>NC_080770.1:36575844-36889496 GCF_020826845.1 Diceros bicornis minor | reverse complement strand
AGTAAGGGAGATGGGGCATGAAGTTATTTCTAGGAGTTGGACACATACCAAGTTTAGCTCAGTTCTGGCATCTTTGAAATACCTATACAAACTTGTTCCTACATAGTCTCTTGCAACTTTGAATGAGAATGTGCTTGCTTGCAGCAACGTGCTATATGTTCTGAATGCCCGAATAGGGAATCTGTGTCAAAACTTTGTTAGGAATTATGTGATCCTTACTAGCTGGAAGTAAGGGAGATGGAGCATGAAGTTATTTCTAGGAGTTGGACACATACCAAGTTTAGCTCAGTTCTGGGCATCTTTGAAATACCTATACAAACTTGTTCCTACCTAGTAACTTGCATCTTTGAATGAGAATGTGCTTGCTTACAGCAACGTGCTATATGTTCTGAATGCCCGAATAGGGAATCTGTGTCAAAATTTGTTAGGAATTATGTGATCCTTACTAGCTGGAAGTAAGGGAGATGGGGCATGAAGTTATTTCTAGGAGTTGGACACATACCAAGTTTAGCTCAGTTCTGGGCATCTTTGAAATACCTATACAAACTTGTTCCTACATAGTAACTTGCAACTTTGAATGAGAATGTGCTTGCTTACAGCAACGTGCTATATGTTCTGAATGCCCGAATTGGGAATCTGTGTCAAAACTTTGTTAGGAATTATGTGATCCGTACTAGCTGGAAGTAAGGCAGATGGGGCATGAAGTTATTTCTAGGAGTTGGACACATACCAAGTTTAGCTCAGTTCTGGGCATCTTTGAAATACCTATACAAACTTGTTCCTACATAGTAACTTGCATCTTTGAATGAGAATGTGCTTGCTTACAGCAACGTGCTATATGTTCTGAATGCCCGAATTGGGAATCTGTGTCAAAACTTTGTTAGGAATTATGTGATCCGTACTAGCTGGAAGTAAGGGAGATGGGGCATGAAGTTATTTCTTGGAGTTGGAGACATACCATTTTAGCTCAGTTCTGGGCATCTTTGAAATACCTATACAAACTTGTTCCTACATAGTAACTTGCATCTTTGAATGAGAATGTGCTTGCTTACAGCAACGTGCTATATGTTCTGAATGCCCGAATTGGCAATCTGTGTCAAAAGTTTGTTAGGAATTATGTGATCCTTACTAGCTGGAAGTAAGGGAGATGGGGCATGAAGTTATTTCTAGGAGTTGGACACATACCAAGTTTAGCTCAGTTCTGGGCATCTTTGAAATACCTATACAAACTTGTTCCTACCTCGTAACTTGCATCTTTGAATGAGAATATGCTTGCTTACAGCAACGTGCTATATGTTCTGAATGCCCGAATAGGGAATCTGTTTCAAAACTTTGTTAGGAATTATGTGATCCTTACAAGCTGGAAGTAAGGGAGATGGGGCATGAAGTTATTTCTAGGAGTTGGACACATACCAAGTTTAGTTCAGTTCTGGGCATCTTTGAAATACCTATACAAACTTGTTCCTACCTAGTAACTTGCATCTTTGAATGAGAATGTGCTTGCTTACAGCAACGTGCTATATGTTCTGAATGCCCGAATTGGGAATCTGTGTCAAAACTTTGTTAGGAATTATGTGATCCTTACTAGCTGGAAGTAAGGGAGATGGGGCATGATGTATTTTATAGGAGTTGGACACATACCAAGTTTAGCTCAGTTCTGGGCATCTTTGAAATACCTATACAAACTTGTTCCTACATAGTAACTTGCAACTTTGAATGAGAATGTGCTTGCTTACAGCAACGTGCTATATGTTCTGAATGCCCGAATTGGCAATCTGTGTCAAAACTTTGTTAGGAATTATGTGATCCTTACTAGCTGGAAGTAAGGGAGATGGGGCATGAAGTTATTTCTGGGAGTTGGACACATACCAAGTTTAGCTCAGTTCTGGGCATCTTTGAAATACCTATACAAACTTGTTCCTACATAGTAACTTGCAACTTTGAATGAGAATCTGCTTGCTTACAGCAACGTGCTATATGTTCTGAATGCCCGAATTGGGAATCTGTGTCAAAATTTGTTAGGAATTATGATCCTTACTAGCTGGAAGTAAGGGAGATGGGGCATGAAGTTATTTCTAGGAGTTGGACACATACCAAGTTTAGCTCAGTTCTGGGCATCTTTGAAATACCTATACAAACTTGTTCCTACATAGTAACTTGCATCTTTGAATGAGAATCTGCTTGCTTACAGCAACGTGCTATATGTTCTGAATTCCCGAATTGGGAATCTGTGTCAAAACTTTGTTAGGAATTATGTGATCCTTACTAGCTGGAAGTAAGGGAGATGGGGCATGAAGTTATTTCTAGGAGTTGGACACATACCAAGTTTAGCTCAGTTCTGGGCATCTTTGAAATACCTATACAAACTTGTTCCTACATAGTAACTTGCAACTTTGAATGAGAATGTGCTTGCTTACAGCAACGTGCTATATGTTCTGAATGCCCGAATTGTGAATCTGTGTCAAAACTTTTTTAGGAATTATGTGATCCTTACTAGCTGGAAGTAAGGGAGATGGGGCATGAAGTTATTTCTAGGAGTTGGACACATACCAAGTTTAGCTCAGTTCTGGGCATCTTTGAAATACCTATACAAACTTGTTCCTACATAGTAACTTGCAACTTTGAATGAGAATGTGCTTGCTTACAGCAACGTGCTATATGTTCTGAATGCCCGAATTGGGAATCTGTGTCAAAACTTTGTTAGGAATTATGTGATCCTTACTAGCTGGAAGTAAGGGAGATGGGGCATGAAGTTATTTCTAGGAGTTGGACACATACCAAGTTTAGCTCAGTTCTGGGCATCTTTGAAATACCTATACAAACTTGTTCCTACATAGTAACTTGCAACTTTGAATGAGAATGTGCTTGCTTACAGCAACGTGCTATATGTTCTGAATGCCCGAATTGGGAATCTGTGTCAAAACTTTGTTAGGAATTATGTGATCCTTACTAGCTGGAAGTAAGGGAGATGGGGCATGAAGTTATTTCTAGGAGTTGGACACATACCAAGTTTAGCTCAGTTCTGGGCATCTTTGAAATACCTATACAAACTTGTTCCTACATAGTAACTTGCAACTTTGAATGAGAATGTGCTTCCTTACAGCAACGTGCTATATGTTCTGAATGCCCGAATTGGGAATCTGTGTCAAAACTTTGTTAGGAATTATGTGATCCTTACTAGCTGGAAGTAAGGGAGATGGGGCATGAAGTTATTTCTAGGAGTTGGACACATACCAAGTTTAGCTCAGTTCTGGGCATCTTTGAAATACCTATACAAACTTGTTCCTACATAGTAACTTGCAACTTTGAATGAGAATGTGCTTGCTTACAGCAACGTGCTATATGTTCTGAATGCCCGAATTGGGAATCTGTGTCAAAACTTTGTTAGGAATTATGTGACCCTTACTAGCTGGAAGTAAGGGAGATGGGGCATGAAGTTATTTCTTGGAGTTGGACACATACCAAGTTTAGCTCAATTCTGGGCAGCTTTGAAATACCTATACAAACTTGTTCCTACATAGTAACTTGCAACTTTGAATGAGAATGTGCTTGCTTGCAGCAACGTGCTATATGTTCTGAATGCCCGAATTGGGAATCTGTGTCAAAACTTTGTTAGGAATTATGCGATCCTTAGTAGCTGGAAGTAAGGGAGATGGGGCATGAAGTTATTTCTAGGAGTTGGACACATACCAAGTTTAGCTCAGTTCTGGGCATCTTTGAAATACCTATACAAACTTGTTCCTACATAGTAACTTGCATCTTTGAATGAGAATGTGCTTGCTTGCAGCAACGTGCTATATGTTCTGAATGCCCGAATTGGCAATCTGTGTCAAAACTTTGTTAGGAATTATGTGATCCTTACTAGCTGGAAGTAAGGGAGATGGGGCATGAAGTTATTTCTAGGAGTTGGACACATACCAAGTTTAGCTCAGTTCTGGGCATCTTTGAAATACCTATACAAACATGTTCCTACATAGTAACTTGCAACTTTAAATGAAAATGTGCTTGCTTACAGCAACGTGCTATATGTTCTGAATGCCCGAATTGGGAATCTGTGTCAAAACTTTGTTAGGAATTATGTGATCCTTACTAGCTGGAAGTAAGGGAGATGGGGCATGAAGTTATTTCTAGGAGTTGGACACATACCAAGTTTAGCTCAGTTCTGGGCATCTTTGAAATACCTATACAAACTTGTTCCTACATAGTAACTTGCATCTTTGAATGAGAATGTGCTTGCTTACAGCAACGTGCTATATGTTCTGAATGCCCGAATTGGCAATCTGTGTCAAAACTTTGTTAGGAATTATGTGATCCTTACTAGCTGGAAGTAAGGGAGATGGGGCATGAAGTTATTTCTAGGAGTTGGACACATACCAAGTTTAGCTCAGTTCTGGGCATCTTTGAAATACCTATACAAACATGTTCCTACATAGTAACTTGCAACTTTAAATGAAAATATGCTTGCTTACAGCAACGTGCTATATGTTCTGAATGCCTGAATTGGGAATCTGTGTCAAAACTTTGTTAGGAATTATGTGATCCTTACTAGCTGGAAGTAAGGGAGATGGGGCATGAAGTTATTTCTAGGAGTTGGACACATACCAAGTTTAGCTCAGTTCTGGGCATCTTTGAAATACCTATACAAACTTGTTCCTACATAGTAACTTGCATCTTTGAATGAGAATGTGCTTGCTTACAGCAACGTGCTATATGTTCTGAATGCCCGAATTGGGAATCTGTGTCAAAACTTTGTTAGGAATTATGTGATCCTTACTAGCTGGAAGTAAGGGAGATGGGGCATGAAGTTATTTCTAGGAGTTGGACACATACCAAGTTTAGCTCAGTTCTGGGCATCTTTGAAATACCTATACAAACTTGTTCCTACATAGTAACTTGCATCTTTGAATGAGAATCTGCTTGCTTACAGCAACGTGCTATATGTTCTGAATGCCCGAATTGGGAATCTGTGTCAAAACTGTTAGGAATTATGTGATCCTTACTAGCTGGAAGTAAGGGAGATGGGGCATGAAGTTATTTCTAGGAGTTGGACACATACCAAGTTTAGCTCAGTTCTGGGCATCTTTGAAATACCTATACAAACTTGTTCCTACATAGTAACTTGCAACTTTGAATGAAAATGTGCTTGCTTACAGCAACGTGCTATATGTTCTGAATGCCCGAATTGGGAATCTGTGTCAAAACTTTGTTAGGAATTATGTGATCCTTACTAGCTGGAAGTAAGGGAGATGGGGCATGAAGTTATTTCTAGGAGTTGGACACATACCAAGTTTAGCTCAGTTCTGTGCATCTTTGAAATACCTATACAAACTTGTTCCTACATAGTAACTTGCATCTTTGAATGAGAATGTGCTTGCTTGCAGCAACGTGCTATATGTTCTGAATGCCAGAATTGGCAATCTGTGTCAAAACTTTGTTAGGAATTATGTGATCCTTACTAGCTGGAAGTAAGGGAGATGGGGCATGAAGTTATTTCTAGGAGTTGGACACATACCAAGTTTAGCTTAGTTCTGGGCATCTTTGAAATACCTATACAAACTTGTTCCTACATAGTAACTTGCAACTTTGAATGAGAATGTGCTTGCTTGCAGCAACGTGCTATATGTTCTGAATGCCCGAATAGGGAATCTGTGTCAAAACTTTGTTAGGAATTATGTGATCCTTACTAGCTGGAAGTAAGGGAGATGGAGCATGAAGTTATTTCTAGGAGTTGGACACATACCAAGTTTAGCTCAGTTCTGGGCATCTTTGAAATACCTATACAAACTTGTTCCTACCTAGTAACTTGCATCTTTGAATGAGAATGTGCTTGCTTACAGCAACGTGCTATATGTTCTGAATGCCCGAATAGGGAATCTGTGTCAAAACTTTGTTAGGAATTATGTGATCCTTACTAGCTGGAAGTAAGGGAGATGGGGCATGAAGTTATTTCTAGGAGTTGGACACATACCAAGTTTAGCTCAGTTCTGGGCATCTTTGAAATACCTATACAAACTTGTTCCTACATAGTAACTTGCAACTTTGAATGAGAATGTGCTTGCTTACAGCAACGTGCTATATGTTCTGAATGCCCGAATTGGGAATCTGTGTCAAAGCTTTGTTAGGAATTATGTGATCCGTACTAGCTGGAAGTAAGGCAGATGGGGCATGAAGTTATTTCTAGGAGTTGGACACATACCAAGTTTAGCTCAGTTCTGGGCATCTTTGAAATACCTATACAAACTTGTTCCTACATAGTAACTTGCATCTTTGAATGAGAATGTGCTTGCTTACAGCAACGTGCTATATGTTCTGAATGCCCGAATTGGGAATCTGTGTCAAAACTTTGTTAGGAATTATGTGATCCGTACTAGCTGGAAGTAAGGGAGATGGGGCATGAAGTTATTTCTTGGAGTTGGAGACATACCAAGTTTAGCTCAGTTCTGGGCATCTTTGAAATACCTATACAAACTTGTTCCTACATAGTAACTTGCATCTTTGAATGAGAATGTGCTTGCTTACAGCAACGTGCTATATGTTCTGAATGCCCGAATTGGCAATCTGTGTCAAAAGTTTGTTAGGAATTATGTGATCCTTACTAGCTGGAAGTAAGGGAGATGGGGCATGAAGTTATTTCTAGGAGTTGGACACATACCAAGTTTAGCTCAGTTCTGGGCATCTTTGAAATACCTATACAAACTTGTTCCTACATAGTAACTTGCAACTTTGAATGAGAATGTGCTTGCTTGTAGCAACGTGCTATATGTTCTGAATGCCGGAATTGGGAATCTGTGTCAAAACTTTGTTAGGAATTATGTGATCCTTACTAGCTGGAAGTAAGGGAGATGGGGCATGAAGTTATTTCTAGGAGTTGGACACATACCAAGTTTAGCTCAGTTCTGGGCATCTTTGAAATACCTATACAAACTTGTTCCTACATAGTAACTTGCATCTTTGAATGAGAATCTGCTTGCTTACAGCAACGTGCTATATGTTCTGAATGCCCGAATTGGGAATCTGTGTCAAAACTTTGTTAGGAATTATGTGATCCTTACTAGCTGGAAGTAAGGGAGATGGGGCATGAAGTTATTTCTAGGAGTTGGACACATACCAAGTTTAGCTCATTTCTGGGCATCTTTGAAATACCTATACAAACTTGTTCCTACATAGTAACTTGCAACTTTGAATGAGAATGCGCTTGCTTACAGCAACGTGCTATATGTTCTGAATGCCCGAATTGGGAATCTGTGTCAAAACTTTGTTAGGAATTATGTGATCCTTACTAGCTGGAAGTAAGGGAGATGGGGCATGAAGTTATTTCTAGGAGTTGGACACATACCAAGTTTAACTCAGTTCTGGGCATCTTTGAAATACCTATACAAACTTGTTCCTACATAGTAACTTGCATCTTTGAATGAGAATCTGCTTGCTTACAGCAACGTGCTATATGTTCTGAATGCCCGAATTGGGAATCTGTGTCAAAACTTTGTTAGGAATTATGTGATCCTTACTAGCTGGAAGTAAGGGAGATGGGGCATGAAGTTATTTCTAGGAGTTGGACACATACCAAGTTTAGCTCAGTTCTGGGCATCTTTGAAATACCTATACAAACTTGTTCCTACATAGTAACTTGCAACTTTGAATGAGAATGTGCTTGCTTACAGCAACGTGCTATATGTTCTGAATGCCCGAATTGGGAATCTGTGTCAAAACTTTGTTAGGAATTATGTGATCCTTACTAGCTGGAAGTAAGGGAGATGGGGCATGAAGTTATTTCTAGGAGTTGGACACATACCAAGTTTAGCTCAGTTCTGGGCATCTTTGAAATACCTATACAAACTTGTTCCTACATAGTAACTTGCATCTTTGAATGAGAATGTGCTTGCTTACAGCAACGTGCTATATGTTCTGAATGCCCGAATTGGGAATCTGTGTCAAAACTTTGTTAGGAATTATGTGATCCTTACTAGCTGGAAGTAAGGGAGATGGGGCATGAAGTTATTTCTAGGAGTTGGACACATACCAAGTTTAGCTCAGTTCTGGGCATCTTTGAAATACCTATACAAACTTGTTCCTACATTGTAACTTGCAACTTTGAATGAAAATGTGCTTGCTTACAGCAACGTGCTATATGTTCTGAATGCCCGAATTTGCAATCTGTGTCAAAACTTTGTTAGGAATTATGTGATCCTTACTAGCTGGAAGTAAGGGAGATGGGGCATGAAGTTATTTCTAGGAGTTGGACACATACCAAGTTTAGCTCAGTTCTGGGCATCTTTGAAATACCTATACAAACTTGTTCCTACATAGTAACTTGCATCTTTGAATGAGAATCTGCTTGCTTACAGCAACGTGCTATATGTTCTGAATGCCCGAATTCGCAATCTGTGTCAAAACTTTGTTAGGAATTATGTGATCCTTACTAGCTGGAAGTAAGGGAGATGGGGCATGAAGTTATTTCTAGGAGTTGGACACATACCAAGTTTAGCTCAGTTCTGGGCATCTTTGAAATACCTATACAAACTTGTTCCTACATAGTAACTTGCAACTTTGAATGAGAATGTGCTTGCTTACAGCAACGTGCTATATGTTCTGAATGCCCGAATTGGGAATCTGTCAAAACTTTCTTAGGAATTATGTGATCCTTACTAGCTGGAAGTAAGGGAGATGGGGCATGAAGTTATTTCTAGGAGTTGGACACATACCAAGTTTAGCTCAGTTCTGGGCATCTTGAAATACCTATACAAAATTGTTCCTACATAGTAACTTGCAACTTTGAATGAGAATGTGCTTGCTTGCAGCAACGTGCTATATGTTCTGAATGCCCGAATTGGGAATCTGTGTCAAAACTTTGTTAGGAATTATGTGATCCTTACTAGCTGGAAGTAAGGGAGATGGGGCATGAAGTTATTTCTAGGAGTTGGACACATACCAAGTTTAGCTCAGTTCTGGGCATCTTTGAAATACCTATACAAACTTGTTCCTACATAGTAACTTGCAACTTTGAATGAGAATGTGATTGCTTACAGCAACGTGCTATATGTTCTGAATGCCCGAATTGGGAATCTGTGTCAAAACTTTGTTAGGAATTTTGTGATCCTTACTACCTGGAAGTAAGGGAGATGGGGCATGAAGTTATTTCTAGGAGTTGGACACATACCAAGTTTAGCTCAGTTCTGGGCATCTTTGAAATACCTATACAAACTTGTTCCTACATAGTAACTTGCAACTTTGAATGAAAATGTGCTTGCTTACAGCAACGTGCTATATGTTCTGAATGCCCGAATTGGCAATCTGTGTCAAAACTTTGTTAGGAATTATGTGATCCTTACTAGCTGGAAGTAAGGGAGATGGGGCATGAAGTTATTTCTAGGAGTTGGAGACATACCAAGTTTAGCTCAGTTCTGGGCATCTTTGAAATACCTATACAAACTTGTTCCTACATAGTAACTTGCATCTTTGAATGAGAATCTGCTTGCTTACAGCAACGTGCTATATGTTCTGAATGCCCGAATTGGGAATCTGTGTCAAAACTTTGTTAGGAATTATGTGATCCTTACAAGCTGGAAGCAAGGGAGATGGGGCATGAAGTTATTTCTAGGAGTTGGACACATACCAAGTTTAGCTCAGTTCTGGGCATCTTTGAAATACCTATACAAACTTGTTCGTACATAGTAACTTGCAACTTTGAATGAGAATGTGCTTGCTTATAGCAACGTGCTATATGTTCTGAATGCCCGAATTGGGAATCTGTGTCAAAACTTTGTTAGGAATTATGTGATCCTTACTAGCTGGAAGTAAGGGAGATGGGGCATGAAGTTATTTCTAGGAGTTGGACACATACCAAGTTTAGCTCAGTTCTGGGCATCTTTGAAATACCTATACAAACTTGTTCCTACATAGTAACTTGCAACTTTGAATGAGAATGTGCTTGCTTGCAGCAACGTGCTATATGTTCTGAATGCCCGAATTGGGAATCTGTGTCAAAACTTTGTTAGGAATTATGTGATCCTTACTAGCTGGAAGTAAGGGAGATGGAGCATGAAGTTATTTCTAGGAGTTGGACACATACCAAGTTTAGCTCAGTTCTGGGCATCTTTGAAATACCTATACAAACTTGTTCCTACATAGTAACTTGCATCTTTGAATGAGAATGTGCTTGCTTACAGCAACGTGCTATATGTTCTGAATGCCCGAATTGGCAATCTGTGTCAAAACTTTGTTAGGAATTATGTGATCCTTACTAGCTGGAAGTAAGGGAGATGGGGCATGAAGTTATTTCTAGGAGTTGGACACATACCAAGTTTAGCTCAGTTCTGGGCATCATTGAAATACCTATACAAACTTGTTCCTACATAGTAACTTGCATCTTTAATGAGAATCTGCTAGCTTACAGCAACGTGCTATATGTTCTGAATGCCCGAATTGGGAATCTGTGTCAAAACTTTGTTAGGAATTATGTGATCCTTACTAGCTGGAAGTAAGGGAGATGGGGCATGAAGTTATTTCTAGGAGTTGGACACATACCAAGTTTAGCTCAGTTCTGGGCATCTTTGAAATACCTATACAAAATTGTTCCTACATAGTACCTTGCAACTTTGAATGAGAATGTGCTTGCTTGCAGCAACGTGCTATATGTTCTGAATGCCCGAATTGGGAATCTGTGTCAAAACTTTGTTAGGAATTATGTGATCCTTACTATCTGGAAGTAAGGGAGATGGGGCATGAAGTTATTTCTAGGAGTTGGACATATACCAAGTTTAGCTCAGTTCTGGGCATCTTTGAAATACCTATACAAACTTGTTCCTACATAGTAACTTGCATCTTTGAATGAGAATGTGCTTACTTACAGCAACGTGCTATATGTTCTGAATGCCCGAATTGGGAATCTGTGTCAAAACTTTGTTAGGAATTATGTGATCCTTACTAGCTGGAAGTAAGGGAAATGGGGCATGAAGTTATTTCTAGGAGTTGGACACATACCAAGTTTAGCTCAGTTCTGGGCATCTTTGAAATACCTATACAAACTTGTTCCTACATAGTAACTTGCAACTTTGAATGAGAATGCGCTTGCTTACAGCAACGTGCTATATGTTCTGAATGCCCGAATTGGGAATCTGTGTCAAAACTTTGTTAGGAATTATGTGATCCTTACTAGCTGGAAGTAAGGGAGATGGGGCATGAAGTTATTTCTAGGAGTTGGACACATACCAAGTTTAGCTCAGTTCTGGGCATCTTTGAAATACCTATAGAAACTTGTTCCTACATAGTAACTTGCATCTTTGAATGAGAATCTGCTTGCTTACAGCAACGTGCTATATGTTCTGAATGCCCGAATTGGGAATCTGTGTCAAAACTTTGTTAGGAATTATGTGATCCTTACTAGCTGGAAGTAAGGGAGATGGGGCATGAAGTTATTTCTAGGAGTTGGACACATACCAAGTTTAGCTCAGTTCTGGGCATCTTTGAAATACCTATACAAACTTGTTCCTACATAGTAACTTGCAACTTTGAATGAGAATGTGCTTGCTTGCAGCAACGTGCTATATGTTCTGAATGCCCGAATTGGGAATCTGTGTCAAAACTTTGTTAGGAATTATGTGATCCTTACTAGCTGGAAGTAAGGGAGATGGGGCATGAAGTTATTTCTAGGAGTTGGACACATACCACGTTTAGCTCAGTTCTGGGCATCTTTGAAATACCTATACAAACTTGTTCCTACATAGTAACTTGCATCTTTGAATGAGAATCTGCTTGCTTACAGCAACGTGCTATATGTTCTGAATGCCCGAATTGGGAATCTGTGTCAAAACGTTGTTAGGAATTATGTGATCCTTACTAGCTGGAAGTAAGGGAGATGGGGCATGAAGTTATTTCTAGGAGTTGGACACATACCAAGTTTAGCTCAGTTCTGGGCATCTTTGAAATACCTATACAAACTTGTTCCTACATAGTAACTTGCAACTTTGAATGAGAATGTGCTTCCTTACAGCAACGTGCTATATGTTCTGAATGCCCGAATTGGCAATCTGTGTCAAAACTTTGTTAGGAATTATGTGATCCTTACTAGCTGGAAGTAAGGGAGATGGGGCATGAAGTTATTTCTAGGAGTTGGACACATACCAAGTTTAGCTCAGTTCTGGGCATCTTTGAAATACCTATACAAACTTGTTCCTACATAGTAACTTGCATCTTTGAATGAGAATCTGCTTGCTTACAGCAACGTGCTATATGTTCTGAATGCCCGAATTGGGAATCTGTGTCAAAACTTTCTTAGGAATTATGTGATCCTTACTAGCTGGAAGTAAGGGAGATGGGGCATGAAGTTATTTCTAGGAGTTGGACACATACCAAGTTTAGCTCAGTTCTGGGCATCTTTGAAATACCTATACAAACTTGTTCCTACATAGTAACTTGCAACTTTGAATGAGAATCTGCTTGCTTGCAGCAACGTGCTATATGTTCTGAATGCCCGAATTGGGAATCTGTGTCAAAACTTTGTTAGGAATTATGTGATCCTTACTAGCTGGAAGTAAGGGAGATGGGGCATGAAGTTATTTCTAGGAGTTGGACACATACCAAGTTTAGCTCAGTTCTGGGCATCTTTGAAATACCTATACAAACTTGTTCCTACATAGTAACTTGCAACTTTGAATGAGAATGTGCTTGCTTACAGCAACGTGCTATATGTTCTGAATGCCCGAATTGGGAATCTGTGTCAAAACTTTCTTAGGAATTATGTGATCCTTACTAGCTGGAAGTAAGGGAGATGGGGCATGAAGTTATTTCTAGGAGTTGGACACATACCAAGTTTAGCTCAGTTCTGGGCATCTTTGAAATACCTATACAAACTTGTTCCTACATAGTAACTTGCAACTTTGAATGAGAATCTGCTTGCTTGCAGCAACGTGCTATATGTTCTGAATGCCCCAATTGGGAATCTGTGTCAAAACTTTGTTAGGAATTATGTGATCCTTACTAGCTGGAAGTAAGGGAGATGGGGCATGAAGTTATTTCTAGGAGTTGGACACATACCAAGTTTAGCTCAGTTCTGGGCATCATTGAAATACCTATACAAACTTGTTCCTACATAGTAACTTGCATCTTTAATGAGAATCTGCTAGCTTACAGCAACGTGCTATATGTTCTGAATGCCCGATTTGGGAATCTGTGTCAAAACTTTGTTAGGAATTATGTGATCCTTACTAGCTGGAAGTAAGGGAGATGGGGCATGAAGTTATTTCTAGGAGTTGGACACATACCAAGTTTAGCTCAGTTCTGGGCATCTTTGAAATACCTATACAAAATTGTTCCTACATAGTAACTTGCAACTTTGAATGAGAATGCGCTTGCTTACAGCAACGTGCTATATGTTCTGAATGCCCGAATTGGGAATCTGTGTCAAAACTTTGTTAGGAATTATGTGATCCTTACTAGCTGGAAGTAAGGGAGATGGGGCATGAAGTTATTTCTAGGAGTTGGACACATACCAAGTTTAGCTCAGTTCTGGGCATCTTTGAAATACCTATACAAACTTGTTCCTACATAGTAACTTGCATCTTTGAATGAGAATCTGCTTGCTTACAGCAACGTGCTATATGTTCTGAATGCCCGAATTGGGAATCTGTGTCAAAACGTTGTTAGGAATTATGTGATCCTTACTAGCTGGAAGTAAGGGAGATGGGGCATGAAGTTATTTCTAGGAGTTGGACACATACCAAGTTTAGCTCAGTTCTGGGCATCTTTGAAATACCTATACAAACTTGTTCCTACATAGTAACTTGCAACTTTTAATGAGAATGTGCTTGCTTACAGCAACGTGCTATATGTTCTGAATGCCCGAATTGGGAATCTGTGTCAAAACTTTGTTAGGAATTATGTGATCCTTACTAGCTGGAAGTAAGGGAGATGGGGCATGAAGTTATTTCTAGGAGTTGGACACATACCAAGTTTAGCTCAGTTCTGGGCATCTTTGAAATACCTATACAAACTTGTTCCTACATAGTAACTTGCAACTTTGAATGAAAATGTGCTTGCTTACAGCAACGTGCTATATGTTCTGAATGCCCGAATTGGCAATCTGTGTCAAAACTTTGTTAGGAATTATGTGATCCTTACTAGCTGGAAGTAAGGGAGATGGGGCATGAAGTTATTTCTAGGAGTTGGACACATACCAAGTTTAGCTCAGTTCTGGGCATCTTTGAAATACCTATACAAACTTGTTCCTACATAGTAACTTGCATCTTTGAATGAGAATCTGCTTGCTTACAGCAACGTGCTATATGTTCTGAATGCCCGAATTGGGAATCTGTGTCAAAACTTTGTTAGGAATTATGTGATCCTTACAAGCTGGAAGTAAGGGAGATGGGGCATGAGGTTATTTCTAGGAGTTGGACACATACCAAGTTTAGCTCAGTTCTGGGCATCTTTGAAATACCTATACAAACTTGTTCGTACATAGTAACTTGCAACTTTGAATGAGAATGTGCTTGCTTACAGCAACGTGCTATATGTTCTGAATGCCCGAATTGGGAATCTGTGTCAAAACTTTGTTAGGAATTATGTGATCCTTACTAGCTGGAAGTAAGGGAGATGGGGCATGAAGTTATTTCTAGGAGTTGGACACATACCAAGTTTAGCTCAGTTCTGGGCATCTTTGAAATACCTATACAAACTTGTTCCTACATAGTAACTTGCAACTTTGAATGAGAATGTGCTTGCTTGCAGCAACGTGCTATATGTTCTGAATGCCCGAATTGGGAATCTGTGTCAAAACTTTGTTAGGAATTATGTGATCCTTACTAGCTGGAAGTAAGGGAGATGGGGCATGAAGTTATTTCTAGGAGTTGGACACATACCAAGTTTAGCTCAGTTCTGGGCATCTTTGAAATACCTATACAAACTTGTTCCTACATAGTAACCTGCATCTTTGAATGAGAATGTGCTTGCTTACAGCAACGTGCTATGTGTTCTGAATGCCCGAATTGGCAATCTGTGTCAAAACTTTGTTAGGAATTATGTGATCCTTACTAGCTGGAAGTAAGGGAGATGGGGTATGAAGTTATTTCTAGGAGTTGGACACATACCAAGTTTAGCTCAGTTCTGGGCATCATTGAAATACCTATACAAACTTGTTCCTACATAGTAACTTGCATCTTTAATGAGAATCTGCTAGCTTACAGCAACGTGCTATATGTTCTGAATGCCCGATTTGGGAATCTGTGTCAAAACTTTGTTAGGAATTATGTGATCCTTACTAGCTGGAAGTAAGGGAGATGGGGCATGAAGTTATTTCTAGGAGTTGGACACATACCAAGTTTAGCTCAGTTCTGGGCATCTTTAAAATACCTATACAAAATTGTTCCTACATAGTACCTTGCAACTTTAAATGAGAATGTGCTTGCTTGCAGCAACGTGCTATATGTTCTGAATGCCCGAATTGGGAATCTGTGTCAAAACTTTGTTAGGAATTATGTGATCCTTACTAGCTGGAAGTAAGGGAGATGGGGCATGAAGTTATTTCTAGGAGTTGGACACATACCAAGTTTAGCTCAGTTCTGGGCATCTTTGAAATACCTATACAAACTTGTTCCTACATAGTAACTTGCATCTTTGAATGAGAATGTGCTTGCTTACAGCAACGTGCTATATGATCTGAATGCCCGAATTGGGAATCTGTGTCAAAACTTTGTTAGGAATTATGTGATCCTTACTAGCTGGAAGTAAGGGAGATGGGGCATGAAGTTATTTCTAGGAGTTGGACACATACCAAGTTTAGCTCAGTTCTGGGCATCTTTGAAATACCTATACAAACTTGTTCCTACATAGTAACTTGCAACTTTGAATGAGAATGCGCTTGCTTACAGCAACGTGCTATATGTTCTGAATGCCCGAATTGGGAATCTGTGTCAAAACTTTGTTAGGAATTATGTGATCCTTACTAGCTGGAAGTAAGGGAGATGGGGCATGAAGTTATTTCTAGGAGTTGGACACATACCAAGTTTAGCTCAGTTCTGGGCATCTTTGAAATACCTATACAAACTTGTTCCTACATAGTAACTTGCATCTTTGAATGAGAATCTGCTTGCTTACAGCAACGTGCTATATGTTCTGAATGCCCGAATTGGGAATCTGTGTCAAAACTTTGTTAGGAATTATGTGATCCTTACTAGCTGGAAGTAAGGGAGATGGGGCATGAAGTTATTTCTAGGAGTTGGACACATACCAAGTTTAGCTCAGTTCTGGGCATCTTTGAAATACCTATACAAACTTGTTCCTACATTGTAACTTGCAACTTTGAATGAAAATGTGCTTGCTTACAGCAACGTGCTATATGTTCTGAATGCCCGAATTGGGAATCTGTGTCAAAACTTTGTTAGGAATTATGTGATCCTTACTAGCTGGAAGTAAGGGAGATGGGGCATGAAGTTATTTCTAGGAGTTGGACACATACCAAGTTTAGCTCAGTTCTGGGCATCTTTGAAATACCTATACAAACTTGTTCCTACATAGTAACTTGCATCTTTGAATGAGAATCTGCTTGCTTACAGCAACGTGCTATATGTTCTGAATGCACGAATTGGGAATCTGTGTCAAAACTTTGTTAGGAATTATGTGATCCTTACTAGCTGGAAGTAAGGGAGATGGGGCATGAAGTTATTTCTATGAGTTGGACACATACCAAGTTTAGCTCAGTTCTGGGCATCTTTGAAATACCTATACAAACTTGTTCCTACATAGTAACTTGCAACTTTGAATGAGAATGTGCTTGCTTACAGCAACGTGCTATATGTTCTGAATGCCCGAATTGGGAATCTGTGTCAAAACCTTCTTAGGAATTATGTGATCCTTACTAGCTGGAAGTCAGGGAGATGGGGCATGAAGTTATTTCTAGGAGTTGGACACATACCAAGTTTAGCTCAGTTCTGGGCATCTTTGAAATACCTATACAAAATTGTTCCTACATAGTAACTTGCATCTTTGAATGAGAATGTGCTAGCTTGCAGCAACGTGCTATATGTTCTGAATGCCCGAATTGGGAATCTGTGTCAAAACTTTGTTAGGAATTATGTGATCCTTACTAGCTGGAAGTAAGGGATATGGGGCATGAAGTTATTTCTAGGAGTTGGACACATACCAAGTTTAGCTCAGTTCTGGGCATCTTTGAAATACCTATACAAACTTGTTCCTACATAGTAACTTGCAACTTTGAATGAGAATGTGCTTGCTTACAGCAACGTGCTATATGTTCTGAATGCCCGAATTGGGAATCTGTGTCAAAACTTTGTTAGGAATTTTGTGATCCTTACTACCTGGAAGTAAGGGAGATGGGGCATGAAGTTATTTCTAGGAGTTGGACACATACCAAGTTTAGCTCAGTTCTGGGCATCTTTGAAATACCTATACAAACTTGTTCCTACATAGTAACTTGCAACTTTGAATGAAAATGTGCTTGCTTACAGCAACGTGCTATATGTTCTGAATGCCCGAATTGGCAATCTGTGTCAAAACTTTGTTAGGAATTATGTGATCCTTACTAGCTGGAAGTAAGGGAGATGGGGCATGAAGTTATTTCTAGGAGTTGGACACATACCAAGTTTAGCTCAGTTCTGGGCATCTTTGAAATACCTATACAAACTTGTTCCTACATAGTAACTTGCATCTTTGAATGAGAATCTGCTTGCTTACAGCAACGTGCTATATGTTCTGAATGCCCGAATTGGGAATCTGTGTGAAAACTTTGTTAGAAATTATGTGATCCTTACAAGCTGGAAGTAAGGGAGATGGGGCATGAAGTTATTTCTAGGAGTTGGACACATACCAAGTTTAGCTCAGTTCTGGGCATCTTTGAAATACCTATACAAACTTGTTCCTACATAGTAACTTGCAACTTTGAATGAGAATGTGCTTGCTTACAGCAACGTGCTATATGTTCTGAATGCCCGAATTGGGAATCTGTGTCAAAACTTTGTTAGGAATTATGTGATCCTTACTAGCTGGAAGTAAGGGAGATGGGGCATGAAGTTATTTCTAGGAGTTGGACACATACCAAGTTTAGCTCAGTTCTGGGCATCTTTGAAATACCTATACAAACTTGTTCCTACATAGTAACTTGCAACTTTGAATGAGAATGTGCTTGCTTGCAGCAACGTGCTATATGTTCTGAATGCCCGAATTGGGAATCTGTGTCAAAACTTTGTTAGGAATTATGTGATCCTTACTAGCTGGAAGTAAGGGAGATGGGGCATGAAGTTATTTCTAGGAGTTGGACACATACCAAGTTTAGCTCAGTTCTGGGCATCTTTGAAATACCTATACAAACTTGTTCCTACATAGTAACTTGCATCTTTGAATGAGAATGTGCTTGCTTACAGCAACGTGCTATATGTTCTGAATGCCCGAATTGGCAATCTGTGTCAAAACTTTGTTAGGAATTATGTGATCCTTACTAGCTGGAAGTAAGGGAGATGGGGTATGAAGTTATTTCTAGGAGTTGGACACATACCAAGTTTAGCTCAGTTCTGGGCATCATTGAAATACCTATACAAACTTGTTCCTACATAGTAACTTGCATCTTTAATGAGAATCTGCTAGCTTACAGCAACGTGCTATATGTTCTGAATGCCCGATTTGGGAATCTGTGTCAAAACTTTGTTAGGAATTATGTGATCCTTACTAGCTGGAAGTAAGGGATATGGGGCATGAAGTTATTTCTAGGAGTTGGACACATACCAAGTTTAGCTCAGTTCTGGGCATCTTTGAAATACCTATACAAAATTGTTCCTACATAGTACCTTGCAACTTTGAATGAGAATGTGCTTGCTTGCAGCAACGTGCTATATGTTCTGAATGCCCGAATTGGGAATCTGTGTCAAAACTTTGTTAGGAATTATGTGATCCTTACTAGCTGGAAGTAAGGGAGATGGGGCATGAAGTTATTTCTAGGAGTTGGACACATACCAAGTTTAGCTCAGTTCTGGGCATCTTTGAAATACGTATACAAACTTGTTCCTACATAGTAACTTGCAACTTTGAATGAGAATGTGCTTGCTTACAGCAACGTGCTATATGTTCTGAATGCCCGAATTGGGAATCTGTGTCAAAACTTTGTTAGGAATTTTGTGATCCTTACTAGCTGGAAGTAAGGGAGATGGGGCATGAAGTTATTTCTAGGAGTTGGACACATACCAAGTTTAGCTCAGTTCTGGGCATCTTTGAAATACCTATACAAACTTGTTCCTACATAGTAACTTGCAACTTTGAATGAGAATGTGCTTGCTTACAGCAACGTGCTATATGTTCTGAATGACCGAATTGGCAATCTGTGTCAAAACTTTGTTAGGAATTATGTGATCCTTACTAGCTGGAAGTAAGGGAGATGGGGCATGAAGTTATTTCTAGGAGTTGGACACATACCAAGTTTAGCTCAGTTCTGGGCATCTTTGAAATACCTATACAAACTTGTTCCTACATAGTAACTTGCATCTTTGAATGAGAATCTGCTTGCTTACAGCAACGTGCTATATGTTCTTAATGCCCGAATTGGGAATCTGTGTCAAAACTTTGTTAGGAATTATGTGATCCTTACAAGCTGGAAGTAAGGGAGATGGGCCATGAAGTTATTTCAAGGAGTTGGACACATACCAAGTTTAGCTCAGTTCTGGGCATCTTTGAAATACCTATACAAACTTGTTCGTACATAGTAACTTGCAACTTTGAATGAGAATGTGCTTGCTTACAGCAACGTGCTATATGTTCTGAATGCCCGAATTGGGAATCTGTGTCAAAACTTTGTTAGGAATTATGTGATCCTTACTAGCGGGAAGTAAGGGAGATGGGGCATGAAGTTATTTCTAGGAGTTGGACACATACCAAGTTTAGCTCAGTTCTGGGCATCTTTGAAATACCTATACAAACTTGTTCCTACATAGTAACTTGCAACTTTGAATGAGAATGTGCTTGCTTGCAGCAACGTGCTATATGTTCTGAATGCCCGAATTGGGAATCTGTGTCAAAACTTTGTTAGGAATTATGTGATCCTTACTAGCTGGAAGTAAGGGAGATGGGGCATGAAGTTATTTCTAGGAGTTGGACACATACCAAGTTTAGCTCAGTTCTGGGCATCTTTGAAATACCTATACAAACTTGTTCGTACATAGTAACTTGCATCTTTGAATGAGAATGTGCTTGCTTACAGCAACGTGCTATATGTTCTGAATGCCCGAATTGGCAATCTGTGTCAAAACTTTGTTAGGAATTATGTGATCCTTACTAGCTGGAAGTAAGGGAGATGGGGCATGAAGTTATTTCTTGGAGTTGGACACATACCAAGTTTAGCTCAGTTCTGGGCATCATTGAAATACCTATACAAACTTGTTCCTACATAGTAACTTGCATCTTAATGAGAATCTGCTAGCTCACAGCAACGTGCTATATGTTCTGAATGCCCGATTTGGGAATCTGTGTCAAAACTTTGTTAGGAATTATGTGATCCTTACTAGCTGGAAGTAAGGGAGATGGGGCATGAAGTTATTTCTAGGAGTTGGACACATACCAAGTTTAGCTCAGTTCTGGGCATCTTTGAAATACCTATACAAACTTGTTCCTACATAGTAACTTGCAACTTTGAATGAGAATGTGCTTGCTTGCAGCAACGTGCTATATGTTCTGAATGCCCGATTTGGGAATCTGTGTCAAAACTTTGTTAGGAATTGTGATCCTTACTAGCTGGAAGTAAGGGAGATGGGGCATGAAGTTATTTCTAGGAGTTGGACACATACCAAGTTAGCTCAGTTCTGGGCATCTTTGAAATACCTATACAAACTTGTTCCTACATAGTAACTTGCAACTTTGAATGAGAATGTGCTTGCTTGCAGCAACGTGCTGTATGTTCTGAATGCCCGAATTGGGAATCTGTGTCAAAACTTTGTTAGGAATTATGTGATCCTTACTAGCTGGAAGTAAGGGAGATGGGGCATGAAGTTATTTCTAGGAGTTGGACACATACCAAGTTTAGCTCAGTTCTGGGCATCTTTGAAATACCTATACAAACTTGTTGCTACATAGTAACTTGCAACTTTGAATGAGAATGTGCTTGCTTACAGCAACGTGCTATATGTTCTGAATGCCCGAATTGGGAATCTTTGTCAAAACTTTGTTAGGAATTATGTGATCCTTACTAGCTGGAAGTAAGGGAGATGGGGCATGAAGTTATTTCTTGGAGTTGGAGACATACCAAGTTTAGCTCAGTTCTGGGCATCTTTGAAATACCTATACAAACTTGTTCCTACATAGTAACTTGCAACTTTGAATGAGAATGTGCTTGCTTGCAGCAACGTGCTATATGTTCTGAATGCCCGAATAGGGAATCTGTGTCAAAACTTTGTTAGGAATTATGTGATCCTTACTAGCTGGAAGTAAGGGAGATGGGGCATGAAGTTATTTCTAGGAGTTCGACACATACCAAGTTTAGCTCAGTTCTGGGCATCTTTGAAATACCTATACAAACTTGTTCCTACATAGTAACTTGCAACTTTGAATGAGAATGTGCTTGCTTACAGCAACGTGCTATATGTTCTGAATGCCCGAATTGGGAATCTGTGTCAAAACTTTGTTAGGAATTATGTGATCCTTACTAGCTGGAAGTAAGGGAGATGGGGCATGAAGTTATTTCTAGGAGTTGGACACATACCAAGATTAGCTCAGTTCTGGGCATCTTTGAAATACCTATACAAACTTGTTCCTACATAGTAACTTGCATCTTTGAATGAGAATCTGCTTGCTTACAGCAACGTGCTATATGTTCTGAATGCCCCAATTGGGAATCTGTGTCAAAACTTTGTTAGGAATTATGTGATCCTTACTAGCTGGAAGTAAGGGAGATGGGGCATGAAGTTATTTCTAGGAGTTGGACACATACCAAGTTTAGCTCAGTTCTGGGCATCTTTGAAATACCTATACAAACTTGTTCCTACATAGTAACTTGCAACTTTGAATGAGAATGTGCTTGCTTACAGCAACGTGCTATATGTTCTGAATGCCCGAATTGGCAATCTGTGTCAAAACTTTGTTAGGAATTATGTGATCCTTACTAGCTGGAAGTAAGGGAGATGGGGCATGAAGTTATTTCCAGAAGTTGGACACATACCAAGTTTAGCTCAGTTCTGGGCATCTTTGAAATACCTATACAAACTTGTTCCTACATAGTAACTTGCAACTTTGAATGAGAATGTGCTTGCTTACAGCAACGTGCTATATGTTCTGAATGCCCGAATAGTGAATCTGTGTCAAAAGTTTGTTAGGAATTATGCGATCCTTACTAGCTGGAAGTAAGGGAGATGGGGCATGAAGTTATTTCTAGGAGTTGGACACATACCAAGTTTAGCTCAGTTCTGGGCATCTTTGAAATACCTATACAAACTTGTTCCTACATAGTAACTTGCATCTTTGAATGAAAATGTGCTTGCTTACAGCAACGTGCTATATGTTCTGAATGCCCGAATTGGCAATCTGTGTCAAAACTTTGTTAGGAATTATGTGATCCTTACTAGCTGGAAGTAAGGGAGATGGGGCATGAAGTTATTTCTGGGAGTTGGACACATACCAAGTTTAGCTCAGTTCTGGGCATCTTTGAAATACCTATACAAACTTGTTCCTAAATATTAACTTGCAACTTTGAATGAAAATGTGCTTGCTTACAGCAACGTGCTATATGTTCTGAATGCCTGAATTGGGAATCTGTGTCAAAACTTTGTTAGGAATTATGTGATCCTTACTAGCTGGAAGTAAGGGAGATGGGGCATGAAGTTATTTCTAGGAGTTGGACACATACCAAGTTTAGCTCAGTTCTGGGCATCTTTGAAATACCTATACAAACTTGTTCCTACATAGTAACTTGCATCTATGAATGAGAATGTGCTTGCTTACAGCAACGTGCTATATGTTCTGAATGCCCGAATTGGCAATCTGTGTCAAAACTTTGTTAGGAATTATGTGATCCTTACTAGCTGGAAGTAAGGGAGATGGGGCATGAAGTTATTTCTAGGAGTTGGACACATACCAAGTTTAGCTCAGTTCTGGGCATCTTTGAAATACCTATACAAACTTGTTCCTACATAGTAACTTGCAACTTTGAATGAGAATGTGCTTGCTTACAGCAACGTGCTATATGTTCTGAATGCCCGAATTGGGAATCTGTGTCAAAACTTTGTTAGGAATTATGTGATCCTTACTAGCTGGAAGTAAGGGAGATGGGGCATGAAGTTATTTCTAGGAGTTGGACACATACCAAGTTTAGCTCAGTTCTGGGCATCTTTGAAATACCTATACAAACTTGTTGCTACATAGTAACTTGCAACTTTGAATGAGAATGTGCTTGCTTACAGCAACGTGCTATATGTTCTGAATGCCCGAATTGGCAATCTGTGTCAAAACTTTGTTAGGAATTATGTGATCCTTACTAGCTGGAAGTAAGGGAGATGGGGCATGAAGTTATTTCTAGGAGTTGGACACATACCAAGTTTAGCTCAGTTCTGGGCATCTTTGAAATACCTATACAAACTTGTTCCTACATAGTAACTTGCAACCTTGAATGAGAATGTGCTTGCTTACAGCAACGTGCTATATGTTCTGAATGCCCGAATTGGGAATCTGTGTCAAAACTTTGTTAGGAATTATGTGATCCTTACTAGCTGGAAGTAAGGGAGATGGGGCATGAAGTTATTTCTAGGAGTTGGACACATACCAAGTTTAGCTCAGTTCTGGGCATCTTTGAAATACCTATACAAACTTGTTCCTACATAGTAACTTGCATCTTTGAATGAGAATCTGCTTGCTTACAGCAACGTGCTATATGTTCTGAATGCCCGAATTGGGAATCTGTGTCAAAACTTTGTTAGGAATTATGTGATCCTTACTAGCTGGAAGTAAGGGAGATGGGGCATGAAGTTATTTCTAGGAGTTGGACGCATACCAAGTTTAGCTCAGTTCTGGGCATCTTTGAAATACCTATACAAACTTGTTCCTACATAGTAACTTGCAACTTTGAGTGAGAATGTGCTTGCTTACAGCAACGTGCTATATGTTCTGAATGCCCGAATTGGGAATCTGTGTCAAAACTTTGTTAGGAATTTTGTGATCCTTACTACCTGGAAGTAAGGGAGATGGGGCATGAAGTTATTTCTAGGAGTTGGACACATACCAAGTTTAGCTCAGTTCTGGGCATCTTTGAAATACCTATACAAACTTGTTCCTACATAGTAACTTGCAACTTTGAATGAGAATGTGCTTGCTTACAGCAACGTGCTATATGTTCTGAATGCCCGAATTGGCAATCTGTGTCAAAACTTTGTTAGGAATTATGTGATCCTTACTAGCTGGAAGTAAGGGAGATGGGGCATGAAGTTATTTCTAGGAGTTGGACACATACCAAGTTTAGCTCAGTTCTGGGCATCTTTGAAATACCTATACAAAATTGTTCCTACATAGTACCTTGCAACTTTGAATGAGAATGTGCTTGCTTGCAGCAACGTGCTATATGTTCTGAATGCCCGAATTGGGAATCTGTGTCAAAACTTTGTTAGGAATTATGTGATCCTTACTAGCTGGAAGTAAGGGAGATGGGGCATGAAGTTATTTCTAGGAGTTGGACACATACCAAGTTTAGCTCAGTTCTGGGCATCTTTGAAATACCTATACAAACTTGTTCCTACATAGTAACTTGCAACTTTGAATGAGAATGTGCTTGCTTACAGCAACGTGCTATATGTTCTGAATGCCCGAATTGGGAATCTGTGTCAAAACTTTGTTAGGAATTTTGTGATCCTTACTAGCTGGAAGTAAGGGAGATGGGGCATGAAGTTATTTCTAGGAGTTGGACACATACCAAGTTTAGCTCAGTTCTGGGCATCTTTGAAATACCTATACAAACTTGTTCCTACATAGTAACTTGCAACTTTGAATGAGAATGTGCTTGCTTACAGCAACGTGCTATATGTTCTGAATGCCCGAATTGGCAATCTGTGTCAAAACTTTGTTAGGAATTATGTGATCCTTACTAGCTGGAAGTAAGGGAGATGGGGCATGAAGTTATTTCTAGGAGTTGGACACATACCAAGTTTAGCTCAGTTCTGGGCATCTTTGAAATACCTATACAAACTTGTTCCTACATAGTAACTTGCATCTTTGAATGAGAATCTGCTTGCTTACAGCAACGTGCTATATGTTCTTAATGCCCGAATTGGGAATCTGTGTCAAAACTTTGTTAGGAATTATGTGATCCTTACAAGCTGGAAGTAAGGGAGATGGGCCATGAAGTTATTTCAAGGAGTTGGACACATACCAAGTTTAGCTCAGTTCTGGGCATCTTTGAAATACCTATACAAACTTGTTCGTACATAGTAACTTGCAACTTTGAATGAGAATGTGCTTGCTTGCAGCAACGTGCTATATGTTCTGAATGCCCGAATTGGGAATCTGTGTCAAAACTTTGTTAGGAATTATGTGATCCTTACTAGCTGGAAGTAAGGGAGATGGGGCATGAAGTTATTTCTAGGAGTTGGACACATAGCAAGTTTAGCTCAGTTCTGGGCATCTTTGAAATACCTATACAAACTTGTTCGTACATAGTAACTTGCATCTTTGAATGAGAATGTGCTTGCTTACAGCAACGTGCTGTATGTTCTGAATGCCCGAATTGGCAATCTGTGTCAAAACTTTGTTAGGAATTATGTGATCCTTACTAGCTGGAAGTAAGGGAGATGGGGCATGAAGTTATTTCTAGGAGTTGGACACATACCAAGTGTAGCTCAGTTCTGGGCATCATTGAAATACCTATACAAACTTGTTCCTACATAGTAACTTGCATCTTAATGAGAATCTGCTAGCTCACAGCAACGTGCTATATGTTCTGAATGCCCGATTTGGGAATCTGTGTCAAAACTTTGTTAGGAATTATGTGATCCTTACTAGCTGGAAGTAAGGGAGATGGGGCATGAAGTTATTTCTAGGAGTTGGACACATACCAAGTTTAGCTCAGTTCTGGGCATCTTTGAAATACCTATACAAACTTGTTCCTACATAGTAACTTGCAACTTTGAATGAGAATGTGCTTGCTTGCAGCAACGTGCTATATGTTCTGAATGCCCGATTTGGGAATCTGTGTCAAAACTTTGTTAGGAATTGTGATCCTTACTAGCTGGAAGTAAGGGAGATGGGGCATGAAGTTATTTCTAGGAGTTGGACACATACCAAGTTAGCTCAGTTCTGGGCATCTTTGAAATACCTATACAAACTTGTTCCTACATAGTAACTTGCAACTTTGAATGAGAATGTGCTTGCTTGCAGCAACGTGCTATATGTTCTGAATGCCCGAATTGGGAATCTGTGTCAAAACTTTGTTAGGAATTATGTGATCCTTACTAGCTGGAAGTAAGGGAGATGGGGCATGAAGTTATTTCTAGGAGTTGGACACATACCAAGTTTAGCTCAGTTCTGGGCATCTTTGAAATACCTATACAAACTTGTTGCTACATAGTAACTTGCAACTTTGAATGAGAATGTGCTTGCTTGCAGCAACGTGCTATATGTTCTGAATGCCCGAATTGGGAATCTGTGTCAAAACTTTGTTAGGAATTTTGTGATCCTTACTAGCTGGAAGTAAGGGAGATGGGGCATGAAGTTATTTCTTGGAGTTGGAGACATAACAAGTTTAGCTCAGTTCTGGGCATCTTTGAAATACCTATACAAACTTGTTCCTACATAGTAACTTGCAACTTTGAATGAGAATGTGCTTGCTTGCAGCAACGTGCTATATGTTCTGAATGCCCGATTTGGGAATCTGTGTCAAAACTTTGTTAGGAATTATGTGATCCTTACTAGCTGGAAGTAAGGGAGATGGGGCATGAAGTTATTTCTAGGAGTTGGACGCATTCCAAGTTTAGCTCAGTTCTGGGCATCTTTGAAATACCTATACAAACTTGTTCCTACATAGTAACTTGCAACTTTGAATGAGAATGTGCTTGCTTACAGCAACGTGCTATATGTTCTGAATGCCCGAATTGGGAATCTCTGTCAAAACTTTGTTAGGAATTATGTGATCCTTACTAGCTGGAAGTAAGGGAGATGGGGCATGAAGTTATTTCTAGGAGTTGGACACATACCAAGATTAGCTCAGTTCTGGGCATCTTTGAAATACCTATACAAACTTGTTCCTACATAGTAACTTGCATCTTTCAATGAGAATCTGCTTGCTTACAGCAACGTGCTATATGTCTGAATGCCCGAATTGGGAATCTGTGTCAAAACTTTGTTAGGAATTATGTGATCCTTACTAGCTGGAAGTAAGGGAGATGGGGCATGAAGTTATTTCTAGGAGTTGGACACATACCAAGTTTAGCTCAGTTCTGGGCATCTTTGAAATACCTATACAAACTTGTTCCTACATAGTAACTTGCATCTTTGAATGAGAATGTGCTTGCTTACAGCAACGTGCTATATGTTCTGAATGCCCGAATTGGGACTCTGTGTCAAAACTTTGTTAGGAATTATGTGATCCTTACTAGCTGGAAGTAAGGGAGATGGGGCATGAAGTTATTTCTAGGAGTTGGACACATACCAAGTTTAGCTCAGTTCTGGGCATCTTTGAAATACCTATACAAACTTGTTCCTACATAGTAACTTGCATCTTTAATGAGAATGTGCTTGGTTACAGCAACGTGCTATATGATCTGAATGCCCGAATTGGGAATCTGTGTCAAAACTTTGTTAGGAATTATGTGATCCTTACTAGCTGGAAGTAAGGGAGATGGGGCATGAAGTTATTTCTAGGAGTTGGACACATACCAAGTTTAGCTCAGTTCTGGGCATCTTTGAAATAACTATACAAACTTGTTCCTACATAGTAACTTGCAACTTTGAATGAGAATGTGCTTGCTTACAGCAACGTGCTATATGTTCTGAATGCCCGAATTGGGAATCTGTGTCAAAACTTTGTTAGAAATTATGTGATCCTTACTGGCTGGAAGTAAGGGAGATGGGGCATGAAGTTATTTCTAGGAGTTGGACACATACCAAGTTTAGCTCAGTTCTGGGCATCTTTGAAATACCTACACAAACTTGTTCCTACATAGTAACTTGCAACTTTGAATGAAAATGTGCTTGCTTACAGCAACGTGCTATATGTTCTGAATGCCCGAATTGGGAATCTGTGTCAAAACTTTGTTAGGAATTATGTGATCCTTACTAGCTGGAAGTAAGGGAGATGGGGCATGAAGTTATTTCTAGGAGTTGGACACATACCAAGTTTAGCTCAGTTCTGGGCATCTTTGAAATACCTATACAAACTTGTTCCTACATAGTAACTTGCATCTTTGAATGAGAATGTGCTTGCTTACAGCAACGTGCTATATGTTCTGAATGCCCGAATTGGGAATCTGTGTCAAAACTTTGTTAGGAATTATGTGATCCTTACTAGCTGGAAGTAAGGGAGATGGGGCATGAAGTTCTTTCCAGGAGTTGGACACATACCAAGTATAGCTCAGTTCTGGGCATCTTTGAAATACCTATACAAACTTGTTCCTACATAGTAACTTGCAACCTTGAATGAGAATGTGCTTGCTTACAGCAACGTGCTATATGTTCTGAATGCCCGAATTGGGAATCTGTGTCAAAACTTTGTTAGGAATTATGTGATCCTTACTAGCTGGAAGTAAGGGAGATGGGGCATGAAGTTATTTCTAGGAGTTGGACACATACCAAGTTTAGCTCAGTTCTGGGCATCTTTGAAATACCTATACAAACTTGTTCCTACATAGTAACTTGCATATTTGTATGAGAATGTGCTTGCTTACAGCAACGTGCTATATGTTCTGAATGCCCGAATTGGGAATCTGTGTCAAAACTTTGTTAGGAATTATGTGATCCTTACTAGCTGGAAGTAAGGGAGATGGGGCATGAAGTTATTTCTAGGAGTTGGACGCATACCAAGTTTAGCTCAGTTCTGGGCATCTTTGAAATACCTATACAAACTTGTTCCTACATAGTAACTTGCAACTTTGAATGAGAATGTGCTTGCTTACAGCAACGTGCTATATGTTCTGAATGCCCGAATTGGGAATCTGTGTCAAAACTTTGTTAGGAATTTTGTGATCCTTACTACCTGGAAGTAAGGGAGATGGGGCATGAAGTTATTTCTAGGAGTTGGACACATACCAAGTTTAGCTCAGTTCTGGGCATCTTTGAAATACCTATACAAACTTGTTCCTACATAGTAACTTGCAACTTTGAATGAGAATGTGCTTGCTTACAGCAACGTGCTATATGTTCTGAATGCCCGAATTGGCAATCTGTGTCAAAACTTTGTTAGGAATTATGTGATCCTTACTAGCTGGAAGTAAGGGAGATGGGGCATGAAGTTATTTCTAGGAGTTGGACACATACCAAGTTTAGCTCAGTTCTGGGCATCTTTGAAATACCTATACAAACTTGTTCCTACATAGTAACTTGCATCTTTGAATGAGAATGTGCTTGCTTACAGCAACGTGCTATATGTTCTTAATGCCCGAATTGGGAATCTGTGTCAAAACTTTGTTAGGAATTATGTGATCCTTACAAGCTGGAAGTAAGGGAGATGGGCCATGAAGTTATTTCAAGGAGTTGGACACATACCAAGTTTAGCTCAGTTCTGGGCATCTTTGAAATACCTATACAAACTTGTTCGTACATAGTAACTTGCAACTTTGAATGAGAATGTGCTTGCTTACAGCAACGTGCTATATGTTCTGAATGCCCGAATTGGGAATCTGTGTCAAAACTTTGTTAGGAATTATGTGATCCTTACTAGCGGGAAGTAAGGGAGATGGGGCATGAAGTTATTTCTAGGAGTTGGACACATACCAAGTTTAGCTCAGTTCTGGGCATCTTTGAAATACCTATACAAACTTGTTCCTACATAGTAACTTGCAACTTTGAATGAGAATGTGCTTGCTTGCAGCAACGTGCTATATGTTCTGAATGCCCGAATTGGGAATCTGTGTCAAAACTTTGTTAGGAATTATGTGATCCTTACTAGCTGGAAGTAAGGGAGATGGGGCATGAAGATATTTCTAGGAGTTGGACACATACCAAGTTTAGCTCAGTTCTGGGCATCATTGAAATACCTATACAAACTTGTTCCTACATAGTAACTTGCATCTTTAATGAGAATCTGCTAGCTTACAGCAACGTGCTATATGTTCTGAATGCCCGATTTGGGAATCTGTGTCAAAACTTTGTTAGGAATTATGTGATCCTTACTAGCTGGAAGTAAGGGAGATGGGGCATGAAGTTATTTCTAGGAGTTGGACACATACCAAGTTTAGCTCAGTTCTGGGCATCTTTGAAATACCTATACAAACTTGTTCCTACATAGTAACTTGCAACTTTGAATGAGAATGTGCTTGCTTGCAGCAACGTGCTATATGTTCTGAATGCCCGATTTGGGAATCTGTGTCAAAACTTTGTTAGGAATTGTGATCCTTACTAGCTGGAAGTAAGGGAGATGGGGCATGAAGTTATTTCTAGGAGTTGGACACATACCAAGTTTAGCTCAGTTCTGGGCATCTTTGAAATATCTATACAAACTTGTTGCTACATAGTAACTTGCAACTTTGAATGAGAATGTGCTTGCTTACAGCAACGTGCTATATGTTCTGAATGCCCGAATTGGGAATCTGTGTCAAAACTTTGTTAGGAACTATGTGATCCTTACTAGCTGGAAGTAAGTGAGATGGGGCATGAAGTTATTTCTAGGAGTTGGACGCATTCCAAGTTTAGCTCAGTTCTGGGCATCTTTGAAATACCTATACAAACTTGTTGCTACATAGTAACTTGCAACTTTGAATGAGAATGTGCTTGCTTACAGCAACGTGCTATATGTTCTGAATGCCCGAATTGGGAATCTGTGTCAAAACTTTGTTAGGAATTATGTGATCCTTACTAGCTGGAAGTAAGGGAGATGGGGCATGAAGTTATTTCTAGGAGTTGGACGCATACCAAGTTTAGCTCAGTTCTGGGCATCTTTGAAATACCTATACAAACTTGTTCCTACATAGTAACTTGCAACTTTGAATGAGAATGTGCTTGCTTACAGCAACGTGCTATATGTTCTGAATGCCCGAATTGGGAATCTGTGTCAAAACTTTGTTAGGAATTATGTGATCCTTACTAGCTGAAGGTAATGGAGATGGGGCATGAAGTTATTTCTAGGAGTTGGACACATACCAAGTTTAGCTCAGTTCTGGGCATCTTTGAAATACCTATACAAACTTGTTCCTACATAGTAACTTGCATCTTTGAATGAGAATCTGCTTGCTTACAGCAACGTGCTATATGTTCTGAATGCCAGAATTGGGAATCTGTGTCAAAACTTTGTTAGGAATTTTGTGATCCTTACTAGCTGGAAGTAAGGGAGATGGGGCATGAAGTTATTTCTAGGAGTTGGACACATACCAAGTTTAGCTCAGTTCTGGGCATCTTTGAAATACCTATACAAACTTGTTCCTACATAGTAACTTGCATCTTTGAATGAGAAAGTGCTTGCTTACAGCAACGTGCTATATGTTCTGAATGCCCGAATTGGGAATCTGTGTCAAAACTTTGTTAGGAATTATGTGATCCTTACTAGCTGGAAGTAAGGGAGATGGGGCATGAAGTTATTTCTAGGAGTTGGACACATAGCAAGTTTAGCTCAGTTCTGGGCATCTTTGAAATACCTATACAAACTTGTTCCTATATAGTAACTTGCATCTTTAATGAGAATGTGCTTGCTTACAGCAACGTGCTATATGTTCTGAATGCCCGAATTGGGAATCTGTGTCAAAACTTTGTTAGGAATTATGTGATCCTTACTAGCTGGAAGTAAGGGAGATGGGGCATGAAGTTATTTCTAGGAGTTGGACACATACCAAGTTTAGCTCAGTTCTGGGCATCTTTGAAATACCTATACAAACTTGTTCCTACATAGTAACTTGCATCTTTAATGAGAATGTGCTTGCTTACAGCAACGTGTTATATGTTCTGAATGCCCGATTTGGGAATCTGTGTCAAAACTTTGTTAGGAATTATGTGATCCTTACTAGCTGGAAGTAAGGGAGATGGGGCATGAAGTTATTTCTAGGAGTTGGACGCATACCAAGTTTAGCTCAGTTCTGGGCATCTTTGAAATACCTATACAAACTTGTTCCTACATAGTAACTTGCAACTTTGAATGAGAATGTGCTTGCTTGCAGCAACGTGCTATATGTTCTGAATGCCCGAATTGGGAATCTGTGTCAAAACCTTGTTAGGAAGTATGTGATCCTTACTAGCTGGAAGTAAGGGAGATGGGGCATGAAGTTATTTCTAGGAGTTGGACGCATACCAAGTTTAGCTCAGTTCTGGGCATCTTTGAAATACCTATACAAACTTGTTCCTACATAGTAACTTGCAACTTTGAATGAGAATGTGCTTGCTTACAGCAACGTGTTATATGTTCTGAATGCCCGAATTGGCAATCTGTGTCAAAACTTTGTTAGGAATTATGTGATCCTTACTAGCTGGAAGTAAGGGCGATGGGGCATGAAGTTATTTCTAGGAGTTGGACACATACCAAGTTTAGCTCAGTTCTGGGCATCTTTGAAATACCTATACAAACTTGTTCCTACATAGTTACTTGCAACTTCGAATGAGAATGTGCTTGCTTACAGCAACGTGCTATATGTTCTGAATGCCCGAATTGGGAATCTGTGTCAAAACTTTGTTAGGAATTATGTGATCCTTACTAGCTGGAAGTAAGGGAGATGGGGCATGAAGTTATTTCTAGGAGTTGGACGCATACCAAGTTTAGCTCAGTTCTGGGCATCTTTGAAATACCTATACAAACTTGTTCCTACATAGTAACTTGCAACTTTGAATGAGAATGTGCTTGCTTACAGCAACGTGCTATATGTTCTGAATGCCCGAATTGGCAATCTGTGTCAAAACTTTGTTAGGAATTATGTGATCCTTACTAGCTGGAAGTAAGGGAGATGGGGCATGAAGTTATTTCTAGGAGTTGGACACATAGCAAGTTTAGCTCAGTTCTGGGCATCTTTGAAATACCTATACAAACTTGTTCCTACATAGTAACTTGCATCTTTAATGAGAATGTGCTTGCTTACAGCAACGTGCTATATGTTCTGAATGCCCGAATTGGGAATCTGTGTCAAAACTTTGTTAGGAATTATGTGATCCTTACTGGCTGGAAGTAAGGGAGATGGGGGATGAAGTTATTTCTAGGAGTTGGACGCATACCAAGTTTAGCTCAGTTCTGGGCATCTTTGAAATACCTATACAAACTTGTTCCTACATAGTAACTTGCATCTTTGAATGAAAATGTGCTTGCTTACAGCAACGTGCTATATGTTCTGAATGCCCGAATTGGGAATCTGTGTCAAAACTTTGTTAGGAATTATGTGATCCTTACTGGCTGGAAGTAAGGGAGATGGGGCATGAAGTTATTTCTAGGAGTTGGACGCATACCAAGTTTAGCTCAGTTCTGGGCATCTTTGAAATACCTATACAAACTTGTTCCTACATAGTAACTTGCATCTTTGAATGAGAATGTGCTTGCTTACAGCAACGTGCTATATGTTCTGAATGCCCGAATTGGGAATCTGTGTCAAAACTTTGTTAGGAATTATGTGATCCTTACTGGCTGGAAGTAAGGGAGATGGGGCATGAAGTTATTTCTAGGAGTTGGACACATACCAAGTTTAGCTCAGTTCTGGGCATCTTTGAAATATCTATACAAACTTGTTGCTACATAGTAACTTGCAACTTTGAATGAGAATGTGCTTGCTTACAGCAACGTGCTATATGTTCTGAATGCCCGAATTCGGAATCTGTGTCAAAACTTTGTTAGGAATTATGTGATCCTTACTAGCTGGAAGTAAGGGAGATGGGGCATGAAGTTATTTCTAGGAGTTGGACGCATTCCAAGTTTAGCTCAGTTCTGGGCATCTTTGAAATACCTATACAAACTTGTTGCTACATAGTAACTTGGAACTTTGAATGAGAATGTGCTTGCTTACAGCAACGTGCTATATGTTCTGAATGCCCGAATTGGGAATCTGTGTCAAAACTTTGTTAGGAATTATGTGATCCTTACTAGCTGGAAGTAAGGGAGATGGGGCATGAAGTTATTTCTAGGAGTTGGACGCATACCAAGTTTAGCTCAGTTCTGGGCATCTTTGAAATACCTATACAAACTTGTTCCTACATAGTAACTTGCAACTTTGAATGAGAATGTGCTTGCTTACAGCAACGTGCTATATGTTCTGAATGCCCGAATTGGGAATCTGTGTCAAAACTTTGTTAGGAATTATGTGATCCTTACTAGTTGGAAGTAATGGAGATGGGGCATGAAGTTATTTCTAGGAGTTGGACACATACCAAGTTTAGCTCAGTTCTGGGCATCTTTGAAATACCTATACAAACTTGTTCCTACATAGTAACTTGCATCTTTGAATGAGAATCTGCTTGCTTACAGCAACGTGCTATATGTTCTGAATGCCCGAATTGGGAATCTGTGTCAAAACTTTGTTAGGAATTTTGTGATCCTTACTAGCTGGAAGTAAGGGAGATGGGGCATGAAGTTATTTCTAGGAGTTGGACACATACCAAGTTTAGCTCAGTTCTGGGCATCTTTGAAATACCTATACAAACTTGTTCCTACATAGTAACTTGCATCATTGAATGAGAAAGTGCTTGCTTACAGCAACGTGCTATATGTTCTGAATGCCCGAATTGGGAATCTGTGTCAAAACTTTGTTAGGAATTATGTGATCCTTACTAGCTGGAAGTAAGGGAGATGGGGCATGAAGTTATTTCTAGGAGTTGGACACATACCAAGTTTAGCTCAGTTCTGGGCATCTTTGAAATACCTATACAAACTTGTTCCTATATAGTATCTTGCATCTTTAATGAGAATGTGCTTGCTTACAGCAACGTGCTATATGTTCTGAATGCCCGAATTGGGAATCTGTGTCAAAACTTTGTTAGGAATTATGTGATCCTTACTAGCTGGAAGTAAGGGAGATGGGGCATGAAGTTATTTCTAGGATTTGGACACATAGCAAGTTTAGCTCAGTTCTGGGCATCTTTGAAATACCTATACAAACTTGTTCCTACATAGTAACTTGCATCTTTAATGAGAATGTGCTTGCTTACAGCAACGTGTTATATGTTCTGAATGCCCGAATTGGGAATCTGTGTCAAAACTTTGTTAGGAATTATGTGATCCTTACTAGCTGGAAGTAAGGGAGATGGGGCATGAAGTTATTTCTAGGAGTTGGACGCATACCAAGTTTAGCTCAGTTCTGGGCATCTTTGAAATACCTATACAAACTTGTTCCTACATAGAAACTTGCAACTTTGAATGAGAATGTGCTTGCTTGCAGCAACGTGCTATATGTTCTGAATGCCCGAATTGGGAATCTGTGTCAAAACCTTGTTAGGAAGTATGTGATCCTTACTAGCTGGAAGTAAGGGAGATAGGGCATGAAGTTATTTCTAGGAGTTGGACGCATACCAAGTTTAGCTCAGTTCTGGGCATCTTTGAAATACCTATACAAACTTGTTCCTACATAGTAACTTGCAACTTTGAATGAGAATGTGCTTGCTTACAGCAACGTGCTATATGTTCTAAATGCCCGAATTGGCAATCTGTGTCAAAACTTTGTTAGGAATTATGTGATCCTTACTAGCTGGAAGTAAGGGAGATGGGGCATGAAGTTATTTCTAGGAGTTGGACACATACCAAGTTTAGCTCAGTTCTGGGCATCTTTGAACTACCTGTACAAACTTGTTCCTACATAGTAACTTGCATCTTTGAATGAGACTGTGCTTGCCTACAGCAACGTGCTATATGTTCTGAATGCCCGAATTGGGAATCTGTGTCAAAACTTTGTTAGGAATTATGTGATCCTTACTAGCTGGAAGTAAGGGAGATGGGGCATGAAGTTATTTCTAGGAGTTGGACACATACCAAGTTTAGCTCAGTTCTGGGCATCTTTGAAATACCTGTACAAACTTGTTCCTACATAGAAACTTGCAACTTTGAATGAGAATGTGCTTGCCTACAGCAACGTGCTATATGTTCTGAATGCCCGAATTGGGAATCTGTGTCAAAACTTTGTTAGGAATTATGTGATCCTTACTAGCTGGAAGTAAGGGAGATGGGGCATGAAGTTATTTCTAGGAGTTGGACACATACCAAGTTTAGCTCAGTTCTGCGCATCTTTGAAATACCTATACAAACTTGTTCCTACATAGTAACTTGCCACTTTGAATGAGAATGTGCTTGCCTACAGCAACGTGCTATATGTTCTGAATGCCCGAATTGGGAATCTGTGTCAAAACTTTGTTAGGAATTATGTGATCCTTACTAGCTGGAAGTAAGGGAGATGGGGCATGATGTTATTTCTTGGAGTTGGAGACATACCAAGTTTAGCTCAGTTCTGGGCATCTTTGAAATACCTATACAAACTTGTTCCTACATAGTAACTTGCAACTTTGAATGAGAATGTGCTTGCCTACAGCAACGTGCTATATGTTCTGAATGCCCGAATTGGCAATCTGTGTCAAAACTTTGTTAGGAATTATGTGATCCTTACTAGCTGGAAGTAAGGGAGATGGGGCATGAAGTTATTTCTAGGAGTTGGACACATACCAAGTTTAGCTCAGTTCTGGGCATCTTTGAAATACCTATACAAACTTGTTCCTACATAGTAACTTGCATCTTTGAATGAGAATGTGCTTGCTTACAGCAACGTGCTATATGTTCTGAATGCCCGAATTGGGAATCTGTGTCAAAACTTTGTTAGGAATTATGTGATCCTTACTAGCTGGAAGTAAGGGAGATGGGGCATGAAGTTATTTCTAGGAGTTGGACACATACCAAGTTTAGCTCAGTTCTGCGCATCTTTGAAATACCTATACAAACTTGTTCCTACATAGTAACTTGCCACTTTGAATGAGAATGTGCTTGCCTACAGCAACGTGCTATATGTTCTGAATGCCCGAATTGGGAATCTGTGTCAAAACTTTGTTAGGAATTATGTGATCCTTACTAGCTGGAAGTAAGGGAGATGGGGCATGATGTTATTTCTTGGAGTTGGAGACATACCAAGTTTAGCTCAGTTCTGGGCATCTTTGAAATACCTATACAAACTTGTTCCTACATAGTAACTTGCAACTTTGAATGAGAATGTGCTTGCCTACAGCAACGTGCTATATGTTCTGAATGCCCGAATTGGCAATCTGTGTCAAAACTTTGTTAGGAATTATGTGATCCTTACTAGCTGGAAGTAAGGGAGATGGGGCATGAAGTTATTTCTAGGAGTTGGACACATACCAAGTTTAGCTCAGTTCTGGGCATCTTTGAAATACCTATACAAACTTGTTCCTACATAGTAACTTGCATCTTTGTATGAGAATGTGCTTGCTTACAGCAACGTGCTATATGTTCTGAATGCCCGAATTGAGAATCTGTGTCAAAACTTTGTTAGGAATTATGTGATCCTTACTAGCTGGAAGTAAGGGAGATGGGGCATGAAGTTATTTCTAGGAGTTGGAGACATACCAAGTTTAGCTCAGTTCTGGGCATCTTTGAAATACCTATACAAACTTGTTCCTACATAGTAACTTGCATCTTTGAATGAGAATGTGCTTGCTTACAGCAACGTGCTATATGTTCTCAATGCCCGAATTGGGAATCTGTGTCAAAACTTTGTTAGGAATTATGTGATCCTTACTAGCTGGAAGTAAGGGAGATGGGGCATGAAGTTATTTCTATGAGTTGGACACATACCAAGTTTAGCTCAGTTCTGGGCATCTTTGAAATACCTATACAAACTTGTTCCTACATAGTAACTTGCAACTTTGAATGAGAATGTGCTTGCTTACAGCAACGTGCTATATGTTCTGCATGCCAGAATTGGCAATCTGTGTCAAAACTTTGTTAGGAATTATGTGATCCTTACTAGCTGGAAGTAAGGGAGGTGGGGCATGAAGTTATTTCTAGGAGTTGGACACATACCAAGTTTAGCTCAGTTCTGGGCATCTTTGAAATACCTATACAAACTTGTTCCTACATAGTAACTTGCAACTTTGAATGAGAATGTGCTTGCCTGCAGCAACGTGCTATATGTTCTGAATGCCCGAATTGGGAATCTGTGTCAAAACTTTTTTAGGAATTATGTGATCCTTACTAGCTGGAAGTAAGGGAGATGGGGCATGAAGTTATTTCTAGGAGTTGGACACATACCAAGTTTAGCTCAGTTCTGGGCATCTTTGAAATACCTATACAAACTTGTTCCTACATAGTAACTTGCATCTTTGAATGAGAATCTGCTTGCCTACAGTAACGTGCTATATGTTCTGAATGCCCGAATTGGGAATCTGTGTCAAAACTTTGTTAGGAATTATGTGATCCTTACTAGCTGGAAGTAAGGGAGATGGGGCATGAAGTTATTTCTAGGAGTTGGACACATACCAAGTTTAGCTCAGTTCTGGGCATCTTTGAAATACCTATACAAACTTGTTCCTACATAGTAACTTGCATCTTTGAATGAGAATGTGCTTGCTTACAGCAACGTGCTATATGTTCTGAATGCCCGAATTGGGAATCTGTGTCAAAACTTTGTTAGGAAGTATGTGATCCTTACTAGCTGGAAGTAAGGGAGATGGGGCATGAAGTTATTTCTAGGAGTTGGACACATACCAAGTTTAGCTCAGTTCTGGGCATCTTTGAAATACCTATACAAACTTGTTCCTACATAGTAACTTGCAACTTTGAATGAGAATGTGCTTGCTTGCAGCAACGTGCTATATGTTCTGAATGCCCGAATTGGGAATCTGTGTCAAAACTTTGTTAGGAATTATGTGATCCTTACTAGCTGGAAGTAAGGGAGATGGGGCATGAAGTTATTTCTAGGAGTTGGACACATACCAAGTTTAGCTCAGTTCTGGGCATCTTTGAGATACCTGTACAAACTTGTTCCTACATAGTAACTTGCATCTTTGAATGAGAATGTGCTTGCCTACAGCAACGTGCTATATGTTCTGAATGCCCGAATTGGGAATCTGTGTCAAAACTTTGTTAGGAATTATGTGATCCTTACTAGCTGGAAGTAAGGGAGATGGGGCATGAAGTTATTTCTAGGAGTTGGACACATACCAAGTTTAGCTCAGTTCTGGGCATCTTTGAAATACCTATACAAACTTGTTCCTACATAGAAACTTGCAACTTTGAATGAGAATGTGCTTGCCTACAGCAACGTGCTATATGTTCTGAATGCCCGAATTGGGAATCTGTGTCAAAACTTTGTTAGGAATTATGTGATCCTTACTAGCTGGAAGTAAGGGAGATGGGGCATGAAGTTATTTCTAGGAGTTGGACACATACCAAGTTTAGCTCAGTTCTGGGCATCTTTGAAATACCTATACAAACTTGTTCCTACATAGTAACTTGCCACTTTGAATGAGAATGTGCTTGCCTACAGCAACGTGCTATATGTTCTGAATGCCCGAATTGGGAATCTGTGTCAAAACTTTGTTAGGAATTATGTGATCCTTACTAGCTGGAAGTAAGGGAGATGGGGCATGAAGTTATTTCTTGGAGTTGGACACATACCAAGTTTAGCTCAGTTCTGGGCATCTTTGAAATACCTATACAAACTTGTTCCTACATAGTAACTTGCAACTTTGAATGAGAATGTGCTTGCCTACAGCAACGTGCTATATGTTCTGAATGCCCGAATTGGCAATCTGTGTCAAAACTTTGTTAGGAATTATGTGATCCTTACTAGCTGGAAGTAAGGGAGATGGGGCATGAAGCTATTTCTAGGAGTAGGACACATACCAAGTTTAGCTCAGTTCTGGGCATCTTTGAAATACCTATACAAACTTGTTCCTACATAGTAACTTGCAACTTTGAAAGAGAATGTGCTTGCCTGCAGCAACGTGCTATATGTTCTGAATGCCCGAATTGGGAATCTGTGTCAAAACTTTTTTAGGAATTATGTGATCCTTACTAGCTGGAAGTAAGGGAGATGGGGCATGAAGTTATTTCTAGGAGTTGGACACATACCAAGTTTAGCTCAGTTCTGGGCATCTTTGAAATACCTATACAAACTTGTTCCTACATAGTAACTTGCATCTTTGAATGAGAATCTGCTTGCCTACAGTAACGTGCTATATGTTCTGAATGCCCGAATTGGGAATCTGTGTCAAAACTTTGTTAGGAATTATGTGATCCTTACTAGCTGGAAGTAAGGGAGATGGGGCATGAAGTTATTTCTAGGAGTTGGACACATACCAAGTTTAGCTCAGTTCTGGGCATCTTTGAAATACCTATACAAACTTGTTCCTACATAGTAACTTGCATCTTTGAATGAGAATGTGCTTGCTTACAGCAACGTGCTATATGTTCTGAATGCCCGAATTGGGAATCTGTGTCAAAACTTTGTTAGGAAGTATGTGATCCTTACTAGCTGGAAGTAAGGGAGATGGGGCATGAAGTTATTTCTAGGAGTTGGACACATACCAAGTTTAGCTCAGTTCTGGGCATCTTTGAAATACCTATACAAACTTGTTCCTATATAGTAACTTGCAACTTTGAATGAGAATGTGCTTGCTTGCAGCAACGTGCTATATGTTCTGAATGCCCGAATTGGGAATCTGTGTCAAAACTTTGTTAGGAATTATGTGATCCTTACTAGCTGGAAGTAAGGGAGATGGGGCATGAAGTTATTTCTAGGAGTTGGACACATACCAAGTTTAGCTCAGTTCTGGGCATCTTTGAAATACCTGTACAAACTTGTTCCTACATAGTAACTTGCATCTTTGAATGAGAATGTGCTTGCCTACAGCAACGTGCTATATGTTCTGAATGCCCGAATTGGGAATCTGTGTCAAAACTTTGTTAGGAATTATGTGATCCTTACTAGCTGGAAGTAAGGGAGATGGGGCATGAAGTTATTTCTAGGAGTTGGACACATACCAAGTTTAGCTCAGTTCTGGGCATCTTTGAAATACCTATACAAACTTGTTCCTACATAGAAACTTGCAACTTTGAATGAGAATGTGCTTGCCTACAGCAACGTGCTATATGTTCTGAATGCCCGAATTGGGAATCTGTGTCAAAACTTTGTTAGGAATTATGTGATCCTTACTAGCTGGAAGTAAGGGAGATGGGGCATGAAGTTATTTCTAGGAGTTGGACACATACCAAGTTTAGCTCAGTTCTGGGCATCTTTGAAATACCTATACAAACTTGTTCCTACATAGTAACTTGCCACTTTGAATGAGAATGTGCTTGCCTACAGCAACGTGCTATATGTTCTGAATGCCCGAATTGGGAATCTGTGTCAAAACTTTGTTAGGAATTATGTGATCCTTACTAGCTGGAAGTAAGGGAGATGGGGCATGAAGTTATTTCTTGGAGTTGGACACATACCAAGTTTAGCTCAGTTCTGGGCATCTTTGAAATACCTATACAAACTTGTTCCTACATAGTAACTTGCAACTTTGAATGAGAATGTGCTTGCCTACAGCAACGTGCTATATGTTCTGAATGCCCGAATTGGCAATCTGTGTCAAAACTTTGTTAGGAATTTTGTGATCCTTACTAGCTGGAAGTAAGGGAGATGGGGCATGAAGTTATTTCTAGGAGTTGGACACATACCAAGTTTAGCTCAGTTCTGGGCATCTTTGAAATACCTATACAAACTTGTTCCTACATAGTAACTTGCAACTTTGAATGAGAATGTGCTTGCTTGCAGCAACGTGCTATATGTTCTGAATGCCCGATTTGGGAATCTGTGTCAAAACTTTGTTAGGAATTATGTGATCCTTACTAGCTGGAAGTAAGGGAGATGGGGCATGAAGTTATTTCTAGGAGTTGGACGCATTCCAAGTTTAGCTCAGTTCTGGGCATCTTTGAAATACCTATACAAACTTGTTCCTACATAGTAACTTGCAACTTTGAATGAGAATGTGCTTGCTTACAGCAACGTGCTATATGTTCTGAATGCCCGAATTGGGAATCTGTGTCAAAACTTTGTTAGGAATTATGTGATCCTTACTAGCTGGAAGTAAGGGAGATGGGGCATGAAGTTATTTCTAGGAGTTGGACACATACCAAGATTAGCTCAGTTCTGGGCATCTTTGAAATACCTATACAAACTTGTTCCTACATAGTAACTTGCATCTTTCAATGAGAATCTGCTTGCTTACAGCAACGTGCTATATGTTCTGAATGCCCGAATTGGGAATCTGTGTCAAAACTTTGTTAGGAATTATGTGATCCTTACTAGCTGGAAGTAAGGGAGATGGGGCATGAAGTTATTTCTAGGAGTTGGACACATACCAAGTTTAGCTCAGTTCTGGGCATCTTTGAAATACCTATACAAACTTGTTCCTACATAGTAACTTGCATCTTTGAATGAGAATGTGCTTGCTTACAGCAACGTGCTATATGTTCTGAATGCCCGAATTGGGACTCTGTGTCAAAACTTTGTTAGGAATTATGTGATCCTTACTAGCTGGAAGTAAGGGAGATGGGGCATGAAGTTATTTCTAGGAGTTGGACACATACCAAGTTTAGCTCAGTTCTGGGCATCTTTGAAATACCTATACAAACTTGTTCCTACATAGTAACTTGCATCTTTAATGAGAATGTGCTTGGTTACAGCAACGTGCTATATGATCTGAATGCCCGAATTGGGAATCTGTGTCAAAACTTTGTTAGGAATTATGTGATCCTTACTAGCTGGAAGTAAGGGAGATGGGGCATGAAGTTATTTCTAGGAGTTGGACACATACCAAGTTTAGCTCAGTTCTGGGCATCTTTGAAATAACTATACAAACTTGTTCCTACATAGTAACTTGCAACTTTGAATGAGAATGTGCTTGCTTACAGCAACGTGCTATATGTTCTGAATGCCCGAATTGGGAATCTGTGTCAAAACTTTGTTAGAAATTATGTGATCCTTACTGGCTGGAAGTAAGGGAGATGGGGCATGAAGTTATTTCTAGGAGTTGGACACATACCAAGTTTAGCTCAGTTCTGGGCATCTTTGAAATACCTACACAAACTTGTTCCTACATAGTAACTTGCAACTTTGAATGAAAATGTGCTTGCTTACAGCAACGTGCTATATGTTCTGAATGCCCGAATTGGGAATCTGTGTCAAAACTTTGTTAGGAATTATGTGATCCTTACTAGCTGGAAGTAAGGGAGATGGGGCATGAAGTTATTTCTAGGAGTTGGACACATACCAAGTTTAGCTCAGTTCTGGGCATCTTTGAAATACCTATACAAACTTGTTCCTACATAGTAACTTGCATCTTTGAATGAGAATGTGCTTGCTTACAGCAACGTGCTATATGTTCTGAATGCCCGAATTGGGAATCTGTGTCAAAACTTTGTTAGGAATTATGTGATCCTTACTAGCTGGAAGTAAGGGAGATGGGGCATGAAGTTCTTTCCAGGAGTTGGACACATACCAAGTATAGCTCAGTTCTGGGCATCTTTGAAATACCTATACAAACTTGTTCCTACATAGTAACTTGCAACCTTGAATGAGAATGTGCTTGCTTACAGCAACGTGCTATATGTTCTGAATGCCCGAATTGGGAATCTGTGTCAAAACTTTGTTAGGAATTATGTGATCCTTACTAGCTGGAAGTAAGGGAGATGGGGCATGAAGTTATTTCTAGGAGTTGGACACATACCAAGTTTAGCTCAGTTCTGGGCATCTTTGAAATACCTATACAAACTTGTTCCTACATAGTAACTTGCATATTTGAATGAGAATGTGCTTGCTTACAGCAACGTGCTATATGTTCTGAATGCCCGAATTGGGAATCTGTGTCAAAACTTTGTTAGGAATTATGTGATCCTTACTAGCTGGAAGTAAGGGAGATGGGGCATGAAGTTATTTCTAGGAGTTGGACGCATACCAAGTTTAGCTCAGTTCTGGGCATCTTTGAAATACCTATACAAACTTGTTCCTACATAGTAACTTGCAACTTTGAATGAGAATGTGCTTGCTTACAGCAACGTGCTATATGTTCTGAATGCCCGAATTGGGAATCTGTGTCAAAACTTTGTTAGGAATTTTGTGATCCTTACTACCTGGAAGTAAGGGAGATGGGGCATGAAGTTATTTCTAGGAGTTGGACACATACCAAGTTTAGCTCAGTTCTGGGCATCTTTGAAATACCTATACAAACTTGTTCCTACATAGTAACTTGCAACTTTGAATGAGAATGTGCTTGCTTACAGCAACGTGCTATATGTTCTGAATGCCCGAATTGGCAATCTGTGTCAAAACTTTGTTAGGAATTATGTGATCCTTACTAGCTGGAAGTAAGGGAGATGGGGCATGAAGTTATTTCTAGGAGTTGGACACATACCAAGTTTAGCTCAGTTCTGGGCATCTTTGAAATACCTATACAAACTTGTTCCTACATAGTAACTTGCATCTTTGAATGAGAATGTGCTTGCTTACAGCAACGTGCTATATGTTCTTAATGCCCGAATTGGGAATCTGTGTCAAAACTTTGTTAGGAATTATGTGATCCTTACAAGCTGGAAGTAAGGGAGATGGGCCATGAAGTTATTTCAAGGAGTTGGACACATACCAAGTTTAGCTCAGTTCTGGGCATCTTTGAAATACCTATACAAACTTGTTCGTACATAGTAACTTGCAACTTTGAATGAGAATGTGCTTGCTTACAGCAACGTGCTATATGTTCTGAATGCCCGAATTGGGAATCTGTGTCAAAACTTTGTTAGGAATTATGTGATCCTTACTAGCGGGAAGTAAGGGAGATGGGGCATGAAGTTATTTCTAGGAGTTGGACACATACCAAGTTTAGCTCAGTTCTGGGCATCTTTGAAATACCTATACAAACTTGTTCCTACATAGTAACTTGCAACTTTGAATGAGAATGTGCTTGCTTGCAGCAACGTGCTATATGTTCTGAATGCCCGAATTGGGAATCTGTGTCAAAACTTTGTTAGGAATTATGTGATCCTTACTAGCTGGAAGTAAGGGAGATGGGGCATGAAGATATTTCTAGGAGTTGGACACATACCAAGTTTAGCTCAGTTCTGGGCATCATTGAAATACCTATACAAACTTGTTCCTACATAGTAACTTGCATCTTTAATGAGAATCTGCTAGCTTACAGCAACGTGCTATATGTTCTGAATGCCCGATTTGGGAATCTGTGTCAAAACTTTGTTAGGAATTATGTGATCCTTACTAGCTGGAAGTAAGGGAGATGGGGCATGAAGTTATTTCTAGGAGTTGGACACATACCAAGTTTAGCTCAGTTCTGGGCATCTTTGAAATACCTATACAAACTTGTTCCTACATAGTAACTTGCAACTTTGAATGAGAATGTGCTTGCTTGCAGCAACGTGCTATATGTTCTGAATGCCCGATTTGGGAATCTGTGTCAAAACTTTGTTAGGAATTGTGATCCTTACTAGCTGGAAGTAAGGGAGATGGGGCATGAAGTTATTTCTAGGAGTTGGACACATACCAAGTTTAGCTCAGTTCTGGGCATCTTTGAAATATCTATACAAACTTGTTGCTACATAGTAACTTGCAACTTTGAATGAGAATGTGCTTGCTTACAGCAACGTGCTATATGTTCTGAATGCCCGAATTGGGAATCTGTGTCAAAACTTTGTTAGGAACTATGTGATCCTTACTAGCTGGAAGTAAGTGAGATGGGGCATGAAGTTATTTCTAGGAGTTGGACGCATTCCAAGTTTAGCTCAGTTCTGGGCATCTTTGAAATACCTATACAAACTTGTTGCTACATAGTAACTTGCAACTTTGAATGAGAATGTGCTTGCTTACAGCAACGTGCTATATGTTCTGAATGCCCGAATTGGGAATCTGTGTCAAAACTTTGTTAGGAATTATGTGATCCTTACTAGCTGGAAGTAAGGGAGATGGGGCATGAAGTTATTTCTAGGAGTTGGACGCATACCAAGTTTAGCTCAGTTCTGGGCATCTTTGAAATACCTATACAAACTTGTTCCTACATAGTAACTTGCAACTTTGAATGAGAATGTGCTTGCTTACAGCAACGTGCTATATGTTCTGAATGCCCGAATTGGGAATCTGTGTCAAAACTTTGTTAGGAATTATGTGATCCTTACTAGCTGAAGGTAATGGAGATGGGGCATGAAGTTATTTCTAGGAGTTGGACACATACCAAGTTTAGCTCAGTTCTGGGCATCTTTGAAATACCTATACAAACTTGTTCCTACATAGTAACTTGCATCTTTGAATGAGAATCTGCTTGCTTACAGCAACGTGCTATATGTTCTGAATGCCAGAATTGGGAATCTGTGTCAAAACTTTGTTAGGAATTTTGTGATCCTTACTAGCTGGAAGTAAGGGAGATGGGGCATGAAGTTATTTCTAGGAGTTGGACACATACCAAGTTTAGCTCAGTTCTGGGCATCTTTGAAATACCTATACAAACTTGTTCCTACATAGTAACTTGCATCTTTGAATGAGAAAGTGCTTGCTTACAGCAACGTGCTATATGTTCTGAATGCCCGAATTGGGAATCTGTGTCAAAACTTTGTTAGGAATTATGTGATCCTTACTAGCTGGAAGTAAGGGAGATGGGGCATGAAGTTATTTCTAGGAGTTGGACACATAGCAAGTTTAGCTCAGTTCTGGGCATCTTTGAAATACCTATACAAACTTGTTCCTATATAGTAACTTGCATCTTTAATGAGAATGTGCTTGCTTACAGCAACGTGCTATATGTTCTGAATGCCCGAATTGGGAATCTGTGTCAAAACTTTGTTAGGAATTATGTGATCCTTACTAGCTGGAAGTAAGGGAGATGGGGCATGAAGTTATTTCTAGGAGTTGGACACATACCAAGTTTAGCTCAGTTCTGGGCATCTTTGAAATACCTATACAAACTTGTTCCTACATAGTAACTTGCATCTTTAATGAGAATGTGCTTGCTTACAGCAACGTGTTATATGTTCTGAATGCCCGATTTGGGAATCTGTGTCAAAACTTTGTTAGGAATTATGTGATCCTTACTAGCTGGAAGTAAGGGAGATGGGGCATGAAGTTATTTCTAGGAGTTGGACGCATACCAAGTTTAGCTCAGTTCTGGGCATCTTTGAAATACCTATACAAACTTGTTCCTACATAGTAACTTGCAACTTTGAATGAGAATGTGCTTGCTTGCAGCAACGTGCTATATGTTCTGAATGCCCGAATTGGGAATCTGTGTCAAAACTTTGTTAGGAATTATGTGATCCTTACTAGCTGGAAGTAAGGGAGATGGGGCATGAAGTTATTTCTAGGAGTTGGACGCATACCAAGTTTAGCTCAGTTCTGGGCATCTTTGAAATACCTATACAAACTTGTTCCTACATAGTAACTTGCAACTTTGAATGAGAATGTGCTTGCTTACAGCAACGTGTTATATGTTCTGAATGCCCGAATTGGCAATCTGTGTCAAAACTTTGTTAGGAATTATGTGATCCTTACTAGCTGGAAGTAAGGGCGATGGGGCATGAAGTTATTTCTAGGAGTTGGACACATACCAAGTTTAGCTCAGTTCTGGGCATCTTTGAAATACCTATACAAACTTGTTCCTACATAGTTACTTGCAACTTCGAATGAGAATGTGCTTGCTTACAGCAACGTGCTATATGTTCTGAATGCCCGAATTGGGACTCTGTGTCAAAACTTTGTTAGGAATTATGTGATCCTTACTAGCTGGAAGTAAGGGAGATGGGGCATGAAGTTATTTCTAGGAGTTGGACGCATACCAAGTTTAGCTCAGTTCTGGGCATCTTTGAAATACCTATACAAACTTGTTCCTACATAGTAACTTGCAACTTTGAATGAGAATGTGCTTGCTTACAGCAACGTGCTATATGTTCTGAATGCCCGAATTGGCAATCTGTGTCAAAACTTTGTTAGGAATTATGTGATCCTTACTAGCTGGAAGTAAGGGAGATGGGGCATGAAGTTATTTCTAGGAGTTGGACACATAGCAAGTTTAGCTCAGTTCTGGGCATCTTTGAAATACCTATACAAACTTGTTCCTACATAGTAACTTGCATCTTTAATGAGAATGTGCTTGCTTACAGCAACGTGCTATATGTTCTGAATGCCCGAATTGGGAATCTGTGTCAAAACTTTGTTAGGAATTATGTGATCCTTACTGGCTGGAAGTAAGGGAGATGGGGGATGAAGTTATTTCTAGGAGTTGGACGCATACCAAGTTTAGCTCAGTTCTGGGCATCTTTGAAATACCTATACAAACTTGTTCCTACATAGTAACTTGCATCTTTGAATGAAAATGTGCTTGCTTACAGCAACGTGCTATATGTTCTGAATGCCCGAATTGGGAATCTGTGTCAAAACTTTGTTAGGAATTATGTGATCCTTACTGGCTGGAAGTAAGGGAGATGGGGCATGAAGTTATTTCTAGGAGTTGGACGCATACCAAGTTTAGCTCAGTTCTGGGCATCTTTGAAATACCTATACAAACTTGTTCCTACATAGTAACTTGCATCTTTGAATGAGAATGTGCTTGCTTACAGCAACGTGCTATATGTTCTGAATGCCCGAATTGGGAATCTGTGTCAAAACTTTGTTAGGAATTATGTGATCCTTACTGGCTGGAAGTAAGGGAGATGGGGCATGAAGTTATTTCTAGGAGTTGGACACATACCAAGTTTAGCTCAGTTCTGGGCATCTTTGAAATATCTATACAAACTTGTTGCTACATAGTAACTTGCAACTTTGAATGAGAATGTGCTTGCTTACAGCAACGTGCTATATGTTCTGAATGCCCGAATTCGGAATCTGTGTCAAAACTTTGTTAGGAATTATGTGATCCTTACTAGCTGGAAGTAAGGGAGATGGGGCATGAAGTTATTTCTAGGAGTTGGACGCATTCCAAGTTTAGCTCAGTTCTGGGCATCTTTGAAATACCTATACAAACTTGTTGCTACATAGTAACTTGGAACTTTGAATGAGAATGTGCTTGCTTACAGCAACGTGCTATATGTTCTGAATGCCCGAATTGGGAATCTGTGTCAAAACTTTGTTAGGAATTATGTGATCCTTACTAGCTGGAAGTAAGGGAGATGGGGCATGAAGTTATTTCTAGGAGTTGGACGCATACCAAGTTTAGCTCAGTTCTGGGCATCTTTGAAATACCTATACAAACTTGTTCCTACATAGTAACTTGCAACTTTGAATGAGAATGTGCTTGCTTACAGCAACGTGCTATATGTTCTGAATGCCCGAATTGGGAATCTGTGTCAAAACTTTGTTAGGAATTATGTGATCCTTACTAGTTGGAAGTAATGGAGATGGGGCATGAAGTTATTTCTAGGAGTTGGACACATACCAAGTTTAGCTCAGTTCTGGGCATCTTTGAAATACCTATACAAACTTGTTCCTACATAGTAACTTGCATCTTTGAATGAGAATCTGCTTGCTTACAGCAACGTGCTATATGTTCTGAATGCCCGAATTGGGAATCTGTGTCAAAACTTTGTTAGGAATTTTGTGATCCTTACTAGCTGGAAGTAAGGGAGATGGGGCATGAAGTTATTTCTAGGAGTTGGACACATACCAAGTTTAGCTCAGTTCTGGGCATCTTTGAAATACCTATACAAACTTGTTCCTACATAGTAACTTGCATCATTGAATGAGAAAGTGCTTCCTTACAGCAACGTGCTATATGTTCTGAATGCCCGAATTGGGAATCTGTGTCAAAACTTTGTTAGGAATTATGTGATCCTTACTAGCTGGAAGTAAGGGAGATGGGGCATGAAGTTATTTCTAGGAGTTGGACACATACCAAGTTTAGCTCAGTTCTGGGCATCTTTGAAATACCTATACAAACTTGTTCCTATATAGTAACTTGCATCTTTAATGAGAATGTGCTTGCTTACAGCAACGTGCTATATGTTCTGAATGCCCGAATTGGGAATCTGTGTCAAAACTTTGTTAGGAATTATGTGATCCTTACTAGCTGGAAGTAAGGGAGATGGGGCATGAAGTTATTTCTAGGATTTGGACACATAGCAAGTTTAGCTCAGTTCTGGGCATCTTTGAAATACCTATACAAACTTGTTCCTACATAGTAACTTGCATCTTTAATGAGAATGTGCTTGCTTACAGCAACGTGTTATATGTTCTGAATGCCCGAATTGGGAATCTGTGTCAAAACTTTGTTAGGAATTATGTGATCCTTACTAGCTGGAAGTAAGGGAGATGGGGCATGAAGTTATTTCTAGGAGTTGGACGCATACCAAGTTTAGCTCAGTTCTGGGCATCTTTGAAATACCTATACAAACTTGTTCCTACATAGAAACTTGCAACTTTGAATGAGAATGTGCTTGCTTGCAGCAACGTGCTATATGTTCTGAATGCCCGAATTGGGAATCTGTGTCAAAACCTTGTTAGGAAGTATGTGATCCTTACTAGCTGGAAGTAAGGGAGATAGGGCATGAAGTTATTTCTAGGAGTTGGACGCATACCAAGTTTAGCTCAGTTCTGGGCATCTTTGAAATACCTATACAAACTTGTTCCTACATAGTAACTTGCAACTTTGAATGAGAATGTGCTTGCTTACAGCAACGTGCTATATGTTCTAAATGCCCGAATTGGCAATCTGTGTCAAAACTTTGTTAGGAATTATGTGATCCTTACTAGCTGGAAGTAAGGGAGATGGGGCATGAAGTTATTTCTAGGAGTTGGACACATACCAAGTTTAGCTCAGTTCTGGGCATCTTTGAACTACCTGTACAAACTTGTTCCTACATAGTAACTTGCATCTTTGAATGAGACTGTGCTTGCCTACAGCAACGTGCTATATGTTCTGAATGCCCGAATTGGGAATCTGTGTCAAAACTTTGTTAGGAATTATGTGATCCTTACTAGCTGGAAGTAAGGGAGATGGGGCATGAAGTTATTTCTAGGAGTTGGACACATACCAAGTTTAGCTCAGTTCTGGGCATCTTTGAAATACCTGTACAAACTTGTTCCTACATAGAAACTTGCAACTTTGAATGAGAATGTGCTTGCCTACAGCAACGTGCTATATGTTCTGAATGCCCGAATTGGGAATCTGTGTCAAAACTTTGTTAGGAATTATGTGATCCTTACTAGCTGGAAGTAAGGGAGATGGGGCATGAAGTTATTTCTAGGAGTTGGACACATACCAAGTTTAGCTCAGTTCTGCGCATCTTTGAAATACCTATACAAACTTGTTCCTACATAGTAACTTGCCACTTTGAATGAGAATGTGCTTGCCTACAGCAACGTGCTATATGTTCTGAATGCCCGAATTGGGAATCTGTGTCAAAACTTTGTTAGGAATTATGTGATCCTTACTAGCTGGAAGTAAGGGAGATGGGGCATGATGTTATTTCTTGGAGTTGGAGACATACCAAGTTTAGCTCAGTTCTGGGCATCTTTGAAATACCTATACAAACTTGTTCCTACATAGTAACTTGCAACTTTGAATGAGAATGTGCTTGCCTACAGCAACGTGCTATATGTTCTGAATGCCCGAATTGGCAATCTGTGTCAAAACTTTGTTAGGAATTATGTGATCCTTACTAGCTGGAAGTAAGGGAGATGGGGCATGAAGTTATTTCTAGGAGTTGGACACATACCAAGTTTAGCTCAGTTCTGGGCATCTTTGAAATACCTATACAAACTTGTTCCTACATAGTAACTTGCATCTTTGAATGAGAATGTGCTTGCTTACAGCAACGTGCTATATGTTCTGAATGCCCGAATTGGGAATCTGTGTCAAAACTTTGTTAGGAATTATGTGATCCTTACTAGCTGGAAGTAAGGCAGATGGGGCATGAAGTTATTTCTAGGAGTTGGACACATACCAAGTTTAGCTCAGTTCTGGGCATCTTTGAAATACCTATACAAACTTGTTCCTACATAGTAACTTGCATCTTTGTATGAGAATGTGCTTGCTTACAGCAACGTGCTATATGTTCTGAATGCCCGAATTGAGAATCTGTGTCAAAACTTTGTTAGGAATTATGTGATCCTTACTAGCTGGAAGTAAGGGAGATGGGGCATGAAGTTATTTCTAGGAGTTGGAGACATACCAAGTTTAGCTCAGTTCTGGGCATCTTTGAAATACCTATACAAACTTGTTCCTACATAGTAACTTGCATCTTTGAATGAGAATGTGCTTGCTTACAGCAACGTGCTATATGTTCTCAATGCCCGAATTGGGAATCTGTGTCAAAACTTTGTTAGGAATTATGTGATCCTTACTAGCTGGAAGTAAGGGAGATGGGGCATGAAGTTATTTCTATGAGTTGGACACATACCAAGTTTAGCTCAGTTCTGGGCATCTTTGAAATACCTATACAAACTTGTTCCTACATAGTAACTTGCAACTTTGAATGAGAATGTGCTTGCTTACAGCAACGTGCTATATGTTCTGCATGCCAGAATTGGCAATCTGTGTCAAAACTTTGTTAGGAATTATGTGATCCTTACTAGCTGGAAGTAAGGGAGGTGGGGCATGAAGTTATTTCTAGGAGTTGGACACATACCAAGTTTAGCTCAGTTCTGGGCATCTTTGAAATACCTATACAAACTTGTTCCTACATAGTAACTTGCAACTTTGAATGAGAATGTGCTTGCCTGCAGCAACGTGCTATATGTTCTGAATGCCCGAATTGGGAATCTGTGTCAAAACTTTTTTAGGAATTATGTGATCCTTACTAGCTGGAAGTAAGGGAGATGGGGCATGAAGTTATTTCTAGGAGTTGGACACATACCAAGTTTAGCTCAGTTCTGGGCATCTTTGAAATACCTATACAAACTTGTTCCTACATAGTAACTTGCATCTTTGAATGAGAATCTGCTTGCCTACAGTAACGTGCTATATGTTCTGAATGCCCGAATTGGGAATCTGTGTCAAAACTTTGTTAGGAATTATGTGATCCTTACTAGCTGGAAGTAAGGGAGATGGGGCATGAAGTTATTTCTAGGAGTTGGACACATACCAAGTTTAGCTCAGTTCTGGGCATCTTTGAAATACCTATACAAACTTGTTCCTACATAGTAACTTGCATCTTTGAATGAGAATGTGCTTGCTTACAGCAACGTGCTATATGTTCTGAATGCCCGAATTGGGAATCTGTGTCAAAACTTTGTTAGGAAGTATGTGATCCTTACTAGCTGGAAGTAAGGGAGATGGGGCATGAAGTTATTTCTAGGAGTTGGACACATACCAAGTTTAGCTCAGTTCTGGGCATCTTTGAAATACCTATACAAACTTGTTCCTACATAGTAACTTGCAACTTTGAATGAGAATGTGCTTGCTTGCAGCAACGTGCTATATGTTCTGAATGCCCGAATTGGGAATCTGTGTCAAAACTTTGTTAGGAATTATGTGATCCTTACTAGCTGGAAGTAAGGGAGATGGGGCATGAAGTTATTTCTAGGAGTTGGACACATACCAAGTTTAGCTCAGTTCTGGGCATCTTTGAGATACCTGTACAAACTTGTTCCTACATAGTAACTTGCATCTTTGAATGAGAATGTGCTTGCCTACAGCAACGTGCTATATGTTCTGAATGCCCGAATTGGGAATCTGTGTCAAAACTTTGTTAGGAATTATGTGATCCTTACTAGCTGGAAGTAAGGGAGATGGGGCATGAAGTTATTTCTAGGAGTTGGACACATACCAAGTTTAGCTCAGTTCTGGGCATCTTTGAAATACCTATACAAACTTGTTCCTACATAGAAACTTGCAACTTTGAATGAGAATGTGCTTGCCTACAGCAACGTGCTATATGTTCTGAATGCCCGAATTGGGAATCTGTGTCAAAACTTTGTTAGGAATTATGTGATCCTTACTAGCTGGAAGTAAGGGAGATGGGGCATGAAGTTATTTCTAGGAGTTGGACACATACCAAGTTTAGCTCAGTTCTGGGCATCTTTGAAATACCTATACAAACTTGTTCCTACATAGTAACTTGCCACTTTGAATGAGAATGTGCTTGCCTACAGCAACGTGCTATATGTTCTGAATGCCCGAATTGGGAATCTGTGTCAAAACTTTGTTAGGAATTATGTGATCCTTACTAGCTGGAAGTAAGGGAGATGGGGCATGAAGTTATTTCTTGGAGTTGGACACATACCAAGTTTAGCTCAGTTCTGGGCATCTTTGAAATACCTATACAAACTTGTTCCTACATAGTAACTTGCAACTTTGAATGAGAATGTGCTTGCCTACAGCAACGTGCTATATGTTCTGAATGCCCGAATTGGCAATCTGTGTCAAAACTTTGTTAGGAATTATGTGATCCTTACTAGCTGGAAGTAAGGGAGATGGGGCATGAAGCTATTTCTAGGAGTAGGACACATACCAAGTTTAGCTCAGTTCTGGGCATCTTTGAAATACCTATACAAACTTGTTCCTACATAGTAACTTGCAACTTTGAATGAGAATGTGCTTGCCTGCAGCAACGTGCTATATGTTCTGAATGCCCGAATTGGGAATCTGTGTCAAAACTTTTTTAGGAATTATGTGATCCTTACTAGCTGGAAGTAAGGGAGATGGGGCATGAAGTTATTTCTAGGAGTTGGACACATACCAAGTTTAGCTCAGTTCTGGGCATCTTTGAAATACCTATACAAACTTGTTCCTACATAGTAACTTGCATCTTTGAATGAGAATCTGCTTGCCTACAGTAACGTGCTATATGTTCTGAATGCCCGAATTGGGAATCTGTGTCAAAACTTTGTTAGGAATTATGTGATCCTTACTAGCTGGAAGTAAGGGAGATGGGGCATGAAGTTATTTCTAGGAGTTGGACACATACCAAGTTTAGCTCAGTTCTGGGCATCTTTGAAATACCTATACAAACTTGTTCCTACATAGTAACTTGCATCTTTGAATGAGAATGTGCTTGCTTACAGCAACGTGCTATATGTTCTGAATGCCCGAATTGGGAATCTGTGTCAAAACTTTGTTAGGAAGTATGTGATCCTTACTAGCTGGAAGTAAGGGAGATGGGGCATGAAGTTATTTCTAGGAGTTGGACACATACCAAGTTTAGCTCAGTTCTGGGCATCTTTGAAATACCTATACAAACTTGTTCCTATATAGTAACTTGCAACTTTGAATGAGAATGTGCTTGCTTGCAGCAACGTGCTATATGTTCTGAATGCCCGAATTGGGAATCTGTGTCAAAACTTTGTTAGGAATTATGTGATCCTTACTAGCTGGAAGTAAGGGAGATGGGGCATGAAGTTATTTCTAGGAGTTGGACACATACCAAGTTTAGCTCAGTTCTGGGCATCTTTGAAATACCTGTACAAACTTGTTCCTACATAGTAACTTGCATCTTTGAATGAGAATGTGCTTGCCTACAGCAACGTGCTATATGTTCTGAATGCCCGAATTGGGAATCTGTGTCAAAACTTTGTTAGGAATTATGTGATCCTTACTAGCTGGAAGTAAGGGAGATGGGGCATGAAGTTATTTCTAGGAGTTGGACACATACCAAGTTTAGCTCAGTTCTGGGCATCTTTGAAATACCTATACAAACTTGTTCCTACATAGAAACTTGCAACTTTGAATGAGAATGTGCTTGCCTACAGCACGTGCTATATGTTCTGAATGCCCGAATTGGGAATCTGTGTCAAAACTTTGTTAGGAATTATGTGATCCTTACTAGCTGGAAGTAAGGGAGATGGGGCATGAAGTTATTTCTAGGAGTTGGACACATACCAAGTTTAGCTCAGTTCTGGGCATCTTTGAAATACCTATACAAACTTGTTCCTACATAGTAACTTGCCACTTTGAATGAGAATGTGCTTGCCTACAGCAACGTGCTATATGTTCTGAATGCCCGAATTGGGAATCTGTGTCAAAACTTTGTTAGGAATTATGTGATCCTTACTAGCTGGAAGTAAGGGAGATGGGGCATGAAGTTATTTCTTGGAGTTGGACACATACCAAGTTTAGCTCAGTTCTGGGCATCTTTGAAATACCTATACAAACTTGTTCCTACATAGTAACTTGCAACTTTGAATGAGAATGTGCTTGCCTACAGCAACGTGCTATATGTTCTGAATGCCCGAATTGGCAATCTGTGTCAAAACTTTGTTAGGAATTTTGTGATCCTTACTAGCTGGAAGTAAGGGAGATGGGGCATGAATTTATTTCTAGGAGTTGGACACATACCAAGTTTAGCTCAGTTCTGGGCATCTTTGAAATACCTATACAAACTTGTTCCTACATAGTAACTTGCAACTTTGAATGAGAATGTGCTTGCCTACAGCAAAGTGCTATATGTTCTGAATGCCCGAATTGGGAATCTGTGTCAAAACTTTGTTAGGAATTATGTGATCCTTACTAGCTGGAAGTAAGGGAGATGGGGCATGAAGTTATTTCTAGGAGTTGGACACATACCAAGTTTAGCTCAGTTCTGGGCATCTTTGAAATACCTATACAAACTTGTTCCTACATAGTAACTTGCATCTTTGAATGAGAATGTGCTTGCCTACAGCAACGTGCTATATGTTCTGAATGCCCGAATTGGGAATCTGTGTCAAAACTTTGTTAGGAATTATGTGATCCGTACTAACTGGAAGTAAGGGAGATGGGGCATGAAGTTATTTCTAGGAGTTGGACACATACCAAGTTTAGATCAGTTCTGGGCATCTTTGAAATACCTATACAAACTTGTTCCTACATAGTAACTTGCAACTTTGAATGAGAATGTGCTTGCTTACAGCAACGTGCTATATGTTCTGAAAGCCCGAATTGGGAATCTGTGTCAAAACTTTGTTAGGAATTATGTGATCCTTACTAGCTGGAAGTAAGGGAGATGGGGCATGAAGTTATTTCTAGGAGTTGGACACATACCAAGTTTAGCTCAGTTCTGGGCATCTTTGAAATACCTATACAAACTTGTTCCTACATAGTAACTTGCAACTTTGAATGAGAATGTGCTTGCTTACAGCAACGTGCTATATGTTCTGAATGCCCGAATTGGGAATCTGTGTCAAAACTTTGTTAGGAATTATGTGATCCTTACTAGCTGGAAGTAAGGGAGATGGGGCATGAAGCTATTTCTAGGAGTTGGACACATACCAAGTTTAGCTCAGTTCTGGGCATCTTTGAAATACCTATACAAACTTGTTCCTACATAGTAACTTGCAAATTTGAATGAGAATGTGCTTGCTTACAGCAACGTGCTATATGTTCTGAATGCCCGAATTGGGAATCTGTGTCAAAACTTTGTTAGGAATTATGTGATCCTTACTAGCTGGAAGTAAGGGAGATGGGGCATGAAGTTATTTCTAGGAGTTGGACACATAGCAAGTTTAGCTCAGTTCTGGGTATCTTTGAAATACCTATACAAACTTGTTCCTACATAGTAACTTGCATCTTTGAATGAGAATGTGCTTGCTTACAGCAACGTGCTATATGTTCTGAATGCCCGAATTGGCAATCTGTGTCAAAACTTTGTTAGGAATTATGTGATCCTTACTAGCTGGAAGTAAGGGCGATGGGGCATGATGTTATTTCTAGGAGTTGGACACATACCAAATTTAGCTCAGTTCTGGGCATCTTTGAAATACCTATACAAACTTGTTCCTACATAGTAACTTGCAACTTTGAATGAGAATGTGCTTGCTTACAGCAACGTGCTATATGTTCTGAATGCCCGAATTGGGAATCTGTGTCAAAACTGTTAGGAATTATGTGATCCTTACTAGCTGGAAGTAAGGGAGATGGGGCATGATGTTATTTCTAGGAGTTGGACACATACCAAGTTTAGCTCAGTTCTGGGCATCTTTGAAATACCTATACAAACTTGTTCCTACATAGTAACTTGCAACTTTGAATGAAAATGTGATTGCTTACAGCAACGTGCTATATGTTCTGAATGCCCGAATTGGGAATCTGTGTCAAAACTTTGTTAGGAATTATGTGATCCTTACTAGCTGGAAGTAAGGGAGATGGGGCATGAAGTTATTTCTAGGAGTTGGACACATACCAAGTTTAGCTCAGTTCTGGGCATCTTTGAAATACCTATACAAACTTGTTCCTACATAGTATCTTGCATCTTTGAATGAGAATGTGCTTGCTTACAGCAACGTGCTATATGTTCTGAATGCCCGAATTGGCAATCTGTGTCAAAACTTTGTTAGGAATTATGTGATCCTTACTAGCTGGAAGTAAGGGAGATGGGGCATGAAGTTATTTCTAGGAGTTGGACACATACCAAGTTTAGCTCAGTTCTGGGCATTTTTGAAATACCTATACAAACTTGTTCCTACATAGTAACTTGCAACTTTGAATGAGAATGTACTTGCTTGCAGCAACGTGCTATATGTTCTGAATGCCCGAATAGGGAATCTGTGTCAAAACTTTGTTAGGAATTATGTGATCCTTACTAGCTGGAAGTAAGGGAGATGGAGCATGAAGTTATTTCTTGGAGTTGGACACATACCAAGTTTAGCTCAGTTCTGGGCATCTTTGAAATACCTATACAAACTTGTTCCTACCTAGTAACTTGCATCTTTGAATGAGAATCTGCTTGCTTATAGCAACGTGCTATATGTTCTGAATGCCCGAATAGGGAATCTGTGTAAAAACTTTGTTAGGAATTATGTGATCCTTACTAGCTGGAAGTAAGGGAGATGTTGCATGAAGTTATTTCTAGGAGTTGGACATATACCAAGTTTAGCTCAGTTCTGGGCATCTTTGAAATACCTATACAAACTTGTTCCTACCTAGTAACTTGCAACTTTGAATGAAAATGTGCTTGCTTACAGCAACGTGCTATATGTTCTGAATGCCCGAATTGGGAATCTGTGTCAAAACTTTGTTAGGAATTATGTGATCCTTACTAGCTGGAAGTAAGGGATGTGGGGCATGAAGTTCTTTCTAGGAGTTGGACACATACCAAGTTTAGCTCAGTTCTGGGCATCTTTGAAATACCTATACAAACTTGTTCCTACATAGTAACTTGCCACTTTGAATGAGAATGTGCTTGCCTACAGCAACGTGCTATATGTTCTGAATGCCCGAATTGGGAATCTGTGTCAAAACTTTGTTAGGAATTATGTGATCCTTACTAGCTGGAAGTAAGGGAGATGGGGCATGAAGTTATTTCTTGGAGTTGGAGACATACCAAGTTTAGCTCAGTTCTGGGCATCTTTGAAATACCTATACAAACTTGTTCCTACATAGTAACTTGCAACTTTGAATGAGAATGTGCTTGCTTACAGCAACGTGCTATATGTTCTGAATGCCCGAATTGGCAATCTGTGTAAAAACTTTGTTAGGAATTATGTGATCCTTACTAGCTGGAAGTAAGGGAGATGGGGCATGAAGTTATTTCTAGGAGTTGGACACATACCAAGTTTAGCTCAGTTCTGGGCATCTTTGAAATACCTATACAAACTTGTTCCTACATAGTAACTTGCAACTTTGAATGAGAATCTGCTTGCCTACAGCAACGTGCTATATGTTCTGAATGCCCGAATTGGGAATCTGTGTCAAATGTTGTTAGGAATTATGTGATCCTTACTAGCTGGAAGTAAGGGAGATGGGGCATGAAGTTATTTCTAGGAGTTGGACACATACCAAGTTTAGCTCAGTTCTGGGCATCTTTGAAATACCTATACAAACTTGTTCCTACATAGTAACTTGCATCTTTGAATGAGAATGTGCTTGCTTACAGCAACGTGCTATATGTTCTGAATGCCCGAATTGGGAATCTGTGTCAAATCTTTGTTAGGAATTATGTGATCCTTACTAGCTGGAAGTAAGGGAGATGGGGCATGAAGTTATTTCTAGGAGTTGGACACATACCAAGTTTAGCTCAGTTCTGGGCATCTTTGAAATACCTATACAAACTTGTTCCTACATAGTAACTTGCATCTTTGAATGAGAATGTGCTTGCCTACAGCAACGTGCTATATGTTCTGAATGCCCGAATTGGGAATCTGTGTCAAAACTTTGTTAGGAATTATGTGATCCTTACTAGCTGGAAGTAAGGGAGATGGGGCATGAAGTTATTTCTAGGAGTTGGACACATACCAAGTTTAGCTCAGTTCTGGGCATCTTTGAAATACCTATACAAACTTGTTCCTACATAGTAACTTGCAACTTTGAATGAGAATGTGCTTGCCTACAGCAACGTGCTATATGTTCTGAATGCCCGAATTGGGAATCTGTGTCAAAACTTTGTTAGGAATTATGTGATCCTTACTAGCTGGAAGTAAGGGAGATGGGGCATGAAGTTATTTCTAGGAGTTGGACACATACCAAGTTTAGCTCAGTTCTGGGCATCTTTGAAATACCTATACAAACTTGTTCCTACATAGTAACTTGCATCTTTGAATGAGAATGTGCTTGCCTACAGCAACGTGCTATATGATCTGAATGCCCGAATTGGGAATCTGTGTCAAAACTTTGTTAGGAATTATGTGATCCGTACTAACTGGAAGTAAGGGAGATGGGGCATGAAGTTATTTCTAGGAGTTGGACACATACCAAGTTTAGCTCAGTTCTGGGCATCTTTGAAATACCTATACAAACTTGTTCCTACATAGTAACTTGCAACTTTGAATGAGAATGTGCTTGCTTACAGCAACGTGCTATATGTTCTGAAAGCCCGAATTGGGAATCTGTGTCAAAACTTTGTTAGGAATTATGTGATCCTTACTAGCTGGAAGTAAGGGAGGTGGGGCATGAAGTTATTTCTAGGAGTTGGAGACATACCAAGTTTAGCTCAGTTCTGGGCATCTTTGAAATACCTATACAAACTTGTTCCTACATAGTAACTTGCAAATTTGAATGAGAATCTGCTTGCTTACAGCAACGTGCTATATGTTCTGAATGCCCGAATTGGGAATCTGTGTCAAAACTTTGTTAGGAATGATGTGATCCTTACTAGCTGGAAGTAAGTGAGATGGGGCATGAAGTTATTTCTAGGAGTTGGACACATACCAAGTTTAGCTCAGTTCTGGGCATCTTTGAAATACCTATACAAACTTGTTCCTACATAGTAACTTGCAACTTTGAATGAGAATGTGCTTGCCTACAGCAACGTGCTATATGTTCTGAATGCCCGAATTGGCAATCTGTGTCAAAACTTTGTTAGGAATTATGTGATCCTTACTAGCTGGAAGTAAGGGAGATGGGGCATGAAGTTATTTCTAGGAGTTGGACACATACCAAGTTTAGCTCAGTTCTGGGCATCTTTGAAATACCTATACAAACTTGTTCCTACATAGTAACTTGCATCTTTGAATGAGAATGTGCTTGCTTACAGCAACGTGCTATATGTTCTGAATGCCCGAATTGGGAATCTGTGTCAAAACTTTGTTAGGAATTATGTGATCCTTACTAGCTGGAAGTAAGGCAGATGGGGCATGAAGTTATTTCTAGGAGTTGGACACATACCAAGTTTAGCTCAGTTCTGGGCATCTTTGAAATACCTATACAAACTTGTTCCTACATAGTAACTTGCATCTTTGAATGAGAATGTGCTTGCTTACAGCAACGTGCTATATGTTCTGAATGCCCGAATTGGGAATCTGTGTCAAATCTTTGTTAGGAATTATGTGATCCTTACTAGCTGGAAGTAAGGGAGGTGGGGCATGAAGTTATTTCTAGGAGTTGGAGACATACCAAGTTTAGCTCAGTTCTGGGCATCTTTGAAATACCTATACAAACTTGTTCCTACATAGTAACTTGCAACTTTGAATGAGAATCTGCTTGCTTACAGCAACGTGCTATATGTTCTGAATGCCCGAATTGGGAATCTGTGTCAAAACTTTGTTAGGAATTATGTCATCCTTACTAGCTGGAAGTAAGGGAGATGGGGCATGAAGTTATTTCTAGGAGTTGGACACATACCAAGTTTAGCTCAGTTCTGGGCATCTTTGAAATACCTATACAAACTTGTTCCTACATAGTAACTTGCAACTTTGAATGAGAATCTGCTTGCTTACAGCAACGTGCTATATGTTCTGAATGCCCGAATTGGGAATCTGTGTCAAAACTTTGTTAGGAATTATGTGATCCTTACTAGCTGGAAGTAAGGGAGATGGGGCATGAAGTTATTTCTAGGAGTTGGACACATACCAAGTTTAGCTCAGTTCTGGGCATCTTTGAAATACCTATACAAACTTGTTCCTACATAGTAACTTGCATCTTTGTATGAGAATGTGCTTGCTTACAGCAACGTGCTATATGTTCTGAATGCCCGAATTGAGAATCTGTGTCAAAACTTTGTTAGGAATTATGTGATCCTTACTAGCTGGAAGTAAGGGAGATGGGGCATGAAGTTATTTCTAGGAGTTGGAGACATACCAAGTTTAGCTCAGTTCTGGGCATCTTTGAAATACCTATACAAACTTGTTCCTACATAGTAACTTGCATCTTTGAATGAGAATGTGCTTGCTTACAGCAACGTGCTATATGTTCTCAATGCCCGAATTGGGAATCTGTGTCAAAACTTTGTTAGGAATTATGTGATCCTTACTAGCTGGAAGTAAGGGAGATGGGGCATGAAGTTATTTCTAGGAGTTGGACACATACCAAGTTTAGCTCAGTTCTGGGCATCTTTGAAATACCTATACAAACTTGTTCCTACATAGTAACTTGCAACTTTGAATGAGAATGTGCTTGCTTACAGCAACGTGCTATATGTTCTGCATGCCCGAATTGGCAATCTGTGTCAAAACTTTGTTAGGAATTATGTGATCCTTACTAGCTGGAAGTAAGGGAGGTGGGGCATGAAGTTATTTCTAGGAGTTGGACACATACCAAGTTTAGCTCAGTTCTGGGCATCTTTGAAATACCTATACAAACTTGTTCCTACATAGTAACTTGCAACTTTGAATGAGAATGTGCTTGCCTGCAGCAACGTGCTATATGTTCTCAATGCCCGAATTGGGAATCTGTGTCAAAACTTTTTTAGGAATTATGTGATCCTTACTAGCTGGAAGTAAGGGAGATGGGGCATGAAGTTATTTCTAGGAGTTGGACACATACCAAGTTTAGCTCAGTTCTGGGCATCTTTGAAATACCTATACAAACTTGTTCCTACATAGTAACTTGCATCTTTGAATGAGAATCTGCTTGCCTACAGTAACGTGCTATATGTTCTGAATGCCCGAATTGGGAATCTGTGTCAAAACTTTGTTAGGAATTATGTGATCCTTACTAGCTGGAAGTAAGGGAGATGGGGCATGAAGTTATTTCTAGGAGTTGGACACATACCAAGTTTAGCTCAGTTCTGGGCATCTTTGAAATACCTATACAAACTTGTTCCTACATAGTAACTTGCATCTTTGAATGAGAATGTGCTTGCTTACAGCAACGTGCTATATGTTCTGAATGCCCGAATTGGGAATCTGTGTCAAAACTTTGTTAGGAAGTATGTGATCCTTACTACCTGGAAGTAAGGGAGATGGGGCATGAAGTTATTTCTAGGAGTTGGACACATACCAAGTTTAGCTCAGTTCTGGGCATCTTTGAAATACCTATACAAACTTGTTCCTACATAGTAACTTGCAACTTTGAATGAGAATGTGCTTGCTTGCAGCAACGTGCTATATGTTCTGAATGCCCGAATTGGGAATCTGTGTCAAAACTTTGTTAGGAATTATGTGATCCTTACTAGCTGGAAGTAAGGGAGATGGGGCATGAAGTTATTTCTAGGAGTTGGACACATACCAAGTTTAGCTCAGTTCTGGGCATCTTTGAAATACCTGTACAAACTTGTTCCTACATAGTAACTTGCATCTTTGAATGAGAATGTGCTTGCCTACAGCAACGTGCTATATGTTCTGAATGCCCGAATTGGGAATCTTTGTCAAAACTTTGTTAGGAATTATGTGATCCTTACTAGCTGGAAGTAAGGGAGATGGGGCATGAAGTTATTTCTAGGAGTTGGACACATACCAAGTTTAGCTCAGTTCTGGGCATCTTTGAAATACCTATACAAACTTGTTCCTACATAGAAACTTGCAACTTTGAATGAGAATGTGCTTGCCTACAGCAACGTGCTATATGTTCTGAATGCCCGAATTGGGAATCTGTGTCAAAACTTTGTTAGGAATTATGTGATCCTTACTAGCTGGAAGTAAGGGAGATGGGGCATGAAGTTATTTCTAGGAGTTGGACACATACCAAGTTTAGCTCAGTTCTGGGCATCTTTGAAATACCTATACAAACTTGTTCCTACATAGTAACTTGCCACTTTGAATGAGAATGTGCTTGCCTACAGCAACGTGCTATATGTTCTGAATGCCCGAATTGGGAATCTGTGTCAAAACTTTGTTAGGAATTATGTGATCCTTACTAGCTGGAAGTAAGGGAGATGGGGCATGAAGTTATTTCTTGGAGTTGGACACATACCAAGTTTAGCTCAGTTCTGGGCATCTTTGAAATACCTATACAAACTTGTTCCTACATAGTAACTTGCAACTTTGAATGAGAATGTGCTTGCCTACAGCAACGTGCTATATGTTCTGAATGCCCGAATTGGCAATCTGTGTCAAAACTTTGTTAGGAATTATGTGATCCTTACTAGCTGGAAGTAAGGGAGATGGGGCATGAAGTTATTTCTAGGAGTTGGACACATACCAAGTTTAGCTCAGTTCTGGGCATCTTTGAAATACCTATACAAACTTGTTCCTACATAGTAACTTGCATCTTTGAATGAGAATGTGCTTGCTTACAGCAACGTGCTATATGTTCTGAATGCCCGAATTGGGAATCTGTGTCAAAACTTTGTTAGGAAGTATGTGATCCTTACTACCTGGAAGTAAGGGAGATGGGGCATGAAGTTATTTCTAGGAGTTGGACACATACCAAGTTTAGCTCAGTTCTGGGCATCTTTGAAATACCTATACAAACTTGTTCCTACATAGTAACTTGCAACTTTGAATGAGAATGTGCTTGCTTGCAGCAACGTGCTATATGTTCTGAATGCCCGAATTGGGAATCTGTGTCAAAACTTTGTTAGGAATTATGTGATCCTTACTAGCTGGAAGTAAGGGAGATGGGGCATGAAGTTATTTCTAGGAGTTGGACACATACCAAGTTTAGCTCAGTTCTGGGCATCTTTGAAATACCTGTACAAACTTGTTCCTACATAGTAACTTGCATCTTTGAATGAGAATGTGCTTGCCTACAGCAACGTGCTATATGTTCTGAATGCCCGAATTGGGAATCTTTGTGAAAACTTTGTTAGGAATTATGTCATCCTTACTAGCTGGAAGTAAGGGAGATGGGGCATGAAGTTATTTCTAGGAGTTGGACACATACCAAGTTTAGCTCAGTTCTGGGCATCTTTGAAATACCTATACAAACTTGTTCCTACATAGAAACTTGCAACTTTGAATGAGAATGTGCCTGCCTACAGCAACGTGCTATATGTTCTGAATGCCCGAATTGGGAATCTGTGTCAAAACTTTGTTAGGAATTATGTGATCCTTACTAGCTGGAAGTAAGGGAGATGGGGCATGAAGTTATTTCTAGGAGTTGGACACATACCAAGTTTAGCTCAGTTCTGGGCATCTTTGAAATACCTATACAAACTTGTTCCTACATAGTAACTTGCCACTTTGAATGAGAATGTGCTTGCCTACAGCAACGTGCTATATGTTCTGAATGCCCGAATTGGGAATCTGTGTCAAAACTTTGTTAGGAATTATGTGATCCTTACTAGCTGGAAGTAAGGGAGATGGGGCATGAAGTTATTTCTTGGAGTTGGACACATACCAAGTTTAGCTCAGTTCTGGGCATCTTTGAAATACCTATACAAACTTGTTCCTACATAGTAACTTGCAACTTTGAATGAGAATGTGCTTGCCTACAGCAACGTGCTATATGTTCTGAATGCCCGAATTGGCAATCTGTGTCAAAACTTTGTTAGGAATTATGTGATCCTTACTAGCTGGAAGTAAGGGAGATGGGGCATGAAGTTATTTCTAGGAGTTGGACACATACCAAGTTTAGCTCAGTTCTGGGCATCTTTGAAATACCTATACAAACTTGTTCCTACATAGTAACTTGCAACTTTGAATGAGAATGTGCTTGCCTACAGCAAAGTGCTATATGTTCTGAATGCCCGAATTGGGAATCTGTGTCAAAACTTTGTTAGGAATTATGTGATCCTTACTAGCTGGAAGTAAGGGAGATGGGGCATGAAGTTATTTCTAGGAGTTGGACACATACCAAGTTTAGCTCAGTTCTGGGCATCTTTGAAATACCTATACAAACTTGTTCCTACATAGTAACTTGCATCTTTGAATGAGAATGTGCTTGCCTACAGCAACGTGCTATATGTTCTGAATGCCCGAATTGGGAATCAGTGTCAAAACTTTGTTAGGAATTATGTGATCCGTACTAACTGGAAGTAAGGGAGATGGGGCATGAAGTTATTTCTAGGAGTTGGACACATACCAAGTTTAGCTCAGTTCTGGGCATCTTTGAAATACCTATACAAACTTGTTCCTACATAGTAACTTGCAACTTTGAATGAGAATGTGCTTGCTTACAGCAACGTGCTATATGTTCTGAAAGCCCGAATTGGGAATCTGTGTCAAAACTTTGTTAGGAATTATGTGATCCTTACTAGCTGGAAGTAAGGGAGATGGGGCATGAAGTTATTTCTAGGAGTTGGACACATACCAAGTTTAGCTCAGTTCTGGGCATCTTTGAAATACCTATACAAACTTGTTCCTACATAGTAACTTGCAACTTTGAATGAGAATGTGCTTGCTTACAGCAACGTGCTATATGTTCTGAATGCCCGAATTGGGAATCTGTGTCAAAACTTTGTTAGGAATTATGTGATCCTTACTAGCTGTAAGTAAGGGAGATGGGGCATGAAGCTATTTCTAGGAGTTGGACACATACCAAGTTTAGCTCAGTTCTGGGCATCTTTGAAATACCTATACAAACTTGTTCCTACATAGTAACTTGCAAATTTGAATGAGAATGTGCTTGCTTACAGCAACGTGCTATATGTTCTGAATGCCCGAATTGGGAATCTGTGTCAAAACTTTGTTAGGAATTATGTGATCCTTACTAGCTGGAAGTAAGGGAGATGGGGCATGAAGTTATTTCTAGGAGTTGGACACATAGCAAGTTTAGCTCAGTTCTGGGTATCTTTGAAATACCTATACAAACTTGTTCCTACATAGTAACTTGCATCTTTGAATGAGAATGTGCTTGCTTACAGCAACGTGCTATATGTTCTGAATGCCCGAATTGGCAATCTGTGTCAAAACTTTGTTAGGAATTATGTGATCCTTACTAGCTGGAAGTAAGGGCGATGGGGCATGATGTTATTTCTAGGAGTTGGACACATACCAAATTTAGCTCAGTTCTGGGCATCTTTGAAATACCTATACAAACTTGTTCCTACATAGTAACTTGCAACTTTGAATGAGAATGTGCTTGCTTACAGCAACGTGCTATATGTTCTGAATGCCCGAATTGGGAATCTGTGTCAAAACTGTTAGGAATTATGTGATCCTTACTAGCTGGAAGTAAGGGAGATGGGGCATGATGTTATTTCTAGGAGTTGGACACATACCAAGTTTAGCTCACTTCTGGGCATCTTTGAAATACCTATACAAACTTGTTCCTACATAGTAACTTGCATCTTTGAATGAGAATGCGCTTGCTTACCTCAACGTGCTATATGTTCTGAATGCCCGAATTGGGAATCTGTGTCAAAACTTTGTTAGGAATTATGTGATCCTTACTAGCTGGAAGTAAGGGAGATGGGGCATGAAGTTATTTGTAGGAGTTGGACACATACCAAGTTTAGCTCAGTTCTGGGCATCTTTGAAATACCTATACAAACTTGTTCCTACATAGTAACTTGCATCTTTGAATGAGAATGTGCTTGCTTACAGCAACGTGCTATATGTTCTGATTGCCCGAATTGGCAATCTGTGTCAAAACTTTGTTAGGAATTATGTGATCCTTACTAGCTGGAAGTAAGGGAGCTGGGGAATGAAGTTATTTCTAGGAGTTGGACACATACCAAGTTTAGCTCAGTTCTGGGCATCTTTGAAATACCTATACAAACTTGTTCCTACATAGTAACTTGCATCTTTAATGAGAATGTGCTTGCTTGCAGCAACGTGCTATATGTTCTGAATGCCCGAATTGTCAATCTGTGTCAAAACTTTGTTAGGAATTATGTGATCCTTACTAGCTGGAAGTAAGGGAGATGGGGCATGAAGTTATTTCTAGGAGTTGGACACATACCAAGTTTAGCTCAGTTCTGGGCATCTTTGAAATACCTATACAAACTTGTTCCTACATAGTAACTTGCAACTTTGAATGAGAATGTGCTTGCTTACAGCAACGTGCTATATGTTCTGAATGCCCGAATTGGGAATCTGTGTCAAAACTTTGTTAGGAATTATGTGATCCTTACTAGCTGGAAGTAAGTGAGATGGGGCATGAAGTTATTTCTAGGAGTTGGACACATACCAAGTTGAGCTCAGTTCTGGGCATCCTTGAAATACCTATACAAACTTGTTCCTACCTAGTAACTTGCATCTTTGAATGAGAATCTGCTTGCTTATAGCAACGTGCTATATGTTCTGAATGCCCGAATAGGGAATCTGTGTCAAAACTTTGTTAGGAATTATGTGATCCTTACTAGCTGGAAGTAAGGGAGATGGGGCATGAAGTTATTTCTAGGAGTTGGACACATACCAAGTTTAGCTCAGTTCTGGGCATCTTTGAAATACCTATACAAACTTGTTCCTACATAGTAACTTGCATCTTTGAATGAGAATGTGCTTGCTTGCAGCAACGTGCTATATGTTCTGAATGCCCGAATAGGGAATCTGTGACAAAACTTTGTTAGGAATTATGTGATCCTTACTAGCTAGAAGTAAGGGAGATGGGGCATGAAGTTATTTCTAGGAGTTGGACACATAGCAAGTTTAGCTCAGTTCTGGGCATCTTTGAAATACCTATACAAACTTGTTCCTACATAGTAACTTGCATCTTTGAATGAGAATGTGCTTGCTTACAGCAACGTGCTATATGTTCTGAATGCCCGAATTTGCAATCTGTGTCAAAACTTTGTTAGGAATTATGTGATCCTTACTAGCTGGAAGTAAGGGAGATGGGGCATGAAGTTATTTCTAGGAGTTGGACACATACCAAGTTTAGCTCAGTTCTGGGCATCTTTGAAATACCTATACAAACTTGTTCCTACATAGTAACTTGCAACTTTGAATGAGAATGTGCTTGCTTACAGCAACGTGCTATATGCTCTGAATGCCCGAATTGGGAATCTGTGTCAAAACTTTGTTAGGAATTATGTGATCCTTACTAGCTGGAAGTAAGGGAGATGGGGCATGAAGTTATTTCTAGGAGTTGGACACATACCAAGTTTAGCTCAGTTCTGGGCATCTTTGAAATACCTATACAAACTTGTTCCTACATAGTAACTTGCAACTTTGAATGAAAATGTGCTTGCTTACAGCAACATGCTATATGTTCTGAATGCCCGAATTGGGAATCTGTGTCAAATCTTTGTTAGGAATTATGTGATCCTTACTAGCTGGAAGTAAGGGAGATGGGGCATGAAGTTATTTCTAGGAGTTGGACACATACCAAGTTTAGCTCAGTTCTGGGCATCTTTGAAATACCTATACAAACTTGTTCCTACATAGTAACTTGCATCTTTGAATGAGAATCTGCTTGCTTACAGCAACGTGCTATATGTTCTGAAAGCCCGAATTGGGAATCTGTGTCAAAACTTTGTTAGGAATTATGTGATCCTTACTAGCTGGAAGTAAGGGAGATGGGGCATGAAGTTATTTCTAGGAGTTGGACACATACCAAGTTTAGCTCAGTTCTGGGCATCTTTGAAATACCTATACAAACTTGTTCCTACATAGTAACTTGCAACTTTGAATGAGAATGTGCTTGCTTACAGCAACGTGCTATATGCTCTGAATGCCCGAATTGGGAATCTGTGTCAAAACTTTGTTAGGAATTATGTGATCCTTACTAGCTGGAAGTAAGGGAGATGGGGCATGAAGTTATTTCTAGGAGTTGGACACATACCAAGTTTAGCTCAGTTCTGGGCATCTTTGAAATACCTATACAAACTTGTTCCTACATAGTAACTTGCAACTTTGAATGAAAATGTGCTTGCTTACAGCAACATGCTATATGTTCTGAATGCCCGAATTGGGAATCTGTGTCAAATCTTTGTTAGGAATTATGTGATCCTTACTAGCTGGAAGTAAGGGAGATGGGGCATGAAGTTATTTCTAGGAGTTGGAGACATACCAAGTTTAGCTCAGTTCTGGGCATCTTTGAAATACCTATACAAACTTGTTCCTACATAGTAACTTGCATCTTTGAATGAGAATCTGCTTGCTTACAGCAACGTGCTATATGTTCTGAATGCCCGAATTGGGAATCTGTGTCAAAACTTTGTTAGGAATTATGTGATCCTTACTAGCTGGAAGTAAGGAAGATGGGGCATGAAGTTATTTCTAGGAGTTGGACACATACCAAGTTTAGCTCAGTTCTGGGCATCTTTGAAATACCTATACAAACTTGTTCCTACATAGTAACTTGCAACTTTGAATGAAAATGTGCTTGCTTACAGCAACGTGCTATATGTTCTGAATGCCCGAATTGGGAATCTGTGTCAAAACTTTGTTAGGAATTATGTGATCCTTACTAGCTGGAAGTAAGGGAGATGGGGCATGAAGTTATTTCTAGGAGTTGGACACATACCAAGTTTAGCTCAGTTCTGGGCATCTTTGAAATACCTATACAAACTTGTTCCTACATAGTAACTTGCATCTTTGAATGAGAATGTGCTTGCTTGCAGCAACGTGCTATATGTTCTGAATGCCCGAATAGGGAATCTGTGTCAAAACTTTGTTAGGAATTATGTGATCCTTACTAGCTAGAAGTAAGGGAGATGGGGCATGAAGTTATTTCTAGGAGTTGGACACATAGCAAGTTTAGCTCAGTTCTGGGCATCTTTGAAATACCTATACAAACTTGTTCCTACATAGTAACTTGCATCTTTGAATGAGAATGTGCTTGCTTACAGCAACGTGCTATATGTTCTGAATGCCCGAATTGGCAATCTGTGTCAAAACTTTGTTAGGAATTATGTGATCCTTACTAGCTGGAAGTAAGGGAGATGGGGCATGAAGTTATTTCTAGGAGTTGGACACATACCAAGTTTAGCTCAGTTCTGGGCATCTTTGAAATACCTATACAAACTTGTTCCTACATAGTAACTTGCAACTTTGAATGAGAATGTGCTTGCTTACAGCAACGTGCTATATGTTCTGAATGCCCGAATTGGGAATCTGTGTCAAAACTTTGTTAGGAATTATGTGATCCTTACTAGCTGGAAGTAAGGGAGATGGGGCATGAAGTTATTTCTAGGAGTTGGACACATACCAAGTTTAGCTCAGTTCTGGGCATCTTTGAAATACCTATACAAACTTGTTCCTACATAGTAACTTGCAACTTTGAATGAAAATGTGCTTGCTTACAGCAACGTGCTATATGTTCTGAATGCCCGAATTGGGAATCTGTGTCAAATCTTTGTTAGGAATTATGTGATCCTTACTAGCTGGAAGTAAGGGAGATGGGGCATGAAGTTATTTCTAGGAGTTGGACACATACCAAGTTTAGCTCAGTTCTGGGCATCTTTGAAATACCTATACAAACTTGTTCCTACATAGTAACTTGCATCTTTGAATGAGAATCTGCTTGCTTACAGCAACGTGCTATATGTTCTGAATGCCCGAATTGGGAATCTGTGTCAAAACTTTGTTAGGAATTATGTGATCCTTACTAGCTGGAAGTAAGGGAGATGGGGCATGAAGTTATTTCTAGGAGTTGGACACATACCAAGTTTAGCTCAGTTCTGGGCATCTTTGAAATACCTATACAAACTTGTTCCTACATAGTAACTTGCAACTTTGAATGAAAATGTGCTTGCTTACAGCAACGTGCTATATGTTCTGAATGCCCGAATTGGGAATCTGTGTCAAAACTTTGTTAGGAATTATGTGATCCTTACTAGCTGGAAGTAAGGGAGATGGGGCATGAAGTTATTTCTAGGAGTTGGACACATACCAAGTTTAGCTCAGTTCTGGGCATCTTTGAAATACCTATACAAACTTGTTCCTACATAGTAACTTGCATCTTTGAATGAGAATGTGCTTGCTTGCAGCAACGTGCTATATGTTCTGAATGCCCGAATAGGGAATCTGTGTCAAAACTTTGTTAGGAATTATGTGATCCTTACTAGCTGGAAGTAAGGGAGATGGGGCATGAAGTTATTTCTAGGAGTTGGACACATAGCAAGTTTAGCTCAGTTCTGGGCATCTTTGAAATACCTATACAAACTTGTTCCTACATAGTAACTTGCATCTTTGAATGAGAATGTGCTTGCTTACAGCAACGTGCTATATGTTCTGAATGCCCGAATTGGCAATCTGTGTCAAAACTTTGTTAGGAATTATGTGATCCTTACTAGCTGGAAGTAAGGGAGATGGGGCATGAAGTTATTTCTAGGAGTTGGACACATACCAAGTTTAGCTCAGTTCTGGGCATCTTTGAAATACCTATACAAACTTGTTCCTACATAGTAACTTGCAACTTTGAATGAGAACGTGCTTGCTTACAGCAACGTGCTATATGTTCTGAATGCCCGAATTGGGAATCTGTGTCAAAACTTTGTTAGGAATTATGTGATCCTTACTAGCTGGAAGTAAGGGAGATGGGGCATGAAGTTATTTCTAGGAGTTGGACACATACCAAGTTTAGCTCAGTTCTGGGCATCTTTGAAATACCTATACAAACTTGTTCCTACATAGTAACTTGCAACTTTGAATGAGAATGTGCTTGCTTACAGCAACGTGCTATATGTTCTGAATGCCCGAATTGGGAATCTGTGTCAAATCTTTGTTAGGAATTATGTGATCCTTACTAGCTGGAAGTAAGGGAGATGGGGCATGAAGTTATTTCTAGGAGTTGGACACATACCAAGTTGAGCTCAGTTCTGGGCATCTTTGAAATACCTATACAAACTTGTTCCTACATAGTAACTTGCATCTTTGAATGAGAATCTGCTTGCTTACAGCAACGTGCTATATGTTCTGAATGCCCGAATTGGGAATCTGTGTCAAAACTTTGTTAGGAATTATGTCATCCTTACTAGCTGGAAGTAAGGGAGATGGGGCATGAAGTTCTTTCTAGGAGTTGGACACATACCAAGTTTAGCTCAGTTCTGGGCATCTTTGAAATACCTATACAAACTTGTTCCTACATAGTAACTTGCATCTTTGAATGAGAATGTGCTTGCTTACAGCAACGTGCTATATGTTCTGAATGCCCGAATTGGGAATCTGTGTCAAAACTTTGTTAGGAATTATGTGATCCTTACTAGCTGGAAGTAAGGCAGATGGGGCATGAAGTTATTTCTAGGAGTTGGACACATACCAAGTTTAGCTCAGTTCTGGGCATCTTTGAAATACCTATACAAACTTGTTCCTACATAGTAACTTGCATCTTTGAATGAGAATCTGCTTGCTTACAGCAACGTGCTATATGTTCTGAATGCCCGAATTGGGAATCTGTGTCAAAACTTTGTTAGGAATTATGTGATCCTTACTAGCTGGAAGTAAGGGAGATGGGGCATGAAGTTATTTCTAGGAGTTGGACACATAGCAAGTTTAGCTCAGTTCTGGGCATCTTTGAAATACCTATACAAACTTGTTCCTACATAGTAACTTGCAACTTTGAATGAGAATGTGCTTGCTTACAGCAACGTGCTATATGTTCTGAATGCCCGAATTGGGAATCTGTGTCAAAACTTTGTTAGGAATTATGTGATCCTTACTAGCTGGAAGTAAGGGAGATGGGGCATGAAGTTATTTCTAGGAGTTGGACACATACCAAGTTTAGCTCAGTTCTGGGCATCTTTGAAATACCTATACAAACTTGTTCCTACATAGTAACTTGCATCTTTGAATGAGAATGTGCTTGCTTACAGCAACGTGCTATATGTTCTGAATGCCCGAATTGGGAATCTGTGTCAAAACTTTGTTAGGAATTATGTGATCCTTACTAGCTGGAAGTAAGAGAGATGGGGCATGAAGTTATTTCTAGGAGTTGGACACATACCAAGTTTAGCTCAGTTCTGGGCATCTTTGAAATACCTATGCAAACTTGTTCCTACATAGTAACTTGCATCTTTGAATGAGAATGTGCTTGCTTACAGCAACGTGCTATATGTTCTGAATGCCCGAATTGGGAATCTGTGTCAAAACTTTGTTAGGAATTATGTGATCCTTACAAGCTGGAAGTAAGGGAGATGGGGCATGAAGTTATTTCTAGGAGTTTGACACATACCAAGTTGAGCTCAGTTCTGGGCATCTTTGAAATACCTATACAAACTTGTTCCTACATAGTAACTTGCAACTTTGAATGAAAATGTGCTTGCTTACAGCAACGTGCTATATGTTCTGAATGCCCGAATTGGCAATCTCTGTCAAAACTTTGTTAGGAATTATGTGATCCTTACTAGCTGGAAGTAAGTGAGATGGGGCATGAAGTTATTTCTAGGAGTTGGACACATACCAAGTTTAGCTCAGTTCTGGGCATCTTTGAAATACCTATACAAACTTGTTCCTACATAGTAACTTGCAACTTTGAATGAAAATGTGATTGCTTACAGCAACGTGCTATATGTTCTGAATGCCCGAATTGGGAATCTGTGTCAAAACTGTTAGGAATTATGTGATCCTTACTAGCTGGAAGTAAGGGAGATGGGGCATGAAGTTATTTCTAGGAGTTGGACACATACCAAGTTGAGCTCAGTTCTGGGCATCTTTGAAATACCTATACAAACTTGTTCCTACATAGTAACTTGCAACTTTGAATGAGAATGTGCTTGCTTACAGCAACGTGCTATATGTTCTGAATGCCCGAATTGGGAATCTGTGTCAAAACTTTGTTAGGAATTATGTGATCCTTACTAGCTGGAAGTAAGGGAGATGGGGCATGAAGTTATTTCTAGGAGTTGGACACATACCAAGTTTAGCTCAGTTCTGGGCATCTTTGAAATACCTATACAAACTTGTTCCTACATAGTAACTTGCATCTTTGAATGAGAATCTGCTTGCTTACAGCAACGTGCTATATGTTCTGAATGCCCGAATTGGGAATCTGTGTCAAAACTTTGTTAGGAATTATGTGATCCTTACTAGCTGGAAGTAAGGGAGATGGGGCATGAAGTTATTTCTAGGAGTTGGACACATAGCAAGTTTAGCTCAGTTCTGGGCATCTTTGAAATACCTATACAAACTTGTTCCTACATAGTAACTTGCAACTTTGAATGAGAATGTGCTTGCTTACAGCAACGTGCTATATGTTCTGAATGCCCGAATTGGGAATCTGTGTCAAAACTTTGTTAGGAATTATGTGATCCTTACTAGGTGGAAGTAAGGGAGATGGGGCATGAAGTTATTTCTAGGAGTTGGACACATACCAAGTTTAGCTCAGTTCTGGGCATCTTTGAAATACCTATACAAACTTGTTCCTACATAGTAACTTGTATCTTTGAATGAGAATGTGCTTGCTTACAGCAACGTGCTATATGTTCTGAAAGCCCGAATTGGGAATCTGTGTCAAAACTTTGTTAGGAATTATGTGATCCTTACTAGCTGGAAGTAAGGCAGATGGGGCATGAAGTTATTTCTAGGAGTTGGACACATACCAAGTTTAGCTCAGTTCTGGGCATCTTTGAAATACCTATACAAACTTGTTCCTACATAGTAACTTGCATCTTTGAATGAGAATGTGCTTGCTTACAGCAACGTGCTATATGTTCTGAATGCCCGAATTGGGAATCTGTGTCAAAACTTTGTTAGGAATTATGTGATCCTTACTAGCTGGAAGTAAGGGAGATGGGGCATGAAGTTATTTCTAGGAGTTGGACACATACCAAGTTGAGCTCAGTTCTGGGCATCTTTGAAATACCTATACAAACTTGTTCCTACATAGTAACTTGCAACTTTGAATGAAAATGTGCTTGCTTACAGCAACGTGCTATATGTTCTGAATGCCCGAATTGGCAATCTGTGTCAAAACTTTGTTAGGAATTATGTGATCCTTACTAGCTGGAAGTAAGGGAGATGGGGCATGAAGTTATTTCTAGGAGTTGGACACATACCAAGTTTAGCTCAGTTCTGGGCATCTTTGAAATACCTATACAAACTTGTTCCTACATAGTAACTTGCAACTTTGAATGAAAATGTGATTGCTTACAGCAACGTGCTATATGTTCTGAATGCCCGAATTGGGAATCTGTGTCAAAACTGTTAGGAATTATGTGATCCTTACTAGCTGGAAGTAAGGGAGATGGGGCATGAAGTTATTTCTAGGAGTTGGACACATACCAAGTTTAGCTCAGTTCTGGGCATCTTTGAAATACCTATACAAACTTGTTCCTACATAGTAACTTGCAACTTTGAATGAGAATGTGCTTGCTTACAGCAACGTGCTATATGTTCTGAATGCCCGAATTGGGAATCTGTGTCAAAACTTTGTTAGGAATTATGTGATCCTTACTAGCTGGAAGTAAGGGAGATGGGGCATGAAGTTATTTCTAGGAGTTGGACACATACCAAGTTTAGCTCAGTTCTGGGCATCTTTGAAATACCTATACAAACTTGTTCCTACATAGTAACTTGCATCTTTGAATGAGAATGTGCTTGCTTACAGCAACGTGCTATATGTTCTGAATGCCCGAATTGGGAATCTGTGTCAAAACTTTGTTAGGAATTATGTGATCCTTACTAGCTGGAAGTAAGGGAGATGGGGCATGAAGTTATTTCTAGGAGTTGGACACATAGCAAGTTTAGCTCAGTTCTGGGTATCTTTGAAATACCTATACAAACTTGTTCCTACATAGTAACTTGCATCTTTGAATGAGAATGTGCTTGCTTACAGCAACGTGCTATATGTTCTGAATGCCCGAATTGGCAATCTGTGTCAAAACTTTGTTAGGAATTATGTGATCCTTACTAGCTGGAAGTAAGGGCGATGGGGCATGATGTTATTTCTAGGAGTTGGACACATACCAAGTTTAGCTCAGTTCTGGGCATCTTTGAAATACCTATACAAACTTGTTCCTACATAGTAACTTGCAACTTTGAATGAGAATGTGCTTGCTTACAGCAACGTGCTATATGTTCTGAATGCCCGAATTGGGAATCTGTGTCAAAACTGTTAGGAATTATGTGATCCTTACTAGCTGGAAGTAAGGGAGATGGGGCATGATGTTATTTCTAGGAGTTGGACACATACCAAGTTTAGCTCAGTTCTGGGCATCTTTGAAATACCTATACAAACTTGTTCCTACATAGTAACTTGCCACTTTGAATGAGAATGTGCTTGCCTACAGCAACGTGCTATATGTTCTGAATGCCCGAATTGGCAATCTGTGTCAAAACTTTGTTAGGAATTATGTGATCCTTACTAGCTGGAAGTAAGGGAGATGGGGCATGAAGTTATTTCTTGGAGTTGGAGACATACCAAGTTTAGCTCAGTTCTGGGCATCTTTGAAATACCTATACAAACTTGTTCCTACATAGTAACTTGCAACTTTGAATGAGAATGTGCTTGCCTACAGCAACGTGCTATATGTTCTGAATGCCCGAATTGGCAATCTGTGTCAAAACTTTGTTAGGAATTATGTGATCCTTACTAGCTGGAAGTAAGGGAGATGGGGCATGAAGTTCTTTCTAGGAGTTGGACACATACCAAGTTTAGCTCAGTTCTGGGCATCTTTGAAATACCTATACAAACTTGTTCCTACATAGTAACTTGCCACTTTGAATGAGAATGTGCTTGCCTACAGCAACGTGCTATATGTTCTGAATGCCCGAATTGGGAATCTGTGTCAAAACTTTGTTAGGAATTATGTGATCCTTACTAGCTGGAAGTAAGGGAGATGGGGCATGAAGTTATTTCTTGGAGTTGGAGACATACCAAGTTTAGCTCAGTTCTGGGCATCTTTGAAATACCTATACAAACTTGTTCCTACATAGTAACTTGCAACTTTGAATGAGAATGTGCTTGCTTACAGCAACGTGCTATATGTTCTGAATGCCCGAATTGGCAATCTGTGTCAAAACTTTGTTAGGAATTATGTGATCCTTACTAGCTGGAAGTAAGGGAGATGGGGCATGAAGTTATTTCTAGGAGTTGGACACATACCAAGTTTAGCTCAGTTCTGGGCATCTTTGAAATACCTATACAAACTTGTTCCTACATAGTAACTTGCATCTTTGAATGAGAATCTGCTTGCCTACAGCAACGTGCTATATGTTCTGAATGCCCGAATTGGGAATCTGTGTCAAAACTTTGTTAGGAATTATGTGATCCTTACTAGCTGGAAGTAAGGGAGATGGGGCATGAAGTTATTTCTAGGAGTTGGACACATACCAAGTTTAGCTCAGTTCTGGGCATCTTTGAAATACCTATACAAACTTGTTCCTACATAGTAACTTGCATCTTTGAATGAGAATCTGCTTGCTTACAGCAACGTGCTATATGTTCTGAATGCCCGAATTGGGAATCTGTGTCAAATCTTTGTTAGGAATTATGTGATCCTTACTAGCTGGAAGTAAGGGAGATGGGGCATGAAGTTATTTCTAGGAGTTGGACACATACCAAGTTTAGCTCAGTTCTGGGCATCTTTGAAATACCTATACAAACTTGTTCCTACATAGTAACTTGCATCTTTGAATGAGAATGTGCTTGCCTACAGCAACGTGCTATATGTTCTGAATGCCCGAATTGGGAATCTGTGTCAAAACTTTGTTAGGAATTATGTGATCCTTACTAGCTGGAAGTAAGGGAGATGGGGCATGAAGTTATTTCTAGGAGTTGGACACATACCAAGTTTAGCTCAGTTCTGGGCACCTTTGAAATACCTATACAAACTTGTTCCTACATAGTAACTTGCAACTTTGAATGAGAATGTGCTTGCCTACAGCAACGTGCTATATGTTCTGAATGCCCGAATTGGGAATCTGTGTCAAAACTTTGTTAGGAATTATGTGATCCTTACTAGCTGGAAGTAAGGGAGATGGGGCATGAAGTTATTTCTAGGAGTTGGACACATACCAAGTTTAGCTCAGTTCTGGGCATCTTTGAAATACCTATACAAACTTGTTCCTACATAGTAACTTGCATCTTTGAATGAGAATGTGCTTGCTTACAGCAACGTGCTATATGTTCTGAATGCCCGAATTGGGAATCTGTGTCAAAACTTTGTTAGGAATTATGTGATCCTTACTAGCTGGAAGTAAGGGAGATGGGGCATGAAGTTATTTCTAGGAGTTGGACACATACCAAGTTTAGCTCAGTTCTGGGCATCTTTGAAATACCTATACAAACTTGTTCCTACATAGTAACTTGCATCTTTGAATGAGAATGTGCTTGCTTACAGTAACGTGCTATATGTTCTGAATGCCCGAATTGGGAATCTGTGTCAAAACTTTGTTAGGAATTATGTGATCCTTACTAGCTGGAAGTAAGGGAGATGGGGCATGAAGTTATTTCTAGGAGTTGGACACATACCAAGTTGAGCTCAGTTCTGGGCATCTTTGAAATACCTATACAAACTTGTTCCTACATAGTAACTTGCATCTTTGAATGAGAATCTGCTTGCTTATAGCAACGTGCTATATGTTCTGAATGCCCGAATAGGGAATCTGTGTCAAAACTTTGTTAGGAATTATGTGATCCTTACTAGCTGGAAGTAAGGGAGATGGGGCATGAAGTTATTTCTAGGAGTTGGACACATACCAAGTTTAGCTCAGTTCTGGGCATCTTTGAAATACCTATACAAACTTGTTCCTACATAGTAACTTGCAACTTTGAATGAAAATGTGCTTGCTTACAGCAACGTGCTATATGTTCTGAATGCCCGAATTGGCAATCTGTGTCAAAACTTTGTTAGGAATTATGTGATCCTTACTAGCTGGAAGTAAGGGAGATGGGGCATGAAGTTATTTCTAGGAGTTGGACACATAGCAAGTTTAGCTCAGTTCTGGGCATCTTTGAAATACCTATACAAACTTGTTCCTACATAGTAACTTGCAACTTTGAATGAAAATGTGATTGCTTACAGCAACGTGCTATATGTTCTGAATGCCCGAATTGGGAATCTGTGTCAAAACTGTTAGGAATTATGTGATCCTTACTAGCTGGAAGTAAGGGAGATGGGGCATGAAGTTATTTCTAGGAGTTGGACACATAGCAAGTTTAGCTCAGTTCTGGGCATCTTTGAAATACCTATACAAACTTGTTCCTACATAGTAACTTGCAACTTTGAATGAGAATGTGCTTGCTTACAGCAACGTGCTATATGTTCTGAATGCCCGAATTGGGAATCTGTGTCAAAACTTTGTTAGGAATTATGTGATCCTTACTAGCTGGAAGTAAGGGAGATGGGGCATGAAGTTATTTCTAGGAGTTGGACACATACCAAGTTTAGCTCAGTTCTGGGCATCTTTGAAATACCTATACAAACTTGTTCCTACATAGTAACTTGCATCTTTGAATGAGAATGTGCTTGCTTACAGCAACGTGCTATATGTTCTGAATGCCCGAATTGGGAATCTGTGTCAAAACTTTGTTAGGAATTATGTGATCCTTACTAGCTGGAAGTAAGGGAGATGGGGCATGAAGTTATTTCTAGGAGTTGGACACATAGCAAGTTTAGCTCAGTTCTGGGTATCTTTGAAATACCTATACAAACTTGTTCCTACATAGTAACTTGCATCTTTGAATGAGAATGTGCTTGCTTACAGCAACGTGCTATATGTTCTGAATGCCCGAATTGGCAATCTGTGTCAAAACTTTGTTAGGAATTATGTGATCCTTACTAGCTGGAAGTAAGGGCGATGGGGCATGATGTTATTTCTAGGAGTTGGACACATACCAAGTTTAGCTCAGTTCTGGGCATCTTTGAAATACCTATACAAACTTGTTCCTACATAGTAACTTGCAACTTTGAATGAGAATGTGCTTGCTTACAGCAACGTGCTATATGTTCTGAATGCCCGAATTGGGAATCTGTGTCAAAACAGTTAGGAATTATGTGATCCTTACTAGCTGGAAGTAAGGGAGATGGGGCATGATGTTATTTCTAGGAGTTGGACACATACCAAGTTTAGCTCAGTTCTGGGCATCTTTGAAATACCTATACAAACTTGTTCCTACATAGTAACTTGCAACTTTGAATGAAAATGTGATTGCTTACAGCAACGTGCTATATGTTCTGAATGCCCGAATTGGGAATCTGTGTCAAAACTTTGTTAGGAATTATGTGATCCTTACTAGCTGGAAGTAAGGGAGATGGGGCATGAAGTTATTTCTAGGAGTTGGACACATACCAAGTTTAGCTCAGTTCTGGGCATCTTTGAAATACCTATACAAACTTGTTCCTACATAGTATCTTGCATCTTTGAATGAGAATGTGCTTGCTTACAGCAACGTGCTATATGTTCTGAATGCCCGAATTGGCAATCTGTGTCAAAACTTTGTTAGGAATTATGTGATCCTTACTAGCTGGAAGTAAGGGAGATGGGGCATGAAGTTATTTCTAGGAGTTGGACACATACCAAGTTTAGCTCAGTTCTGGGCATTTTTGAAATACCTATACAAACTTGTTCCTACATAGTAACTTGCAACTTTGAATGAGAATGTGCTTGCTTGCAGCAACGTGCTATATGTTCTGAATGCCCGAATAGGGAATCTGTGTCAAAACTTTGTTAGGAATTATGTGATCCTTACTAGCTGGAAGTAAGGGAGATGGAGCATGAAGTTATTTCTTGGAGTTGGACACATACCAAGTTTAGCTCAGTTCTGGGCATCTTTGAAATACCTATACAAACTTGTTCCTACCTAGTAACTTGCATCTTTGAATGAGAATCTGCTTGCTTATAGCAACGTGCTATATGTTCTGAATGCCCGAATAGGGAATCTGTGTAAAAACTTTGTTAGGAATTATGTGATCCTTACTAGCTGGAAGTAAGGGAGATGTTGCATGAAGTTATTTCTAGGAGTTGGACATATACCAAGTTTAGCTCAGTTCTGGGCATCTTTGAAATACCTATACAAACTTGTTCCTACCTAGTAACTTGCAACTTTGAATGAAAATGTGCTTGCTTACAGCAACGTGCTATATGTTCTGAATGCCCGAATTGGGAATCTGTGTCAAAACTTTGTTAGGAATTATGTGATCCTTACTAGCTGGAAGTAAGGGATGTGGGGCATGAAGTTCTTTCTAGGAGTTGGACACATACCAAGTTTAGCTCAGTTCTGGGCATCTTTGAAATACCTATACAAACTTGTTCCTACATAGTAACTTGCCACTTTGAATGAGAATGTGCTTGCCTACAGCAACGTGCTATATGTTCTGAATGCCCGAATTGGGAATCTGTGTCAAAACTTTGTTAGGAGTTATGTGATCCTTACTAGCTGGAAGTAAGGGAGATGGGGCATGAAGTTATTTCTTGGAGTTGGAGACATACCAAGTTTAGCTCAGTTCTGGGCATCTTTGAAATACCTATACAAACTTGTTCCTACATAGTAACTTGCAACTTTGAATGAGAATGTGCTTGCCTACAGCAACGTGCTATATGTTCTGAATGCCCGAATTGGCAATCTGTGTCAAAACTTTGTTAGGAATTATGTGATCCTTACTAGCTGGAAGTAAGGGAGATGGGGCATGAAGTTATTTCTAGGAGTTGGACACATACCAAGTTTAGCTCAGTTCTGGGCATCTTTGAAATACCTATACAAACTTGTTCCTACATAGTAACTTGCCACTTTGAATGAGAATGTGCTTGCCTACAGCAACGTGCTATATGTTCTGAATGCCCGAATTGGGAATCTGTGTCAAAACTTTGTTAGGAATTATGTGATCCTTACTAGCTGGAAGTAAGGGAGATGGGGCATGAAGTTATTTCTTGGAGTTGGAGACATACCAAGTTTAGCTCAGTTCTGGGCATCTTTGAAATACCTATACAAACTTGTTCCTACATAGTAACTTGCAACTTTGAATGAGAATGTGCTTGCTTACAGCAACGTGCTATATGTTCTGAATGCCCGAATTGGCAATCTGTGTCAAAACTTTGTTAGGAATTATGTGATCCTTACTAGCTGGAAGTAAGGGAGATGGGGCATGAAGTTATTTCTAGGAGTTGGACACATACCAAGTTTAGCTCAGTTCTGGGCATCTTTGAAATACCTATACAAACTTGTTCCTACATAGTAACTTGCATCTTTGAATGAGAATCTGCTTGCCTACAGCAACGTGCTATATGTTCTGAATGCCCGAATTGGGAATCTGTGTCAAAACTTTGTTAGGAATTATGTGATCCTTACTAGCTGGAAGTAAGGGAGATGGGGCATGAAGTTATTTCTAGGAGTTGGACACATACCAAGTTTAGCTCAGTTCTGGGCATCTTTGAAATACCTATACAAACTTGTTCCTACATAGTAACTTGCATCTTTGAATGAGAATGTGCTTGCTTACAGCAACGTGCTATATGTTCTGAATGCCCGAATTGGGAATCTGTGTCAAATCTTTGTTAGGAATTATGTGATCCTTACTAGCTGGAAGTAAGGGAGATGGGGCATGAAGTTATTTCTAGGAGTTGGACACATACCAAGTTTAGCTCAGTTCTGGGCATCTTTGAAATACCTATACAAACTTGTTCCTACATAGTAACTTGCATCTTTGAATGAGAATGTGCTTGCCTACAGCAACGTGCTATATGTTCTGAATGCCCGAATTGGGAATCTGTGTCAAAACTTTGTTAGGAATTATGTGATCCTTACTAGCTGGAAGTAAGGGAGATGGGGCATGAAGTTATTTCTAGGAGTTGGACACATACCAAGTTTAGCTCAGTTCTGGGCATCTTTGAAATACCTATACAAACTTGTTCCTACATAGTAACTTGCAACTTTGAATGAGAATGTGCTTGACTACAGCAACGTGCTATATGTTCTGAATGCCCGAATTGGGAATCTGTGTCAAAACTTTGTTAGGAATTATGTGATCCTTACTAGCTGGAAGTAAGGGAGATGGGGCATGAAGTTATTTCTAGGAGTTGGACACATACCAAGTTTAGCTCAGTTCTGGGCATCTTTGAAATACCTATACAAACTTGTTCCTACATAGTAACTTGCATCTTTGAATGAGAATGTGCTTGCTTACAGCAACGTGCTATATGTTCTGAATGCCCGAATTGGGAATCTGTGTCAAAACTTTGTTAGGAATTATGTGATCCTTACTAGCTGGAAGTAAGGGAGATGGGGCATGAAGTTATTTCTAGGAGTTGGACACATACCAAGTTTAGCTCAGTTCTGGGCATCTTTGAAATACCTATACAAACTTGTTCCTACATAGTAACTTGCATCTTTGAATGAGAATGTGCTTGCTTACAGTAACGTGCTATATGTTCTGAATGCCCGAATTGGGAATCTGTGTCAAAACTTTGTTAGGAATTATGTGATCCTTACTAGCTGGAAGTAAGGGAGATGGGGCATGAAGTTATTTCTAGGAGTTGGACACATACCAAGTTGAGCTCAGTTCTGGGCATCTTTGAAATACCTATACAAACTTGTTCCTACATAGTAACTTGCATCTTTGAATGAGAATCTGCTTGCTTATAGCAACGTGCTATATGTTCTGAATGCCCGAATAGGGAATCTGTGTCAAAACTTTGTTAGGAATTATGTGATCCTTACTAGCTGGAAGTAAGGGAGATGGGGCATGAAGTTATTTCTAGGAGTTGGACACATACCAAGTTTAGCTCAGTTCTGGGCATCTTTGAAATACCTATACAAACTTGTTCCTACATAGTAACTTGCAACTTTGAATGAAAATGTGCTTGCTTACAGCAACGTGCTATATGTTCTGAATGCCCGAATTGGCAATCTGTGTCAAAACTTTGTTAGGAATTATGTGATCCTTACTAGCTGGAAGTAAGGGAGATGGGGCATGAAGTTATTTCTAGGAGTTGGACACATAGCAAGTTTAGCTCAGTTCTGGGCATCTTTGAAATACCTATACAAACTTGTTCCTACATAGTAACTTGCAACTTTGAATGAAAATGTGATTGCTTAGAGCAACGTGCTATATGTTCTGAATGCCCGAATTGGGAATCTGTGTGAAAACTGTTAGGAATTATGTGATCCTTACTAGCTGGAAGTAAGGGAGATGGGGCATGAAGTTATTTCTAGGAGTTGGACACATACCAAGTTTAGCTCAGTTCTGGGCATCTTTGAAATACCTATACAAACTTGTTCCTACATAGTAACTTGCAACTTTGAATGAGAATGTGCTTGCTTACAGCAACGTGCTATATGTTCTGAATGCCCGAATTGGGAATCTGTGTCAAAACTTTGTTAGGAATTATGTGATCCTTACTAGCTGGAAGTAAGGGAGATGGGGCATGAAGTTATTTCTAGGAGTTGGACACATACCAAGTTTAGCTCAGTTCTGGGCATCTTTGAAATACCTATACAAACTTGTTCCTACATAGTAACTTGCATCTTTGAATGAGAATGTGCTTGCTTACAGCAACGTGCTATATGTTCTGAATGCCCGAATTGGGAATCTGTGTCAAAACTTTGTTAGGAATTATGTGATCCTTACTAGCTGGAAGTAAGGGAGATGGGGCATGAAGTTATTTCTAGGAGTTGGACACATAGCAAGTTTAGCTCAGTTCTGGGTATCTTTGAAATACCTATACAAACTTGTTCCTACATAGTAACTTGCATCTTTGAATGAGAATGTGCTTGCTTACAGCAACGTGCTATATGTTCTGAATGCCCGAATTGGCAATCTGTGTCAAAACTTTGTTAGGAATTATGTGATCCTTACTAGCTGGAAGTAAGGGCGATGGGGCATGATGTTATTTCTAGGAGTTGGACACATACCAAGTTTAGCTCAGTTCTGGGCATCTTTGAAATACCTATACAAACTTGTTCCTACATAGTAACTTGCAACTTTGAATGAGAATGTGCTTGCTTACAGCAACGTGCTATATGTTCTGAATGCCAGAATTGGGAATCTGTGTCAAAACTGTTAGGAATTATGTGATCCTTACTAGCTGGAAGTAAGGGAGATGGGGCATGATGTTATTTCTAGGAGTTGGACACATACCAAGTTTAGCTCAGTTCTGGGCATCTTTGAAATACCTATACAAACTTGTTCCTACATAGTAACTTGCAACTTTGAATGAAAATGTGATTGCTTACAGCAACGTGCTATATGTTCTGAATGCCCGAATTGGGAATCTGTGTCAAAACTTTGTTAGGAATTATGTGATCCTTACTAGCTGGAAGAAAGGGAGATGGAGCATGAAGTTATTTCTTGGAGTTGGACACATACCAAGTTTAGCTCAGTTCTGGGCATCTTTGAAATACCTATACAAACTTGTTCCTACCTAGTAACTTGCATCTTTGAATGAGAATCTGCTTGCTTATAGCAACGTGCTATATGTTCTGAATGCCCGAATAGGGAATCTGTGTAAAAACTTTGTTAGGAATTATGTGATCCTTACTAGCTGGAAGTAAGGGAGATGTTGCATGAAGTTATTTCTAGGAGTTGGACATATACCAAGTTTAGCTCAGTTCTGGGCATCTTTGAAATACCTATACAAACTTGTTCCTACCTAGTAACTTGCAACTTTGAATGAAAATGTGCTTGCTTACAGCAACGTGCTATATGTTCTGAATGCCCGAATTGGGAATCTGTGTCAAAACTTTGTTAGGAATTATGTGATCCTTACTAGCTGGAAGTAAGGGATGTGGGGCATGAAGTTCTTTCTAGGAGTTGGACACATACCAAGTTTAGCTCAGTTCTGGGCATCTTTGAAATACCTATACAAACTTGTTCCTACATAGTAACTTGCCACTTTGAATGAGAATGTGCTTGCCTACAGCAACGTGCTATATGTTCTGAATGCCCGAATTGGGAATCTGTGTCAAAACTTTGTTAGGAATTATGTGATCCTTACTAGCTGGAAGTAAGGGAGATGGGGCATGAAGTTATTTCTTGGAGTTGGAGACATACCAAGTTTAGCTCAGTTCTGGGCATCTTTGAAATACCTATACAAACTTGTTCCTACATAGTAACTTGCAACTTTGAATGAGAATGTGCTTGCCTACAGCAACGTGCTATATGTTCTGAATGCCCGAATTGGCAATCTGTGTCAAAACTTTGTTAGGAATTATGTGATCCTTACTAGCTGGAAGTAAGGGAGATGGGGCATGAAGTTCTTTCTAGGAGTTGGACACATACCAAGTTTAGCTCAGTTCTGGGCATCTTTGAAATACCTATACAAACTTGTTCCTACATAGTAACTTGCCACTTTGAATGAGAATGTGCTTGCCTACAGCAACGTGCTATATGTTCTGAATGCCCGAATTGGGAATCTGTGTCAAAACTTTGTTAGGAATTATGTGATCCTTACTAGCTGGAAGTAAGGGAGATGGGGCATGAAGTTATTTCTTGGAGTTGGAGACATACCAAGTTTAGCTCAGTTCTGGGCATCTTTGAAATACCTATACAAACTTGTTCCTACATAGTAACTTGCAACTTTGAATGAGAATGTGCTTGCTTACAGCAACGTGCTATATGTTCTGAATGCCCGAATTGGCAATCTGTGTCAAAACTTTGTTAGGAATTATGTGATCCTTACTAGCTGGAAGTAAGGGAGATGGGGCATGAAGTGATTTCTAGGAGTTGGACACATACCAAGTTTAGCTCAGTTCTGGGCATCTTTGAAATACCTATACAAACTTGTTCCTACATAGTAACTTGCATCTTTGAATGAGAATCTGCTTGCCTACAGCAACGTGCTATATGTTCTGAATGCCCGAATTGGGAATCTGTGTCAAAACTTTGTTAGGAATTATGTGATCCTTACTAGCTGGAAGTAAGGGAGATGGGGCATGAAGTTATTTCTAGGAGTTGGACACATACCAAGTTTAGCTCAGTTCTGGGCATCTTTGAAATACCTATACAAACTTGTTCCTACATAGTAACTTGCATCTTTGAATGAGAATGTGCTTGCTTACAGCAACGTGCTATATGTTCTGAATGCCCGAATTGGGAATCTGTGTCAAATCTTTGTTAGGAATTATGTGATCCTTACTAGCTGGAAGTAAGGGAGATGGGGCATGAAGTTATTTCTAGGAGTTGGACACATACCAAGTTTAGCTCAGTTCTGGGCATCTTTGAAATACCTATACAAACTTGTTCCTACATAGTAACTTGCATCTTTGAATGAGAATGTGCTTGCCTACAGCAACGTGCTATATGTTCTGAATGCCCGAATTGGGAATCTGTGTCAAAACTTTGTTAGGAATTATGTGATCCTTACTAGCTGGAAGTAAGGGAGATGGGGCATGAAGTTATTTCTAGGAGTTGGACACATACCAAGTTTAGCTCAGTTCTGGGCATCTTTGAAATACCTATACAAACTTGTTCCTACATAGTAACTTGCAACTTTGAATGAGAATGTGCTTGCCTACAGCAACGTGCTATATGTTCTGAATGCCCGAATTGGGAATCTGTGTCAAAACTTTGTTAGGAATTATGTGATCCTTACTAGCTGGAAGTAAGGGAGATGGGGCATGAAGTTATTTCTAGGAGTTGGACACATACCAAGTTTAGCTCAGTTCTGGGCATCTTTGAAATACCTATACAAACTTGTTCCTACATAGTAACTTGCATCTTTGAATGAGAATGTGCTTGCCTACAGCAACGTGCTATATGTTCTGAATGCCCGAATTGGGAATCTGTGTCAAAACTTTGTTAGGAATTATGTGATCCTTACTAGCTGGAAGTAAGTGAGATGGGGCATGAAGTTATTTCTAGGAGTTGGACACATACCAAGTTGAGCTGAGTTCTGGGCATCCTTGAAATACCTATACAAACTTGTTCCTACCTAGTAACTTGCATCTTTGAATGAGAATCTGCTTGCTTATAGTAACGTGCTATATGTTCTGAATGCCCGAATAGGGAATCTGTGTCAAAAATTTGTTAGGAATTATGTGATCCTTACTAGCTGGAAGTAAGGGAGATGGGGCATGAAGTTATTTCTAGGAGTTGGACACATACCAAGTTTAGCTCAGTTCTGGGCATCTTTGAAATACCTATACAAACTTGTTCCTACATAGTAACTTGCATCTTTGAATGAGAATGTGCTTGCTTGCAGCAACGTGCTATATGTTCTGAATGCCCGAATAGGGAATCTGTGTCAAAACTTTGTTAGGAATTATGTGATCCTTACTAGCTAGAAGTAAGGGAGATGGGGCATGAAGTTATTTCTAGGAGTTGGACACATAGCAAGTTTAGCTCAGTTCTGGGCATCTTTGAAATACCTATACAAACTTGTTCCTACATAGTAACTTGCATCTTTGAATGAGAATGTGCTTGCTTACAGCAACGTGCTATATGTTCTGAATGAACGAATTGGCAATCTGTGTCAAAACTTTGTTAGGAATTATGTGATCCTTACTAGCTGGAAGTAAGGGAGATGGGGCATGAAGTTATTTCTAGGAGTTGGACACATACCAAGTTTAGCTCAGTTCTGGGCATCTTTGAAATACCTATACAAACTTGTTCCTACATAGTAACTTGCAACTTTGAATGAGAATGTGCTTGCTTACAGCAACGTGCTATATGTTCTGAATGCCCGAATTGGGAATCTGTGTCAAAACTTTGTTAGGAATTATGTGATCCTTACTAGCTGGAAGTAAGGGAGATGGGGCATGAAGTTATTTCTAGGAGTTGGACACATACCAAGTTTAGCTCAGTTCTGGGCATCTTTGAAATACCTATACAAACTTGTTCCTACATAGTAACTTGCAACTTTGAATGAAAATGTGCTTGCTTACAGCAACGTGCTATATGTTCTGAATGCCCGAATTGGGAATCTGTGTCAAATCTTTGTTAGGAATTATGTGATCCTTACTAGCTGGAAGTAAGGGAGATGGGGCATGAAGTTATTTCTAGGAGTTGGACACATACCAAGTTTAGCTCAGTTCTGGGCATCTTTGAAATACCTATACAAACTTGTTCCTACATAGTAACTTGCATCTTTGAATGAGAATGTGCTTGCTTACAGCAACGTGCTATATGTTCTGAATGCCCGAATTGGGAATCTGTGTCAAAACTTTGTTAGGAATTATGTCATCCTTACTAGCTGGAAGTAAGGGAGATGGGGCATGAAGTTATTTCTAGGAGTTGGACACATACCAAGTTTAGCTAAGTTCTGGGCATCTTTGAAATACCTATACAAACTTGTTCCTACATAGTAACTTGCATCTTTGAATGAGAATGTGCTTGCTTACAGCAACGTGCTATATGTTCTGAATGCCCGAATTGGGAATCTGTGTCAAAACTTTGTTAGGAATTATGTGATCCTTACTAGCTGGAAGTAAGTGCGATGGGGCATGATGTTATTTCTAGGAGTTGGACACATACCAAGTTTAGCTCAATTCTGGGCATCTTTGAAATACCTATACAAACTTGTTCCTACATAGTAACTTGCAACTTTGAATGAGAATGTGCTTGCTTACAGCAACGTGCTATATATTCTGAATGCCCGAATTGGGAATCTGTGTCAAAACTGTTAGGAATTATGTGATCCTTACTAGCTGGAAGTAAGGGAGATGGGGCATGATGTTATTTCTAGGAGTTGGACACATACCAAGTTTAGCTCAGTTCTGGGCATCTTTGAAATACCTATACAAACTTGTTCCTACATAGTAACTTGCAACTTTGAATGAAAATGTGATTGCTTACAGCAACGTGCTATATGTTCTGAATGCCCGAATTGGGAATCTGTGTCAAAACTTTGTTAGGAATTATGTGATCCTTACTAGCTGGAAGTAAGGGAGATGGGGCATGAAGTTATTTCTAGGAGTTGGACACATACCAAGTTTAGCTCAGTTCTGGGCATCTTTGAAATACCTATACAAACTTGTTCCTACATAGTATCTTGCATCTTTGAATGAGAATGTGCTTGCTTACAGCAACGTGCTATATGTTCTGAATGCCCGAATTGGCAATCTGTGTCAAAACTTTGTTAGGAATTATGTGATCCTTACTAGCTGGAAGTAAGGGAGATGGGGCATGAAGTTATTTCTAGGAGTTGGACACATACCAAGTTTAGCTCAGTTCTGGGCATTTTTGAAATACCTATACAAACTTGTTCCTACATAGTAACTTGCAACTTTGAATGAGAATGTGCTTGCTTGCAGCAACGTGCTATATGTTCTGAATGCCCGAATAGGGAATCTGTGTCAAAACTTTGTTAGGAATTATGTGATCCTTACTAGCTGGAAGTAAGGGAGATGGAGCATGAAGTTATTTCTAGGAGTTGGACACATACCAAGTTTAGCTCAGTTCTGGGCATCTTTGAAATACCTATACAAACTTGTTCCTACCTAGTAACTTGCATCTTTGAATGAGAATCTGCTTGCTTATAGCAACGTGCTATATGTTCTGAATGCCCGAATAGGGAATCTGTGTAAAAACTTTGTTAGGAATTATGTGATCCTTACTAGCTGGAAGTAAGGGAGATGGGGCATGAAGTTATTTCTAGGAGTTGGACATATACCAAGTTTAGCTCAGTTCTGGGCATCTTTGAAATACCTATACAAACTTGTTCCTACCTAGTAACTTGCAACTTTGAATGAAAATGTGCTTGCTTACAGCAACGTGCTATATGTTCTGAATGCCCGAATTGGGAATCTGTGTCAAAACTTTGTTAGGAATTATGTGATCCTTACTAGCTGGAAGTAAGGGATGTGGGGCATGAAGTTCTTTCTAGGAGTTGGACACATACCAAGTTTAGCTCAGTTCTGGGCATCTTTGAAATACCTATACAAACTTGTTCCTACATAGTAACTTGCCACTTTGAATGAGAATGTGCTTGCCTACAGCAACGTGCTATATGTTCTGAATGCCCGAATTGGGAATCTGTGTCAAATCTTTGTTAGGAATTATGTGATCCTTACTAGCTGGAAGTAAGGGAGATGGGGCATGAAGTTATTTCTTGGAGTTGGAGACATACCAAGTTTAGCTCAGTTCTGGTCATCTTTGAAATACCTATACAAACTTGTTCCTACATAGTAACTTGCCACTTTGAATGAGAATGTGCTTGCCTACAGCAACGTGCTATATGTTCTGAATGCCCGAATTGGCAATCTGTGTCAAAACTTTGTTAGGAATTATGTGATCCTTACTAGCTGGAAGTAAGGGAGATGGGGCATGAAGTTCTTTCTAGGAGTTGGACACATACCAAGTTTAGCTCAGTTCTGGGCATCTTTGAAATACCTATACAAACTTGTTCCTACATAGTAACTTGCAACTTTGAATGAGAATGTGCTTGCTTACAGCAACGTGCTATATGTTCTGAATGCCCGAATTGGGAATCTGTGTCAAAACTTTGTTAGGAATTATGTGATCCTTACTAGCTGGAAGTAAGTGAGATGGGGCATGAAGTTATTTCTAGGAGTTGGACACATACCAAGTTGAGCTCAGTTCTGGGCATCTTTGAAATACCTATACAAACTTGTTCCTACCTAGTAACTTGCATCTTTGAATGAGAATCTGCTTGCTTATAGTAACGTGCTATATGTTCTGAATGCCCGAATAGGGAATCTGTGTCAAAACTTTGTTAGGAATTATGTGATCCTTACTAGCTGGAAGTAAGGGAGATGGGGCATGAAGTTATTTCTAGGAGTTGGACACATACCAAGTTTAGCTCAGTTCTGGGCATCTTTGAAATACCTATACAAACTTGTTCCTACATAGTAACTTGCATCTTTGAATGAGAATGTGCTTGCTTGCAGCAACGTGCTATATGTTCTGAATGCCCGAATAGGGAATCTGTGTCAAAACTTTGTTAGGAATTATGTGATCCTTACTAGCTAGAAGTAAGGGAGATGGGGCATGAAGTTATTTCTAGGAGTTGGACACATAGCAAGTTTAGCTCAGTTCTGGGCATCTTTGAAATACCTATACAAACTTGTTCCTACATAGTAACTTGCATCTTTGAATGAGAATGTGCTTGCTTACAGCAACGTGCTATATGTTCTGAATGCCCGAATTGGCAATCTGTGTCAAAACTTTGTTAGGAATTATGTGATCCTTACTAGCTGGAAGTAAGGGAGATGGGGCATGAAGTTATTTCTAGGAGTTGGACACATACCAAGTTTAGCTCAGTTCTGGGCATCTTTGAAATACCTATACAAACTTGTTCCTACATAGTAACTTGCAACTTTGAATGAGAATGTGCTTGCTTACAGCAACGTGCTATATGTTCTGAATGCCCGAATAGGGAATCTGTGTCAAAACTTTGTTAGGAATTATGTGATCCTTACTAGCTGGAAGTAAGGGAGATGGGGCATGAAGTTATTTCTAGGAGTTGGACACATACCAAGTTTAGCTCAGTTCTGGGCATCTTTGAAATACCTATACAAACTTGTTCCTACATAGTAACTTGCAACTTTGAATGAAAATGTGCTTGCTTACAGCAACATGCTATATGTTCTGAATGCCCGAATTGGGAATCTGTGTCAAATCTTTGTTAGGAATTTTGTGATCCTTACTAGCTGGAAGTAAGGGAGATGGGGCATGAAGTTATTTCTAGGAGTTGGACACATACCAAGTTTAGCTCAGTTCTGGGCATCTTTGAAATACCTATACAAACTTGTTCCTACATAGTAACTTGCATCTTTGAATGAGAATCTGCTTGCTTACAGCAACGTGCTATATGTTCTGAATGCCCGAATTGGGAATCTGTGTCAAAACTTTGTTAGGAATTATGTGATCCTTACTAGCTGGAAGTAAGGGAGATGGGGCATGAAGATATTTCTAGGAGTTGGACACATACCAAGTTTAGCTCAGTTCTGGGCATCTTTGAAATACCTATACAAACTTGTTCCTACATAGTAACTTGCAACTTTCAATGAGAATGTGCTTGCTTGCAGCAACGTGCTATATGTTCTGAAAGCCCGAATTGGGAATCTGTGTCAAAACTTTGTTAGGAATTATGTGATCCTTACTAGCTGGAAGTAAGGGAGATGGGGCATGAAGTTATTTCTAGGAGTTGGACACATACCAAGTTTAGCTCAGTTCTGGGCATCTTTGAAATACCTATACAAACTTGTTCCTACATAGTAACTTGCAACTTTGAATGAGAATGTGCTTGCTTGCAGCAACGTGCTATATGTTCTGAATGCCCGAATAGGGAATCTGTGTCAAAACTTTGTTAGGAATTATGTGATCCTTACTAGCTGGAAGTAAGGGAGATGGGGCATGAAGCTATTTCTAGGAGTTGGACACATACCAAGTTTAGCTCAGTTCTGGGCATCTTTGAAATACCTATACAAACTTGTTCCTACATAGTAACTTGCATCTTTGAATGAGAATGTGCTTGCTTGCAGCAACGTGCTATATGTTCTGAATGCCCGAATAGGGAATCTGTGTCAAAACTTTGTTAGGAATTATGTGATCCTTACTAGCTGGAAGTAAGGGAGATGGGGCATGAAGTTATTTCTAGGAGTTGGACACATCCCAAGTTTAGCTCAGTTCTGGGCATCTTTGAAATACCTATACAAACTTGTTCCTACATAGTAACTTGCATCTTTGAATGAGAATGTGCTTGCTTACAGCAACGTGCTATATGTTCTGAATGCCCGATTTGGGAATCTGTGTCAAAACTTTGTTAGGAATTATGTGATCCTTACTAGCTGGAAGTAAGGGAGATGGGGCATGAAGTTATTTCTTGGAGTTGGAGACATACCAAGTTTAGCTCAGTTCTGGGCATCTTTGAAATACCTATACAAACTTGTTCCTACATAGTAACTTGCAACTTTGAATGAGAATGTGCTTGCTTACAGCAACGTGCTATATGTTCTGAATGCCCGAATTGGGAATCTGTGTCAAATCTTTGTTAGGAATTATGTGATCCTTACTAGCTGGAAGTAAGGGAGATGGGGCATGAAGTTATTTCTAGGAGTTGGACACATACCAAGTTTAGCTCAGTTCTGGGCATCTTTGAAATACCTATACAAACTTGTTCCTACATAGTAACTTGCATCTTTGAATGAGAATGTGCTTTCTTGCAGCAACGTGCTATATGTTCTGAATGCCCGAATTGGGAATCTGTGTCAAAACTTTGTTAGGAATTATGTGATCCTTACTAGCTGGAAGTAAGGGAGATGGGGCATGAAGTTATTTCTAGGAGTTGGACACATACCAAGTTTAGCTCAGTTCTGGGCATCTTTGAAATACCTATACAAACTTGTTCCTACATAGTAACTTGCATCTTTGAATGAGAATGTGCTTGCTTACAGCAACGTGCTATATGTTCTGAATGCCCGAATTGGGAATCTGTGTCAAAACTTTGTTAGGAATTATGTGATCCTTACGAGCTGGAAGTAAGGGAGATGGGGCATGAAGTTATTTCTAGGAGTTGGACACATACCAAGTTTAGCTCAGTTCTGGGCATCTTTGAAATACCTATACAAACTTGTTCCTACATAGTAACTTGCAACTTTCAATGAGAATGTGCTTGCTTGCAGCAACGTGCTATATGTTCTGAATGCCCGAATTGGGAATCTGTGTCAAAACTTTGTTAGGAATTATGTGATCCTTACTAGCTGGAAGTAAGGGAGATGGGGCATGAAGTTATTTCTAGGAGTTGGACACATACCAAGTTTAGCTCAGTTCTGGGCATCTTTGAAATACCTATACAAACTTGTTCCTACATAGTAACTTGCAACTTTGAATGAGAATGTGCTTGCTTGCAGCAACGTGCTATATGTTCTGAATGCCCGAATAGGGAATCTGTGTCAAAACTTTGTTAGGAATTATGTGATCCTTACTAGCTGGAAGTAAGGGAGATGGGGCATGAAGCTATTTCTAGGAGTTGGACACATACCAAGTTTAGCTCAGTTCTGGGCATCTTTGAAATACCTATACAAACTTGTTCCTACATAGTAACTTGCATCTTTGAATGAGAATGTGCTTGCTTGCAGCAACGTGCTATATGTTCTGAATGCCCGAATAGGGAATCTGTGTCAAAACTTTGTTAGGAATTATGTGATCCTTACTAGCTGGAAGTAAGGGAGATGGGGCATGAAGTTATTTCTAGGAGTTGGACACATACCAAGTTTAGCTCAGTTCTGGGCATCTTTGAAATACCTATACAAACTTGTTCCTACATAGTAACTTGCATCTTTGAATGAGAATGTGCTTGCTTACAGCAACGTGCTATATGTTCTGAATGCCCGATTTGGGAATCTGTGTGAAAACTTTGTTAGGAATGATGTGATCCTTATTAGCTGGAAGTAAGGGAGATGGGGCATGAAGTTATTTCTTGGAGTTGGAGACATACCAAGTTTAGCTCAGTTCTGGGCATCTTTGAAATACCTATACAAACTTGTTCCTACATAGTAACTTGCATCTTTGAATGAGAATGTGCTTGCTTACAGCAACGTGCTATATGTTCTGAATGCCCGAATTGGGAATCTGTGTCAAATCTTTGTTAGGAATTATGTGATCCTTACTAGCTGGAAGTAAGGGAGATGGGGCATGAAGTTATTTCTAGGAGTTGGACACATACCAAGTTTAGCTCAGTTCTGGGCATCTTTGAAATACCTATACAAACTTGTTCCTACATAGTAACTTGCATCTTTGAATGAGAATGTGCTTTCTTGCAGCAACGTGCTATATGTTCTGAATGCCCGAATTGGGAATCTGTGTCAAAACTTTGTTAGGAATTATGTGATCCTTACTAGCTGGAAGTAAGGGAGATGGGGCATGAAGTTATTTCTAGGAGTTGGACACATACCAAGTTTAGCTCAGTTCTGGGCATCTTTGAAATACCTATACAAACTTGTTCCTACATAGTAACTTGCATCTTTGAATGAGAATGTGCTTGCTTGCAGCAACGTGCTATATGTTCTGAATGCCCGAATTGGGAATCTGTGTCAAAACTTTGTTAGGAATTATGTGATCCTTACTAGCTGGAAGTAAGGGAGATGGGGCATGAAGTTATTTCTTGGAGTTGGAGACATACCAAGTTTAGCTCAGTTCTGGGCATCTTTGAAATACCTATACAAACTTGTTCCTACATAGTAACTTGCATCTTTGAATGAGAATGTGCTTGCCTACAGCAACGTGCTATATGTTCTGAATGCCCGAATTGGGAATCTGTGTCAAATCTTTGTTAGGAATTATGTGATCCTTACTAGCTGGAAGTAAGGGAGATGGGGCATGAAGTTATTTCTAGGAGTTGGACACATACCAAGTTTAGCTCAGTTCTGGGCATCTTAGAAATACCTATACAAACTTGTTCCTACATAGTAACTTGCATCTTTGAATGAGAATGTGCTTGCCTACAGCAACGTGCTATATGTTCTGAATGCCCGAATTGGGAATCTGTGTCAAAACTTTGTTAGGAATTATGTGATCCTTACTAGCTGGAAGTAAGGGAGATGGGGCATGAAGTTATTTCTAGGAGTTGGACACATACCAAGTTTAGCTCAGTTCTGGGCATCTTTGAAATACCTATACAAACTTGTTCCTACATAGTAACTTGCAACTTTGAATGAGAATGTGCTTGCCTACAGCAACGTGCTATATGTTCTGAATGCCCGAATTGGGAATCTGTGTCAAAACTTTGTTAGGAATTATGTGATCCTTACTAGCTGGAAGTAAGGGAGATGGGGCATGAAGTTATTTCTAGGAGTTGGACACATACCAAGTTTAGCTCAGTTCTGGGCATCTTTGAAATACCTATACAAACTTGTTCCTACATAGTAACTTGCATCTTTGAATGAGAATGTGCTTGCCTACAGCAAGGTGCTATATGTTCTGAATGCCCGAATTGGGAATCTGTGTCAAAACTTTGTTAGGAATTATGTGATCCGTACTAACTGGAAGTAAGGGAGATGGGGCATGAAGTTATTTCTAGGAGTTGGACACATACCAAGTTTAGCTCAGTTCTGGGCATCTTTGAAATACCTATACAAACTTGTTCCTACATAGTAACTTGCATCTTTGAATGAGAATGTGCTTGCTTACAGCAACGTGCTATATGTTCTGAATGCCCGAATTGGGAATCTGTGTCAAAACTTTGTTAGGAATTATGTGATCCTTACTAGCTGGAAGTAAGGGAGATGGGGCATGAAGTTATTTCTTGGAGTTGGAGACATACCAAGTTTAGCTCAGTTCTGGGCATCTTTGAAATACCTATACAAACTTGTTCCTACATAGTAACTTGCATCTTTGAATGAGAATGTGCTTGCTTACAGCAACGTGCTATATGTTCTGAATGCCTGAATTGGGAATCTGTGTCAAATCTTTGTTAGGAATTATGTGATCCTTACTAGCTGGAAGTAAGGGAGATGGGGCATGAAGTTATTTCTAGGAGTTGGACACATACCAAGTTTAGCTCAGTTCTGGGCATCTTTGAAATACCTATACAAACTTGTTCCTACATAGTAACTTGCATCTTTGAATGAGAATGTGCTTTCTTGCAGCAACGTGCTATATGTTCTGAATGCCCGAATTGGGAATCTGTGTCAAAACTTTGTTAGGAATTATGTGATCCTTACTAGCTGGAAGTAAGGGAGATGGGGCATGAAGTTATTTCTAGGAGTTGGACACATACCAAGTTTAGCTCAGTTCTGGGCATCTTTGAAATACCTATACAAACTTGTTCCTACATAGTAACTTGCATCTTTGAATGAGAATGTGCTTGCTTGCAGCAACGTGCTATATGTTCTGAATGCCCGAATTGGGAATCTGTGTCAAAACTTTGTTAGGAATTATGTGATCCTTACTAGCTGGAAGTAAGGGAGATGGGGCATGAAGTTATTTCTTGGAGTTGGAGACATACCAAGTTTAGCTCAGTTCTGGGCATCTTTGAAATACCTATACAAACTTGTTCCTACATAGTAACTTGCATCTTTGAATGAGAATGTGCTTGCTTACAGCAACGTGCTATATGTTCTGAATGCCCGAATTGGGAATCTGTGTCAAATCTTTGTTAGGAATTATGTGATCCTTACTAGCTGGAAGTAAGGGAGATGGGGCATGAAGTTATTTCTAGGAGTTGGACACATACCAAGTTTAGCTCAGTTCTGGGCATCTTTGAAATACCTATACAAACTTGTTCCTACATAGTAACTTGCAACTTTGAATGAGAATGTGCTTGCTTGCAGCAACGTGCTATATGTTCTGAATGCCCGAATTGGGAATCTGTGTCAAAACTTTGTTAGGAATTATGTGATCCTTACTAGCTGGAAGTAAGGGAGATGGGGCATGAAGTTATTTCTAGGAGTTGGACACATACCAAGTTTAGCTCAGTTCTGGGCATCTTTGAAATACCTATACAAACTTGTTCCTACATAGTAACTTGCAACTTTGAATGAGAATGTGCTTGCTTGCAGCAACGTGCTATATGTTCTGAATGCCCGAATAGGGAATCTGTGTCAAAACTTTGTTAGGAATTATGTGATGCTTACTAGCTGGAAGTAAGGGAGATGGGGCATGAAGTTATTTCTAGGAGTTGAACACATACCAAGTTTAGCTCAGTTCTGGGCATCTTTGAAATACCTATACAAACTTGTTCCTACATAGTAACTTGCATCTTTGAATGAGAATGTGCTTGCTTGCAGCAACGTGCTATATGTTCTGAATGCCCGAATAGGGAATCTGTGTCAAAACTTTGTTAGGAATTATGTGATCCTTACTAGCTGGAAGTAAGGGAGATGGGGCATGAAGTTATTTCTAGGAGTTGGACACATACCAAGTTTAGCTCAGTTCTGGGCATCTTTGAAATACCTATACAAACTTGTTCCTACATAGTAACTTGCATCTTTGAATGAGAATGTGCTTGCTTACAGCAACGTGCTATATGTTCTGAATGCCCGAATTGGGAATCTGTGTCAAAACTTTGTTAGGAATTATGTGATCCTTACTAGCTGGAAGTAAGGGAGATGGGGCATGAAGTTATTTCTTGGAGTTGGAGACATACCAAGTTTAGCTCAGTTCTGGGCATCTTTGAAATACCTATACAAACTTGTTCCTACATAGTAACTTGCATCTTTGAATGAGAATGTGCTTGCTTACAGCAACGTGCTATATGTTCTGAATGCCCGAATTGGGAATCTGTGTCAAATCTTTGTTAGGAATTATGTGATCCTTACTAGCTGGAAGTAAGGGAGATGGGGCATGAAGTTATTTCTAGGAGTTGGACACATACCAAGTTTAGCTCAGTTCTGGGCATCTTTGAAATACCTATACAAACTTGTTCCTACATAGTAACTTGCATCTTTGAATGAGAATGTGCTTGCTTGCAGCAACGTGCTATATGTTCTGAATGCCCGAATTGGGAATCTGTGTCAAAACTTTGTTAGGAATTATGTGATCCTTACTAGCTGGAAGTAAGGGAGATGGGGCATGAAGTTATTTCTAGGAGTTGGACACATACCAAGTTTAGCTCAGTTCTGGGCATCTTTGAAATACCTGTACAAACTTGTTCCTACATAGTAACTTGCATCTTTGAATGAGAATGTGCTTGCTTGCAGCAACGTGCTATATGTTCTGAATGCCCGAATTGGGAATCTGTGTCAAAACTTTGTTAGGAATTATGTGATCCTTACTAGCTGGAAGTAAGGGAGATGGGGCATGAAGTTATTTCTTGGAGTTGGAGACATACCAAGTTTAGCTCAGTTCTGGGCATCTTTGAAATACCTATACAAACTTGTTCCTACATTGTAACTTGCATCTTTGAATGAGAATGTGCTTGCTTACAGCAACGTGCTATATGTTCTGAATGCCCGAATTGGGAATCTGTGTCAAATCTTTGTTAGGAATTATGTGATCCTTACTAGCTGGAAGTAAGGGAGATGGGGCATGAAGTTATTTCTAGGAGTTGGACACATACCAAGTTTAGCTCAGTTCTGGGCATCTTTGAAATACCTATACAAACTTGTTCCTACATAGTAACTTGCATCTTTGAATGAGAATGTGCTTGCCTACAGCAACGTGCTATATGTTCTGAATGCCCGAATTGGGAATCTGTGTCAAAACTTTGTTAGGAATTATGTGATCCTTACTAGCTGGAAGTAAGGGAGATGGGGCATGAAGTTATTTCTAGGAGTTGGACACATACAAAGTTTAGCTCAGTTCTGGGCATCTTTGAAATACCTATACAAACTTGTTCCTACATAGTAACTTGCAACTTTGAATGAGAATCTGCTTGCTTACAGCAACGTGCTATATGTTCTGAATGCCCGAATTGGGAATCTGTGTCAAAACTTTGTTAGGAATTATGTGATCCTTACTAGCTGGAAGTAAGGGAGATGGGGCATGAAGTTATTTCTAGGAGTTGGACACATACCAAGTTTAGCTCAGTTCTGGGCATCTTTGAAATACCTATAGAAACTTGTTCCTACATAGTAACTTGCATCTTTGAATGAGAATGCGCTTGCTTACAGCAACGTGCTATATGTTCTGAATGCCCGAATTGGGAATCTGTGTCAAAACTTTGTTAGGAATTATGTGATCCTTACTAGCTGGAAGTAAGGCAGATGGGGCATGAAGTTATTTCTAGGAGTTGGACACATACCAAGTTTAGCTCAGTTCTGGGCATCTTTGAAATACCTATACAAACTTGTTCCTACATAGTAACTTGCATCTTTGAATGAGAATGTGCTTGCTTACAGCAACGTGCTATATGTTCTGATTGCCCGAATTGGCAATCTGTGACAAAACTTTGTTAGGAATTATGTGATCCTTACTAGCTGGAAGTAAGGGAGCTGGGGAATGAAGTTATTTCTAGGAGTTGGACACATACCAAGTTTAGCTCAGTTCTGGGCATCTTTGAAATACCTATACAAACTTGTTCCTACATAGTAACTTGCATCTTTAATGAGAATGTGCTTGCTTGCAGCAACGTGCTATATGTTCTGAATGCCCGAATTGTCAATCTGTGTCAAAACTTTGTTAGGAATTATGTGATCCTTACTAGCTGGAAGTAAGGGAGATGGGGCATGAAGTTATTTCTAGGAGTTGGACACATACCAAGTTTAGCTCAGTTCTGGGCATCTTTGAAATACCTATACAAACTTGTTCCTACATAGTAACTTGCAACTTTGAATGAGAATGTGCTTGCTTACAGCAACGTGCTATATGTTCTGAATGCCCGAATTGGGAATCTGTGTCAAAACTTTGTTAGGAATTATGTGATCCTTACTAGCTGGAAGTAAGGGAGATGGGGCATGAAGTTATTTCTAGGAGTTGGACACATACCAAGTTGAGCTCAGTTCTGGGCATCTTTGAAATACCTATACAAACTTGTTCCTACCTAGTAACTTGCATCTTTGAATGAGAATCTGCTTGCTTATAGCAACGTGCTATATGTTCTGAATGCCCGAATTGGCAATCTGTGTCAAAACTTTGTTAGGAGTTATGTGATCCTTACTAGCTGGAAGTAAGGGAGATGGGGCATGAAGTTATTTCTAGGAGTTGGACACATACCAAGTTTAGCTCAGTTCTGGGCATCTTTGAAATACCTATACAAACTTGTTCCTACATAGTAACTTGCATCTTTGAATGAGAATGTGCTTGCTTGCAGCAACGTGCTATATGTTCTGAATGCCCGAATAGGGAATCTGTGTCAAAACTTTGTTAGGAATTATGAGATCCTTAATAGCTAGAAGTAAGGGAGATGGGGCATGAAGTTATTTCTAGGAGTTGGACACATACCAAGTTTAGCTCAGTTCTGGGCATCTTTGAAATACCTATACAAACTTGTTCCTACATAGTAACTTGCATCTTTAATGAGAATGTGCTTGCTTGCAGCAACGTGCTATATGTTCTGAATGCCCGAATTGTCAATCTGTGTCAAAACTTTGTTAGGAATTATGTGATCCTTACTAGCTGGAAGTAAGGGAGATGGGGCATGAAGTTATTTCTAGGAGTTGGACACATACCAAGTTTAGCTCAGTTCTGGGCATCTTTGAAATACCTATACAAACTTGTTCCTACATAGTAACTTGCAACTTTGAATGAGAATGTGCTTGCTTACAGCAACGTGCTATATGTTCTGAATGCCCGAATTGGCAATCTGTGTCAAAACTTTGTTAGGAATTATGTGATCCTTACTAGCTGGAAGTAAGGGAGATGGGGCATGAAGTTATTTCTAGGAGTTGGACACATACCAAGTTTAGCTCAGTTCTGGGCATCTTTGAAATACCTATACAAACTTGTTCCTACATAGTAACTTGCATCTTTGAATGAGAATGTGCTTGCTTACAGCAACGTGCTATATGTTCTGAATGCCCGAATTGGGAATCTGTGTCAAAACTTTGTTAGGAATTATGTGATCCTTACTAGCTGGAAGTAAGGGAGATGGGGCATGAAGTTATTTCTAGGAGTTGGACACATACCAAGTTTAGCTCAGTTCTGGGCATCTTTGAAATACCTATACAAACTTGTTCCTACATAGTAACTTGCAACTTTGAATGAGAATGTGCTTGCTTGCAGCAACGTGCTATATGTTCTGAATGCCCGAATTGGGAATCTGTGTCAAAACTTTGTTAGGAATTATGTGATCCTTACTAGCTGGAAGTAAGGGAGATGGGGCATGAAGTTATTTCTAGGAGTTGGACACATACCAAGTTTAGCTCAGTTCTGGGCATCTTTGAAATACCTATACAAACTTGTTCCTACATAGTAACTTGCAACTTTGAATGAGAATGTGCTTGCTTGCAGCAACGTGCTATATGTTCTGAATGCCCGAATAGGGAATCTGTGTCAAAACTTTGTTAGGAATTATGTGATCCTTACTAGCTGGAAGTAAGGGAGATGGGGCATGAAGTTATTTCTAGGAGTTGGACACATACCAAGTTTAGCTCAGTTCTGGGCATCTTTGAAATACCTATACAAACTTGTTCCTACATAGTAACTTGCATCTTTGAATGAGAATGTGCTTGCTTGCAGCAACGTGCTATATGTTCTGAATGCCCGAATAGGGAATCTGTGTCAAAACTTTGTTAGGATTTATGTGATCCTTACTAGCTGGAAGTAAGGGAGATGGGGCATGAAGTTATTTCTAGGAGTTGGACACATACCAAGTTTAGCTCAGTTCTGGGCATCTTTGAAATACCTATACAAACTTGTTCCTACATAGTAACTTGCATCTTTGAATGAGAATGTGCTTGCTTACAGCAACGTGCTATATGTTCTGAATGCCCGAATTGGGAATCTGTGTCAAAACTTTGTTAGGAATTATGTGATCCTTACTAGCTGGAAGTAAGGGAGATGGGGCATGAAGTTATTTCTTGGAGTTGGAGACATACCAAGTTTAGCTCAGTTCTGGGCATCTTTGAAATACCTATACAAACTTGTTCCTACATAGTAACTTGCATCTTTGAATGAGAATGTGCTTGCTTACAGCAACGTGCTATATGTTCTGAATGCCCGAATTGGGATTCTGTGTCAAATCTTTGTTAGGAATTATGTGATCCTTACTAGCTGGAAGTAAGGGAGATGGGGCATGAAGTTATTTCTAGGAGTTGGACACATACCAAGTTTAGCTCAGTTCTGGGCATCTTTGAAATACCTATACAAACTTGTTCCTACATAGTAACTTGCATCTTTGAATGAGAATGTGCTTGCTTGCAGCAACGTGCTATATGTTCTGAATGCCCGAATTGGGAATCTGTGTCAAAACTTTGTTAGGAATTATGTGATCCTTACTAGCTGGAAGTAAGGGAGATGGGGCATGAAGTTATTTCTAGGAGTTGGACACATACCAAGTTTAGCTCAGTTCTGGGCATCTTTGAAATACCTATACAAACTTGTTCCTACATAGTAACTTGCATCTTTGAATGAGAATGTGCTTGCTTGCAGCAACGTGCTATATGTTCTGAATGCCCGAATTGGGAATCTGTGTCAAAACTTTGTTAGGAATTATGTGATCCTTACTAGCTGGAAGTAAGGGAGATGGGGCATGAAGTTATTTCTTGGAGTTGGAGACATACCAAGTTTAGCTCAGTTCTGGGCATCTTTGAAATACCTATACAAACTTGTTCCTACATTGTAACTTGCATCTTTGAATGAGAATGTGCTTGCTTACAGCAACGTGCTATATGTTCTGAATGCCCGAATTGGGAATCTGTGTCAAATCTTTGTTAGGAATTATGTGATCCTTACTAGCTGGAAGTAAGGGAGATGGGGCATGAAGTTATTTCTAGGAGTTGGACACATACCAAGTTTAGCTCAGTTCTGGGCATCTTTGAAATACCTATACAAACTTGTTCCTACATAGTAACTTGCATCTTTGAATGAGAATGTGCTTGCCTACAGCAACGTGCTATATGTTCTGAATGCCCGAATTGGGAATCTGTGTCAAAACTTTGTTAGGAATTATGTGATCCTTACTAGCTGGAAGTAAGGGAGATGGGGCATGAAGTTATTTCTAGGAGTTGGACACATACAAAGTTTAGCTCAGTTCTGGGCATCTTTGAAATACCTATACAAACTTGTTCCTACATAGTAACTTGCAACTTTGAATGAGAATGTGCTTGCCTACAGCAACGTGCTATATGTTCTGAATGCCCGAATTGGGAATCTGTGTCAAAACTTTGTTAGGAATTATGTGATCCTTACTAGCTGGAAGTAAGGGAGATGGGGCATGAAGTTATTTCTAGGAGTTGGACACATACCAAGTTTAGCTCAGTTCTGGGCATCTTTGAAATACCTATACAAACTTGTTCCTACATAGTAACTTGCAACTTTGAATGAGAATGTGCTTGCTTGCAGCAACGTGCTATATGTTCTGAATGCCCGAATAGGGAATCTGTGTCAAAACTTTGTTAGGAATTATGTGATGCTTACTAGCTGGAAGTAAGGGAGATGGGGCATGAAGTTATTTCTAGGAGTTGGACACATACCAAGTTTAGCTCAGTTCTGGGCATCTTTGAAATACCTATACAAACTTGTTCCTACATAGTAACTTGCATCTTTGAATGAGAATGTGCTTGCTTGCAGCAACGTGCTATATGTTCTGAATGCCCGAATAGGGAATCTGTGTCAAAACTTTGTTAGGAATTATGTGATCCTTACTAGCTGGAAGTAAGGGAGATGGGGCATGAAGTTATTTCTAGGAGTTGGACACATACCAAGTTTAGCTCAGTTCTGGGCATCTTTGAAATACCTATACAAACTTGTTCCTACATAGTAACTTGCATCTTTGAATGAGAATGTGCTTGCTTACAGCAACGTGCTATATGTTCTGAATGCCCGAATTGGGAATCTGTGTCAAAACTTTGTTAGGAATTATGTGATCCTTACTAGCTGGAAGTAAGGGAGATGGGGCATGAAGTTATTTCTTGGAGTTGGAGACATACCAAGTTTAGCTCAGTTCTGGGCATCTTTGAAATACCTATAGAAACTTGTTCCTACATAGTAACTTGCATCTTTGAATGAGAATGCGCTTGCTTACAGCAACGTGCTATATGTTCTGAATGCCCGAATTGGGAATCTGTGTCAAAACTTTGTTAGGAATTATGTGATCCTTACTAGCTGGAAGTAAGGCAGATGGGGCATGAAGTTATTTCTAGGAGTTGGACACATACCAAGTTTAGCTCAGTTCTGGGCATCTTTGAAATACCTATACAAACTTGTTCCTACATAGTAACTTGCATCTTTGAATGAGAATGTGCTTGCTTACAGCAACGTGCTATATGTTCTGATTGCCCGAATTGGCAATCTGTGACAAAACTTTGTTAGGAATTATGTGATCCTTACTAGCTGGAAGTAAGGGAGCTGGGGAATGAAGTTATTTCTAGGAGTTGGACACATACCAAGTTTAGCTCAGTTCTGGGCATCTTTGAAATACCTATACAAACTTGTTCCTACATAGTAACTTGCATCTTTAATGAGAATGTGCTTGCTTGCAGCAACGTGCTATATGTTCTGAATGCCCGAATTGTCAATCTGTGTCAAAACTTTGTTAGGAATTATGTGATCCTTACTAGCTGGAAGTAAGGGAGATGGGGCATGAAGTTATTTCTAGGAGTTGGACACATACCAAGTTTAGCTCAGTTCTGGGCATCTTTGAAATACCTATACAAACTTGTTCCTACATAGTAACTTGCAACTTTGAATGAGAATGTGCTTGCTTACAGCAACGTGCTATATGTTCTGAATGCCCGAATTGGGAATCTGTGTCAAAACTTTGTTAGGAATTATGTGATCCTTACTAGCTGGAAGTAAGGGAGATGGGGCATGAAGTTATTTCTAGGAGTTGGACACATACCAAGTTGAGCTCAGTTCTGGGCATCTTTGAAATACCTATACAAACTTGTTCCTACCTAGTAACTTGCATCTTTGAATGAGAATCTGCTTGCTTATAGCAACGTGCTATATGTTCTGAATGCCCGAATTGGCAATCTGTGTCAAAACTTTGTTAGGAGTTATGTGATCCTTACTAGCTGGAAGTAAGGGAGATGGGGCATGAAGTTATTTCTAGGAGTTGGACACATACCAAGTTTAGCTCAGTTCTGGGCATCTTTGAAATACCTATACAAACTTGTTCCTACATAGTAACTTGCATCTTTGAATGAGAATGTGCTTGCTTGCAGCAACGTGCTATATGTTCTGAATGCCCGAATAGGGAATCTGTGTCAAAACTTTGTTAGGAATTATGTGATCCTTACTAGCTAGAAGTAAGGGAGATGGGGCATGAAGTTATTTCTAGGAGTTGGACACATACCAAGTTTAGCTCAGTTCTGGGCATCTTTGAAATACCTATACAAACTTGTTCCTACATAGTAACTTGCATCTTTAATGAGAATGTGCTTGCTTGCAGCAACGTGCTATATGTTCTGAATGCCCGAATTGTCAATCTGTGTCAAAACTTTGTTAGGAATTATGTGATCCTTACTAGCTGGAAGTAAGGGAGATGGGGCATGAAGTTATTTCTAGGAGTTGGACACATACCAAGTTTAGCTCAGTTCTGGGCATCTTTGAAATACCTATACAAACTTGTTCCTACATAGTAACTTGCAACTTTGAATGAGAATGTGCTTGCTTACAGCAACGTGCTATATGTTCTGAATGCCCGAATTGGCAATCTGTGTCAAAACTTTGTTAGGAATTATGTGATCCTTACTAGCTGGAAGTAAGGGAGATGGGGCATGAAGTTATTTCTAGGAGTTGGACACATACCAAGTTTAGCTCAGTTCTGGGCATCTTTGAAATACCTATACAAACTTGTTCCTACATAGTAACTTGCATCTTTGAATGAGAATGTGCTTGCTTACAGCAACGTGCTATATGTTCTGAATGCCCGAATTGGGAATCTGTGTCAAAACTTTGTTAGGAATTATGTGATCCTTACTAGCTGGAAGTAAGGGAGATGGGGCATGAAGTTATTTCTAGGAGTTGGACACATACCAAGTTTAGCTCAGTTCTGGGCATCTTTGAAATACCTATACAAACTTGTTCCTACATAGTAACTTGCATCTTTGAATGAGAATGTGCTTGCTTACAGCAACGTGCTATATGTTCTGAATGCCCGAATTGGGAATCTGTGTCAAATCTTTGTTAGGAATTATGTGATCCTTACTAGCTGGAAGTAAGGGAGATGGGGCATGAAGTTATTTCTAGGAGTTGGACACATACCAAGTTTAGCTCAGTTCTGGGCATCTTTGAAATACCTATACAAACTTGTTCCTACATAGTAACTTGCATCTTTGAATGAGAATGTGCTTGCTTGCAGCAACGTGCTATATGTTCTGAATGCCCGAATTGGGAATCTGTGTCAAAACTTTGTTAGGAATTATGTGATCCTTACTAGCTGGAAGTAAGGGAGATGGGGCATGAAGTTATTTCTAGGAGTTGGACACATACCAAGTTTAGCTCAGTTCTGGGCATCTTTGAAATACCTGTACAAACTTGTTCCTACATAGTAACTTGCATCTTTGAATGAGAATGTGCTTGCTTGCAGCAACGTGCTATATGTTCTGAATGCCCGAATTGGGAATCTGTGTCAAAACTTTGTTAGGAATTATGTGATCCTTACTAGCTGGAAGTAAGGGAGATGGGGCATGAAGTTATTTCTTGGAGTTGGAGACATACCTAGTTTAGCTCAGTTCTGGGCATCTTTGAAATACCTATACAAACTTGTTCCTACATTGTAACTTGCATCTTTGAATGAGAATGTGCTTGCTTACAGCAACGTGCTATATGTTCTGAATGCCCGAATTGGGAATCTGTGTCAAATCTTTGTTAGGAATTATGTGATCCTTACTAGCTGGAAGTAAGGGAGATGGGGCATGAAGTTATTTCTAGGAGTTGGACACATACCAAGTTTAGCTCAGTTCTGGGCATCTTTGAAATACCTATACAAACTTGTTCCTACATAGTAACTTGCATCTTTGAATGAGAATGTGCTTGCCTACAGCAACGTGCTATATGTTCTGAATGCCCGAATTGGGAATCTGTGTCAAAACTTTGTTAGGAATTATGTGATCCTTACTAGCTGGAAGTAAGGGAGATGGGGCATGAAGTTATTTCTAGGAGTTGGACACATACCAAGTTTAGCTCAGTTCTGGGCATCTTTGAAATACCTATAGAAACTTGTTCCTACATAGTAACTTGCATCTTTGAATGAGAATGCGCTTGCTTACAGCAACGTGCTATATGTTCTGAATGCCCGAATTGGGAATCTGTGTCAAAACTTTGTTAGGAATTATGTGATCCTTACTAGCTGGAAGTAAGGCAGATGGGGCATGAAGTTATTTCTAGGAGTTGGACACATACCAAGTTTAGCTCAGTTCTGGGCATCTTTGAAATACCTATACAAACTTGTTCCTACATAGTAACTTGCATCTTTGAATGAGAATGTGCTTGCTTACAGCAACGTGCTATATGTTCTGATTGCCCGAATTGGCAATCTGTGACAAAACTTTGTTAGGAATTATGTGATCCTTACTAGCTGGAAGTAAGGGAGCTGGGGAATGAAGTTATTTCTAGGAGTTGGACACATACCAAGTTTAGCTCAGTTCTGGGCATCTTTGAAATACCTATACAAACTTGTTCCTACATAGTAACTTGCATCTTTAATGAGAATGTGCTTGCTTGCAGCAACGTGCTATATGTTCTGAATGCCCGAATTGTCAATCTGTGTCAAAACTTTGTTAGGAATTATGTGATCCTTACTAGCTGGAAGTAAGGGAGATGGGGCATGAAGTTATTTCTAGGAGTTGGACACATACCAAGTTTAGCTCAGTTCTGGGCATCTTTGAAATACCTATACAAACTTGTTCCTACATAGTAACTTGCAACTTTGAATGAGAATGTGCTTGCTTACAGCAACGTGCTATATGTTCTGAATGCCCGAATTGGGAATCTGTGTCAAAACTTTGTTAGGAATTATGTGATCCTTACTAGCTGGAAGTAAGGGAGATGGGGCATGAAGTTATTTCTAGGAGTTGGACACATACCAAGTTGAGCTCAGTTCTGGGCATCTTTGAAATACCTATACAAACTTGTTCCTACCTAGTAACTTGCATCTTTGAATGAGAATCTGCTTGCTTATAGCAACGTGCTATATGTTCTGAATGCCCGAATTGGCAATCTGTGTCAAAACTTTGTTAGGAGTTATGTGATCCTTACTAGCTGGAAGTAAGGGAGATGGGGCATGAAGTTATTTCTAGGAGTTGGACACATACCAAGTTTAGCTCAGTTCTGGGCATCTTTGAAATACCTATACAAACTTGTTCCTACATAGTAACTTGCATCTTTGAATGAGAATGTGCTTGCTTGCAGCAACGTGCTATATGTTCTGAATGCCCGAATAGGGAATCTGTGTCAAAACTTTGTTAGGAATTATGTGATCCTTACTAGCTAGAAGTAAGGGAGATGGGGCATGAAGTTATTTCTAGGAGTTGGACACATACCAAGTTTAGCTCAGTTCTGGGCATCTTTGAAATACCTATACAAACTTGTTCCTACATAGTAACTTGCATCTTTAATGAGAATGTGCTTGCTTGCAGCAACGTGCTATATGTTCTGAATGCCCGAATTGTCAATCTGTGTCAAAACTTTGTTAGGAATTATGTGATCCTTACTAGCTGGAAGTAAGGGAGATGGGGCATGAAGTTATTTCTAGGAGTTGGACACATACCAAGTTTAGCTCAGTTCTGGGCATCTTTGAAATACCTATACAAACTTGTTCCTACATAGTAACTTGCAACTTTGAATGAGAATGTGCTTGCTTACAGCAACGTGCTATATGTTCTGAATGCCCGAATTGGCAATCTGTGTCAAAACTTTGTTAGGAATTATGTGATCCTTACTAGCTGGAAGTAAGGGAGATGGGGCATGAAGTTATTTCTAGGAGTTGGACACATACCAAGTTTAGCTCAGTTCTGGGCATCTTTGAAATACCTATACAAACTTGTTCCTACATAGTAACTTGCATCTTTGAATGAGAATGTGCTTGCTTACAGCAACGTGCTATATGTTCTGAATGCCCGAATTGGGAATCTGTGTCAAAACTTTGTTAGGAATTATGTGATCCTTACTAGCTGGAAGTAAGGGAGATGGGGCATGAAGTTATTTCTAGGAGTTGGACACATACCAAGTTTAGCTCAGTTCTGGGCATCTTTGAAATACCTATACAAACTTGTTCCTACATAGTAACTTGCAACTTTGAATGAGAATGTGCTTGCTTGCAGCAACGTGCTATATGTTCTGAATGCCCGAATTGGGAATCTGTGTCAAAACTTTGTTAGGAATTATGTGATCCTTACTAGCTGGAAGTAAGGGAGATGGGGCATGAAGTTATTTCTAGGAGTTGGACACATACCAAGTTTAGCTCAGTTCTGGGCATCTTTGAAATACCTATACAAACTTGTTCCTACATAGTAACTTGCAACTTTGAATGAGAATGTGCTTGCTTGCAGCAACGTGCTATATGTTCTGAATGCCCGAATAGGGAATCTGTGTCAAAACTTTGTTAGGAATTATGTGATCCTTACTAGCTGGAAGTAAGGGAGATGGGGCATGAAGTTATTTCTAGGAGTTGGACACATACCAAGTTTAGCTCAGTTCTGGGCATCTTTGAAATACCTATACAAACTTGTTCCTACATAGTAACTTGCATCTTTGAATGAGAATGTGCTTGCTTGCAGCAACGTGCTATATGTTCTGAATGCCCGAATAGGGAATCTGTGTCAAAACTTTGTTAGGAATTATGTGATCCTTACTAGCTGGAAGTAAGGGAGATGGGGCATGAAGTTATTTCTAGGAGTTGGACACATACCAAGTTTAGCTCAGTTCTGGGCATCTTTGAAATACCTATACAAACTTGTTCCTACATAGTAACTTGCATCTTTGAATGAGAATGTGCTTGCTTACAGCAACGTGCTATATGTTCTGAATGCCCGAATTGGGAATCTGTGTCAAAACTTTGTTAGGAATTATGTGATCCTTACTAGCTGGAAGTAAGGGAGATGGGGCATGAAGTTATTTCTTGGAGTTGGAGACATACCAAGTTTAGCTCAGTTCTGGGCATCTTTGAAATACCTATACAAACTTGTTCCTACATAGTAACTTGCATCTTTGAATGAGAATGTGCTTGCTTACAGCAACGTGCTATATGTTCTGAATGCCCGAATTGGGAATCTGTGTCAAATCTTTGTTAGGAATTATGTGATCCTTACTAGCTGGAAGTAAGGGAGATGGGGCATGAAGTTATTTCTAGGAGTTGGACACATACCAAGTTTAGCTCAGTTCTGGGCATCTTTGAAATACCTATACAAACTTGTTCCTACATAGTAACTTGCATCTTTGAATGAGAATGTGCTTGCTTGCAGCAACGTGCTATATGTTCTGAATGCCCGAATAGGGAATCTGTGTCAAAACTTTGTTAGGAATTATGTGATCCTTACTAGCTGGAAGTAAGGGAGATGGGGCATGAAGTTATTTCTAGGAGTTGGACACATACCAAGTTTAGCTCAGTTCTGGGCATCTTTGAAATACCTATACAAACTTGTTCCTACATAGTAACTTGCATCTTTGAATGAGAATGTGCTTGCTTGCAGCAACGTGCTATATGTTCTGAATGCCCGAATTGGGAATCTGTGTCAAAACTTTGTTAGGAATTATGTGATCCTTACTAGCTGGAAGTAAGGGAGATGGGGCATGAAGTTATTTCTTGGAGTTGGAGACATACCAAGTTTAGCTCAGTTCTGGGCATCTTTGAAATACCTATACAAACTTGTTCCTACATTGTAACTTGCATCTTTGAATGAGAATGTGCTTGCTTACAGCAACGTGCTATATGTTCTGAATGCCCGAATTGGGAATCTGTGTCAAATCTTTGTTAGGAATTATGTGATCCTTACTAGCTGGAAGTAAGGGAGATGGGGCATGAAGTTATTTCTAGGAGTTGGACACATACCAAGTTTAGCTCAGTTCTGGGCATCTTTGAAATACCTATACAAACTTGTTCCTACATAGTAACTTGCATCTTTGAATGAGAATGTGCTTGCCTACAGCAACGTGCTATATGTTCTGAATGCCCGAATTGGGAATCTGTGTCAAAACTTTGTTAGGAATTATGTGATCCTTACTAGCTGGAAGTAAGGGAGATGGGGCATGAAGTTATTTCTAGGAGTTGGACACATACAAAGTTTAGCTCAGTTCTGGGCATCTTTGAAATACCTATACAAACTTGTTCCTACATAGTAACTTGCAACTTTGAATGAGAATGTGCTTGCCTACAGCAACGTGCTATATGTTCTGAATGCCCGAATTGGGAATCTGTGTCAAAACTTTGTTAGGAATTATGTGATCCTTACTAGCTGGAAGTAAGGGAGATGGGGCATGAAGTTATTTCTAGGAGTTGAACACATACCAAGTTTAGCTCAGTTCTGGGCATCTTTGAAACACCTATACAAACTTGTTCCTACATAATAACTTGCATCTTTGAATGAGAATGTGCTTGCCTACAGCAACGTGCTATATGTTCTGAATGCCCGAATTGGGAATCTGTGTCAAAACTTTGTTAGGAATTATGTGATCCGTACTAACTGGAAGTAAGGGAGAAGGGGCATGAAGTTATTTCTAGGAGTTGGACACATACCAAGTTTAGCTCAGTTCTGGGCATCTTTGAAACACCTATACAAACTTGTTCCTACATAGTAACTTGCAACTTTGAATGAGAATGTGCTTGCTTACAGCAACGTGCTATATGTTCTGAAAGCCCGAATTGGGAATCTGTGTCAAAACTTTGTTAGGAATTATGTGATCCTTACTAGCTGGAAGTAAGGGAGGTGGGGCATGAAGTTATTTCTAGGAGTTGGAGACATACCAAGTTTAGCTCAGTTCTGGGCATCTTTGAAATACCTATACAAACTTGTTCCTACATAGTAACTTGCAAATTTGAATGAGAATCTGCTTGCTTACAGCAACGTGCTATATGTTCTGAATGCCCGAATTGGGAATCTGTGTCAAAACTTTGTTAGGAATTATGTGATCCTTACCAGCTGGAAGTAAGGGAGATGGGGCATGAAGTTATTTCTAGGAGTTGGACACATACCAAGTTTAGCTCAGTTCTGGGCATCTTTGAAATACCTATACAAACTTGTTCCTACATAGTAACTTGCAACTTTGAATGAGAATGTGCTTGCTTACAGCAACGTGCTATATGTTCTGAATGCCCGAATTGGGAATCTGTGTCAAAACTTTGTTAGGAATTATGTGATCCTTACTAGCTGGAAGTAAGGGAGATGGGGCATGAAGTTATTTCTAGGAGTTGGACACATACCAAGTTTAGCTCAGTTCTGGGCATCTTTGAAATACCTATACAAACTTGTTCCTACATAGTAACTTGCAACTTTGAATGAGAATGTGCTTGCCTACAGCAACGTGCTATATGTTCTGAATGCCCGAATTGGGAATCTGTGTCAAAACTTTGTTAGGAATTATGTGATCCTTACTAGCTGGAAGTAAGGGAGATGGGGCATGAAGTTATTTCTAGGAGTTGGACACATACAAAGTTTAGCTCAGTTCTGGGCATCTTTGAAATACCTATACAAACTTGTTCCTACATAGTAACTTGCAACTTTGAATGAGAATGTGCTTGCCTACAGCAACGTGCTATATGTTCTGAATGCCCGAATTGGGAATCTGTGTCAAAACTTTGTTAGGAATTATGTGATCCTTACTAGCTGGAAGTAAGGGAGATGGGGCATGAAGTTATTTCTAGGAGTTGGACACATACCAAGTTTAGCTCAGTTCTGGGCATCTTTGAAACACCTATACAAACTTGTTCCTACATAATAACTTGCATCTTTGAATGAGAATGTGCTTGCCTACAGCAACGTGCTATATGTTCTGAATGCCCGAATTGGGAATCTGTGTCAAAACTTTGTTAGGAATTATGTGATCCGTACTAACTGGAAGTAAGGGAGAAGGGGCATGAAGTTATTTCTAGGAGTTGGACACATACCAAGTTTAGCTCAGTTCTGGGCATCTTTGAAACACCTATACAAACTTGTTCCTACATAGTAACTTGCAACTTTGAATGAGAATGTGCTTGCTTACAGCAACGTGCTATATGTTCTGAAAGCCCGAATTGGGAATCTGTGTCAAAACTTTGTTAGGAATTATGTGATCCTTACTAGCTGGAAGTAAGGGAGGTGGGGCATGAAGTTATTTCTAGGAGTTGGAGACATACCAAGTTTAGCTCAGTTCTGGGCATCTTTGAAATACCTATACAAACTTGTTCCTACATAGTAACTTGCAAATTTGAATGAGAATCTGCTTGCTTACAGCAACGTGCTATATGTTCTGAATGCCCGAATTGGGAATCTGTGTCAAAACTTTGTTAGGAATTATGTGATCCTTACCAGCTGGAAGTAAGGGAGATGGGGCATGAAGTTATTTCTAGGAGTTGGACACATACCAAGTTTAGCTCAGTTCTGGGCATCTTTGAAATACCTATACAAACTTGTTCCTACATAGTAACTTGCAACTTTGAATGAGAATGTGCTTGCTTACAGCAACGTGCTATATGTTCTGAATGCCCGAATTGGGAATCTGTGTCAAAACTTTGTTAGGAATTATGTGATCCTTACTAGCTGGAAGTAAGGGAGATGGGGCATGAAGTTATTTCTAGGAGTTGGACACATACCAAGTTTAGCTCAGTTCTGGGCATCTTTGAAATACCTATACAAATTTGTTCCTACATAGTAACTTGCAACTTTGAATGAAAATGTGCTTGCTTACAGCAACGTGCTATATGTTCTGAATGCCCGAATTGGGAATCTGTGTCAAATCTTTGTTAGGAATAATGTGATCCTTACTAGCTGGAAGTAAGGGAGATGGGGCATGAAGTTATTTCTAGGAGTTGGACACATACCAAGTTTAGCTCAGTTCTGGGCATCTTTGAAATACCTATACAAACTTGTTCCTACATAGTAACTTGCAACTTTGAATGAAAATGTGCTTGCTTACAGCAACATGCTATATGTTCTGAATGCCCGAATTGGGAATCTGTGTCAAATCTTTGTTAGGAATAATGTGATCCTTACTAGCTGGAAGTAAGGGAGATGGGGCATGAAGTTATTTCTAGGAGTTGGACACATACCAAGTTTAGCTCAGTTCTGGGCATCTTTGAAATACCTATACAAACTTGTTCCTACATAGTAACTTGCATCTTTGAATGAGAATGTGCTTGCTTACAGCAACGTGCTATATGTTCTGAATGCCCGAATTGGGAATCTGTGTCAAAACTTTGTTAGGAATTATGTGATCCTTACTAGCTGGAAGTAAGGGAGATGGGGCATGAAGTTATTTCTAGGAGTTGGACACATAGCAAGTTTAGCTCAGTTCTGGGCATCTTTGAAATACCTATACAAACTTGTTCCTACATAGTAACTTGCATCTTTGAATGAGAATCTGCTTGCTTACAGCAACGTGCTATATGTTCTGAATGCCCGAATTGGGAATCTGTGTCAAAACTTTGTTAGGAATTATGTGATCCTTACTAGCTGGAAGTAAGGGAGATGGGGCATGAAGTTATTTCTAGGAGTTGGACACATAGCAAGTTTAGCTCAGTTCTGGGCATCTTTGAAATACCTATACAAACTTGTTCCTACATAGTAACTTGCAACTTTGAATGAGAATGTGCTTGCTTACAGCAACGTGCTATATGTTCTGAATGCCCGAATTGGGAATCTGTGTCAAAACTTTGTTAGGAATTATGTGATCCTTACTAGCTGGAAGTAAGGGAGATGGGGCATGAAGTTATTTCTAGGAGTTGGACACATACCAAGTTTAGCTCAGTTCTGGGCATCTTTGAAATACCTATACAAACTTGTTCCTACATAGTAACTTGCATCTTTGAATGAGAATATGCTTGCTTACAGCAACGTGCTATATGTTCTGAATGCCCGAATTGGCAATCTGTGTCAAAACTTTGTTAGGAATTATGTGATCCTTACAAGCTGGAAGTAAGGGAGATGGGGCATGAAGTTATTTCTAGGAGTTGGACACATACCAAGTTTAGCTCAGTTCTGGGCATCTTTGAAATACCTATACAAACTTGTTCCTACATAGTAACTTGCAACTTTGAATGAGAATGTGCTTGCTTACAGCAACGTGCTATATGTTCTGAATGCCCGAATTGGGAATCTGTGTCAAAACTTTGTTAGGAATTATGTGATCCTTACTAGCTGGAAGTAAGGGAGATGGGGCATGAAGTTATTTCTAGGAGTTGGACACATACCAAGTTTAGCTCAGTTCTGGGCATCTTTGAAATACCTATACAAATTTGTTCCTACATAGTAACTTGCAACTTTGAATGAAAATGTGCTTGCTTACAGCAACATGCTATATGTTCTGAATGCCCGAATTGGGAATCTGTGTCAAATCTTTGTTAGGAATTATGTGATCCTTACTAGCTGGAAGTAAGGGAGATGCGGCATGAAGTTATTTCTAGGAGTTGGACACATACCAAGTTTAGCTCAGTTCTGGGCATCTTTGAAATACCTATACAAACTTGTTCCTACATAGTAACTTGCATCTTTGAATGAGAATCTGCTTGCTTACAGCAACGTGCTATATGTTCTGAATGCCCGAATTGGGAATCTGTGTCAAAACTTTGTTAGGAATTATGTCATCCTTACTAGCTGGAAGTAAGGGAGATGGGGCATGAAGTTATTTCTAGGAGTTGGACACATACCAAGTTTAGCTAAGTTCTGGGCATCTTTGAAATACCTATACAAACTTGTTCCTACATAGTAACTTGCATCTTTGAATGAGAATGTGCTTGCTTACAGCAACGTGCTATATGTTCTGAATGCCCGAATTGGGAATCTGTGTCAAAACTTTGTTAGGAATTATGTGATCCTTACTAGCTGGAAGTAAGGGAGATGGGGCATGAAGTTATTTCTAGGAGTTGGACACATAGCAAGTATAGCTCAGTTCTGGGCATCTTTGAAATACCTATACAAACTTGTTCCTACATAGTAACTTGCATCTTTGAATGAGAATCTGCTTGCTTACAGCAACGTGCTATATGTTCTGAATGCCCGAATTGGGAATCTGTGTCAAAACTTTGTTAGGAATTATGTGATCCTTACTAGCTGGAAGTAAGGGAGATGGGGCATGAAGTTATTTCTAGGAGTTGGACACATAGCAAGTTTAGCTCAGTTCTGGGCATCTTTGAAATACCTATACAAACTTGTTCCTACATAGTAACTTGCAACTTTGAGTGAGAATGTGCTTGCTTACAGCAACGTGCTATATGTTCTGAATGCCCGAATTGGGAATCTGTGTCAAAACTTTGTTAGGAATTATGTGATCCTTACTAGCTGGAAGTAAGGGAGATGGGGCATGAAGTTATTTCTAGGAGTTGGACACATACCAAGTTTAGCTCAGTTCTGGGCATCTTTGAAATACCTATACAAACTTGTTCCTACATAGTAACTTGCAACTTTGAATGAGAATGTGCTTGCTTACAGCAACGTGCTATATGTTCTGAATGCCCGAATTGGGAATCTGTGTCAAAACTTTGTTAGGAATTATGTGATCCTTACTAGCTGGAAGTAAGGGAGATGGGGCATGAAGTTATTTCTAGGAGTTGGACACATACCAAGTTTAGCTCAGTTCTGGGCATCTTTGAAATACCTATACAAACTTGTTCCTACATAGTAACTTGCATCTTTGAATGAGAATGTGCTTGCTTACAGCAACGTGCTATATGTTCTGAATGCCCGAATTGGCAATCTGTGTCAAAACTTTGTTAGGAATTATGTGATCCTTACTAGCTGGAAGTAAGGGAGATGGGGCATGAAGTTATTTCTAGGAGTTGGACACATACCAAGTTTAGCTCAGTTCTGGGCATCTTTGAAATACCTATACAAACTTGTTCCTACATAGTAACTTGCAACTTTGAATGAGAATGTGCTTGCTTGCAGCAACGTGCTATATGTTCTGAATGCCCGAATTGGGAATCTGTGTCAAAACTTTGTTAGGAATTATGTGATCCTTACTAGCTGGAAGTAAGGGAGATGGGGCATGAAGTTATTTCTTGGAGTTGGACACATACCAAGTTTAGCTCAGTTCTGGGCATCTTTGAAATACCTATACAAACTTGTTCCTACATAGTAACTTGCATCTTTGAATGAGAATCTGCTTGCGTACAGCAACGTGCTATATGTTCTGAATGCCCGAATTGGGAATCTGTGTCAAAACTTTGTTAGGAATTATGTGATCCTTACTAGCTGGAAGTAAGGGAGATGGGGCATGAAGTTATTTCTAGGAGTTGGACACATACCAAGTTTAGCTCAGTTCTGGGCATCTTTGAAATACCTATACAAACTTGTTCCTACATAGTAACTTGCATCTTTGAATGAGAATGTGCTTGCTTGCAGCAACGTGCTATATGTTCTGAATGCCCGAATTGGGAATCTGTGTCAAAACTTTGTTAGGAATTATGTGATCCTTACTAGCTGGAAGTAAGGGAGATGGGGCATGAAGTTATTTCTAGGAGTTGGACACATACCACGTTTAGCTCAGTTCTGGGCATCTTTGAAATACCTATACAAACTTGTTCCTACATAGTAACTTGCAACTTTGAATGAGAATGTGCTTGCTTACAGCAACGTGCTATATGTTCTGAATGCCCGAATTGGGAATCTGTGTCAAAACTTTGTTAGGAATTATGTGATCCTTACTAGCTGGAAGTAAGGGAGATGGGGCATGAAGTTATTTCTAGGAGTTGGACACATACCAAGTTTAGCTCAGTTCTGGGCATCTTTGAAATACCTATACAAACTTGTTCCTACATAGTAACTTGCATCTTTGAATGAGAATGTGCTTGCTTACAGCAACGTGCTATATGTTCTGAATGCCCGAATTGGCAATCTGTGTCAAAACTTTGTTAGGAATTATGTGATCCTTACTAGCTGGAAGTAAGGGAGATGGGGCATGAAGTTATTTCTAGGAGTTGGACACATAGCAAGTATAGCTCAGTTCTGGGCATCTTTGAAATACCTATACAAACTTGTTCCTACATAGTAACTTGCATCTTTGAATGAGAATCTGCTTGCTTACAGCAACGTGCTATATGTTCTGAATGCCCGAATTGGGAATCTGTGTCAAAACTTTGTTAGGAATTATGTGATCCTTACTAGCTGGAAGTAAGGGAGATGGGGCATGAAGTTATTTCTAGGAGTTGGACACATAGCAAGTTTAGCTCAGTTCTGGGCATCTTTGAAATACCTATACAAACTTGTTCCTACATAGTAACTTGCAACTTTGAGTGAGAATGTGCTTGCTTACAGCAACGTGCTATATGTTCTGAATGCCCGAATTGGGAATCTGTGTCAAAACTTTGTTAGGAATTATGTGATCCTTACTAGCTGGAAGTAAGGGAGATGGGGCATGAAGTTATTTCTAGGAGTTGGACAAATACCAAGTTTAGCTCAGTTCTGGGCATCTTTGAAATACCTATACAAACTTGTTCCTACATAGTAACTTGCAACTTTGAATGAGAATGTGCTTGCTTACAGCAACGTGCTATATGTTCTGAATGCCCGAATTGGGAATCTGTGTCAAAACTTTGTTAGGAATTATGTGATCCTTACTAGCTGGAAGTAAGGGAGATGGGGCATGAAGTTATTTCTAGGAGTTGGACACATACCAAGTTTAGCTCAGTTCTGGGCATCTTTGAAATACCTATACAAACTTGTTCCTACATAGTAACTTGCATCTTTGAATGAGAATGTGCTTGCTTACAGCAACGTGCTATATGTTCTGAATGCCCGAATTGGCAATCTGTGTCAAAACTTTGTTAGGAATTATGTGATCCTTACTAGCTGGAAGTAAGGGAGATGGGGCATGAAGTTATTTCTAGGAGTTGGACACATACCAAGTTTAGCCCAGTTCTGGGCATCTTTGAAATACCTATACAAACTTGTTCCTACATAGTAACTTGCAACTTTGAATGAGAATGTGCTTGCTTGCAGCAACGTGCTATATGTTCTGAATGCCCGAATTGGGAATCTGTGTCAAAACTTTGTTAGGAATTATGTGATCCTTACTAGCTGGAAGTAAGGGAGATGGGGCATGAAGTTATTTCTTGGAGTTGGACACATACCAAGTTTAGCTCAGTTCTGGGCATCTTTGAAATACCTATACAAACTTGTTCCTACATAGTAACTTGCATCTTTGAATGAGAATCTGCTTGCTTACAGCAACGTGCTATATGTTCTGAATGCCCGAATTGGGAATCTGTGTCAAAACTTTGTTAGGAATTATGTGATCCTTACTAGCTGGAAGTAAGGGAGATGGGGCATGAAGTTATTTCTAGGAGTTGGACACATACCAAGTTTAGCTCAGTTCTGGGCATCTTTGAAATACCTATACAAACTTGTTCCTACATAGTAACTTGCATCTTTGAATGAGAATGTGCTTGCTTGCAGCAACGTGCTATATGTTCTGAATGCCCGAATTGGCAATCTGTGTCAAAACTTTGTTAGGAATTATGTGATCCTTACTAGCTGGAAGTAAGGGAGATGGGGCATGAAGTTATTTCTAGGAGTTGGACACATACCAAGTTTAGCTCAGTTCTGGGCATCTTTGAAATACCTATACAAACTTGTTCCTACATAGTAACTTGCAACTTTGAATGAGAATGTGCTTGCTTACAGCAACGTGCTATATGTTCTGAATGCCCGAATTGGGAATCTGTGTCAAAACTTTGTTAGGAATTATGTGATCCTTACTAGCTGGAAGTAAGGGAGATGGGGCATGAAGTTATTTCTAGGAGTTGGACACATACCAAGTTTAGCTCAGTTCTGGGCATCTTTGAAATACCTATACAAACTTGTTCCTACATAGTAACTTGCATCTTTGAATGAGAATGTGCTTGCTTACAGCAACGTGCTATATGTTCTGAATGCCCGAATTGGCAATCTGTGTCAAAACTTTGTTAGGAATTATGTGATCCTTACTAGCTGGAAGTAAGGGAGATGGGGCATGAAGTTATTCCTAGGAGTTGGACACATACCAAGTTTAGCTCAGTTCTGGGCATCTTTGAAATACCTATACAAACTTGTTCCTACATAGTAACTTGCATCTTTGAATGAGAATGTGCTTTCTTGCAGCAACGTGCTATATGTTCTGAATGCCCGAATAGGGAATCTGTGTCAAAACTTTGTTAGGAACTATGTGATCCTTACTAGCTGGAAGTAAGGGAGATGGGGCATGAAGTTATTTCTAGGAGTTGGACACATACCAAGTTTAGCTCAGTTCTGGGCATCTTTGAAATACCTATACAAACTTGTTCCTACATAGTAACTTGCATCTTTGAATGAGAATGTGCTTGCTTACAGCAACGTGCTATATGTTCTGAATGCCCGAATTGGCAATCTGTGTCAAAACTTTGTTAGGAATTATGTGATCCTTACTAGCTGGAAGTAAGGGAGATGGGGCATGAAGTTATTCCTAGGAGTTGGACACATACCAAGTTTAGCTCAGTTCTGGGCATCTTTGAAATACCTATACAAACTTGTTCCTACATAGTAACTTGCATCTTTGAATGAGAATGTGCTTTCTTGCAGCAACGTGCTATATGTTCTGAATGCCCGAATAGGGAATCTGTGTCAAAACTTTGTCAGGAACTATGTGATCCTTACTAGCTGGAAGTAAGGGAGATGGGGCATGAAGTTATTTCTAGGAGTTGGACACATACCAAGTTTAGCTCAGTTCTGGGCATTTTTGAAATACCTATACAAACTTGTTCCTACATAGTAACTTGCATCTTTGAATGAGAATGTGCTTGCTTGCAGCAACGTGCTATATGTTCTGAATGCCCGAATAGGGAATCTGTGTCAAAACTTTGTTAGGAATTATGTCATCCTTACTAGCTGGAAGTAAGGGAGATGGGGCATGAAGTTATTTCTAGGAGTTGGACACATACCAAGTTTAGCTAAGTTCTGGGCATCTTTGAAATACCTATACAAACTTGTTCCTACATAGTAACTTGCATCTTTGAATGAGAATGTGCTTGCTTACAGCAACGTGCTATATGTTCTGAATGCCCGAATTGGGAATCTGTGTCAAAACTTTGTTAGGAATTATGTGATCCTTACTAGCTGGAAGTAAGGGAGATGGGGCATGAAGTTATTTCTAGGAGTTGGACACATAGCAAGTATAGCTCAGTTCTGGGCATCTTTGAAATACCTATACAAACTTGTTCCTACGTAGTAACTTGCATCTTTGAATGAGAATCTGCTTGCTTACAGCAACGTGCTATATGTTCTGAATGCCCGAATTGGGAATCTGTGTCAAAACTTTGTTAGGAATTATGTGATCCTTACTAGCTGGAAGTAAGGGAGATGGGGCATGAAGTTATTTCTAGGAGTTGGACACATAGCAAGTTTAGCTCAGTTCTTGGCATCTTTGAAATACCTATACAAACTTGTTCCTACATAGTAACTTGCAACTTTGAGTGAGAATGTGCTTGCTTACAGCAACGTGCTATATGTTCTGAATGCCCGAATTGGGAATCTGTGTCAAAACTTTGTTAGGAATTATGTGATCCTTACTAGCTGGAAGTAAGGGAGATGGGGCATGAAGTTATTTCTAGGAGTTGGACACATACCAAGTTTAGCTCAGTTCTGGGCATCTTTGAAATACCTATACAAACTTGTTCCTACATAGTAACTTGCAACTTTGAATGAGAATGTGCTTGCTTACAGCAACGTGCTATATGTTCTGAATGCCCGAATTGGGAATCTGTGTCAAAACTTTGTTAGGAATTATGTGATCCTTACTAGCTGGAAGTAAGGGAGATGGGGCATGAAGTTATTTCTAGGAGTTGGACACATACCAAGTTTAGCTCAGTTCTGGGCATCTTTGAAATACCTATACAAACTTGTTCCTACATAGTAACTTGCATCTTTGAATGAGAATGTGCTTGCTTACAGCAACGTGCTATATGTTCTGAATGCCCGAATTGGCAATCTGTGTCAAAACTTTGTTAGGAATTATGTGATCCTTACTAGCTGGAAGTAAGGGAGATGGGGCATGAAGATATTTCTAGGAGTTGGACACATACCAAGTTTAGCTCAGTTCTGGGCATCTTTGAAATACCTATACAAACTTGTTCCTACATAGTAACTTGCAACTTTGAATGAGAATGTGCTTGCTTGCAGCAACGTGCTATATGTTCTGAATGCCCGAATTGGGAATCTGTGTCAAAACTTTGTTAGGAATTATGTGATCCTTACTAGCTGGAAGTAAGGGAGATGGGGCATGAAGTTATTTCTAGGAGTTGGACACATACCAAGTTTAGCTCAGTTCTGGGCATCTTTGAAATACCTATACAAACTTGTTCCTACATAGAAACTTGCATCTTTGAATGAGAATGTGCTTGCTTGCAGCAACGTGCTATATGTTCTGAATGCCCGAATTGGGAATCTGTGTCAAAACTTTGTTAGGAATTATGTGATCCTTACTAGCTGGAAGTAAGGGAGATGGGGCATGAAGTTATTTCTAGGAGTTGGACACATACCAAGTTTAGCTCAGTTCTGGGCATCTTTGAAATACCTATACAAACTTGTTCCTACATAGTAACTTGCAACTTTGAATGAGAATGTGCTTGCTTACAGCAACGTGCTATATGTTCTGAATGCCCGAATTGGGAATCTGTGTCAAAACTTTGTTAGGAATTATGTGATCCTTACTAGCTGGAAGTAAGGGAGATGGGGCATGAAGTTATTTCTAGGAGTTGGAGACATACAACGTTTAGCTCAGTTCTGGGCATCTTTGAAATACCTATACAAACTTGTTCCTACATAGTAACTTGCATCTTTGAATGAGAATGTGCTTGCTTACAGCAACGTGCTATATGTTCTGAATGCCCGAATTGGCAATCTGTGTCAAAACTTTGTTAGGAATTATGTGATCCTTACTAGCTGGAAGTAAGGGAGATGGGGCATGAAGTTATTCCTAGGAGTTGGACACATACCAAGTTTAGATCAGTTCTGGGCATCTTTGAAATACCTATACAAACTTGTTCCTACATAGTAACTTGCATCTTTGAATGAGAATGTGCTTTCTTGCAGCAACGTGCTATATGTTCTGAATGCCCGAATAGGGAATCTGTGTCAAAACTTTGTTAGGAACTATGTGATCCTTACTAGCTGGAAGTAAGGGAGATGGGGCATGAAGTTATTTCTAGGAGTTGGACACATACCAAGTTTAGCTCAGTTCTGGGCATCTTTGAAATACCTATACAAACTTGTTCCTACATAGTAACTTGCATCTTTGAATGAGAATGTGCTTGCTTGCAGCAACGTGCTATATGTTCTGAATGCCCGAATAGGGAATCTGTGTCAAAACTTTGTTAGGAATTATGTGATCCTTACTAGCTGGAAGTAAGGGAGATGGGGCATGAAGTTATTTCTAGGAGTTGGACACATACCAAGTTTAGCTCAGTTCTGGGCATCTTTGAAATACCTATACAAACTTGTTCCTACATAGTAACTTGCATCTTTGAATGAGAATGTGCTTGCTTGCAGCAACGTGCTATATGTTCTGAATGCCCGAATAGGGAATCTGTGTCAAAACTTTGTTAGGAATTATGTGATCCTTACTAGCTGGAAGTAAGGGAGATGGGGCATGAAGATATTTCTAGGAGTTGGACACATACCAAGTTTAGCTCAGTTCTGGGCATCTTTGAAATACCTATACAAACTTGTTCCTACATAGTAACTTGCAACTTTGAATGAGAATGTGCTTGCTTACAGCAACGTGCTATATGTTCTGAATGCCCGAATTGGGAATCTGTGTCAAAACTTTGTTAGGAATTATGTGATCCTTACTAGCTGGAAGTAAGGGAGATGGGGCATGAAGTTATTTCTAGGAGTTGGACACATACCAAGTTTAGCTCAGTTCTGGGCATCTTTGAAATACCTATACAAACTTCTTCCTACATAGTAACTTGCATCTTTGAATGAGAATGTGCTTGCTTGCAGCAACGTGCTATATGTTCTGAATGCCCGAATTGGCAATCTGTGTCAAAACTTTGTTAGGAATTATGTGATCCTTACTAGCTGGAAGTAAGGGAGATGGGGCATGAAGTTATTCCTAGGAGTTGGACACATACCAAGTTTAGCTCAGTTCTGGGCATCTTTGAAATACCTATACAAACTTGTTCCTACATAGTAACTTGCATCTTTGAATGAGAATGTGCTTTCTTGCAGCAACGTGCTATATGTTCTGAATGCCCGAATAGGGAATCTGTGTCAAAACTTTGTTAGGAACTATGTGATCCTTACTAGCTGGAAGTAAGGGAGATGGGGCATGAAGTTATTTCTAGGAGTTGGACACATACCAAGTTTAGCTCAGTTCTGGGCATCTTTGAAATACCTATACAAACTTGTTCCTACATAGTAACTTGCATCTTTGAATGAGAATGTGCTTGCTTGCAGCAACGTGCTATATGTTCTGAATGCCCGAATTGGGAATCTGTGTCAAAACTTTGTTAGGAATTATGTGATCCTTACTAGCTGGAAGTAAGGGAGATGGGGCATGAAGTTATTTCTAGGAGTTGGAGACATACCAAGTTTAGCTCAGTTCTGGGCATCTTTGAAATACCTATACAAACTTGTTCCTACATAGTAACTTGCAACTTTGAATGAGAATGTGCTTGCTTACAGCAACGTGCTATATGTTCTGAATGCCCGAATTGGGAATCTGTGTCAAAACTTTGTTAGGAATTATGTGATCCTTACTAGCTGGAAGTAAGGGAGATGGGGCATGAAGTTATTTCTAGGAGTTGGACACATAGCAAGTTTAGCTCAGTTCTGGGCATCTTTGAAATACCTATACAAACTTGTTCCTACATAGTAACTTGCATCTTTGAATGAGAATGTGCTTGCTTACAGCAACGTGCTATATGTTCTGAATGCCCGAATTGGGAATCTGTGTCAAAACTTTGTTAGGAATTATGTGATCCTTACTAGCTGGAAGTAAGGGAGATGGGGCATGAAGTTATTTCTAGGAGTTGGACACATACCAAGTTTAGCTCAGTTCTGGGCATCTTTGAAATACCTATACAAACTTGTTCCTACATAGTAACTTGGATCTTTGAATGGGAATCTGCTTGCTTACAGCAACGTGCTATATGTTCTGAATGCCCGAATTGGGAATCTGTGTCAAAACTTTGTTAGGAATTATGTGATCCTTACTAGCTGGAAGTAAGGGAGATGGGGCATGAAGATATTTCTAGGAGTTGGACACATACCAAGTTTAGCTCAGTTCTGGGCATCTTTGAAATACCTATACAAACTTGTTCCTACATAGTAACTTGCAACTTTGAATGAGAATGTGCTTGCTTGCAGCAACGTGCTATATGTTCTGAATGCCCGAATTGGGAATCTGTGTCAAAACTTTGTTAGGAATTATGTGATCCTTACTAGCTGGAAGTAAGGGAGATGGGGCATGAAGTTATTTCTAGGAGTTGGACACATACCAAGTTTAGCTCAGTTCTGGGCATCTTTGAAATACCTATACAAACTTGTTCCTACATAGTAACTTGCATCTTTGAATGAGAATGTGCTTGCTTACAGCAACGTGCTATATGTTCTGAATGCCCGAATTGGCAATCTGTGTCAAAACTTTGTTAGGAATTATGTGATCCTTACTAGCTGGAAGTAAGGGAGATGGGGCATGAAGTTATTCCTAGGAGTTGGACACATACCAAGTTTAGCTCAGTTCTGGGCATCTTTGAAATACCTATACAAACTTGTTCCTACATAGTAACTTGCATCTTTGAATGAGAATGTGCTTTCTTGCAGCAACGTGCTATATGTTCTGAATGCCCGAATAGGGAATCTGTGTCAAAACTTTGTTAGGAACTATGTGATCCTTACTAGCTGGAAGTAAGGGAGATGGGGCATGAAGTTATTTCTAGGAGTTGGACACATACCAAGTTTAGCTCAGTTCTGGGCATCTTTGAAATACCTATACAAACTTGTTCCTACATAGTAACTTGCATCTTTGAATGAGAATGTGCTTGCTTGCAGCAACGTGCTATATGTTCTGAATGCCCGAATTGGGAATCTGTGTCAAAACTTTGTTAGGAATTATGTGATCCTTACTAGCTGGAAGTAAGGGAGATGGGGCATGAAGTTATTTCTAGGAGTTGGACACATACCAAGTTTAGCTCAGTTCTGGGCATCTTTGAAATACCTATACAAACTTGTTCCTACATAGTAACTTGCAACTTTGAAAGAGAATGTGCTTGCTTACAGCAACGTGCTATATGTTCTGAATGCCCGAATTGGGAATCTGTGTCAAAACTTTGTTAGGAATTATGTGATCCTTACTAGCTGGAAGTAAGGGAGATGGGGCATGAAGTTATTTCTAGCAGTTGGACACATACCAAGTTTAGCTCACTTCTGGGCATCTTTGAAATACCTATACAAACTTGTTCCTACAGAGTAACTTGCAACTTTGAATGAGAATGTGCTTGCTTACAGCAACGTGCTATATGTTCTGAATGCCCGAATTGGGAATCTGTGTCAAAACTTTGTTAGGAATTATGTGATCCTTACTAGCTGGAAGTAAGGGAGATGGGGCATGAAGTTATTTCTAGGAGTTGGACACATACCAAGTTTAGCTCAGTTCTGGGCATCTTTGAAATACCTATACAAACTTGTTCCTACATAGTAACTTGCAACTTTGAATGAGAATGTGCTTGCTTACAGTAACGTGCTATATGTTCTGAATGCCCGAATTGGGAATCTGGGTCAAAACTTTGTTAGGAATTATGTGATCCTTACTAGCTGGAAGTAAGGGAGATGGGGCATGAAGTATTTCTAGGAGTTGGACACATACCAAGTTTAGCTCAGTTCTGGGCATCTTTGAAATACCTATACAAACTTGTTCCTACATAGTAACTTGCAACTTTGAATGAAAATGTGCTTGCTTACAGCAACGTGCTATATGTTCTGAATGCCCGAATTGGGAATCTGTGTCAAAACTTTGTTAGGAATTATGTGATCCTTACTAGCTGGAAGTAAGGGAGATGGGGCATGAAGTTATTTCTAGGAGTTGGACACATAGCAAGTTTAGCTCAGTTCTGGGCATCTTTGAAATACCTATACAAACTTGTTGCTACATAGTAACTTGCATCTTTGAATGAGAATGTGCTTGCTTACAGCAACGTGCTATATGTTCTGAATGCCCGAATTGGGAATCTGTGTCAAAACTTTGTTAGGAATTATGTGATCCTTACTAGCTGGAAGTAAGGGAGATGGGGCATGAAGTTATTTCTAGGAGTTGGACACATACCAAGTTTAGCTCAGTTCTGGGCATCTTTGAAATACCTATACAAACTTGTTCCTACATAGTAACTTGGATCTTTGAATGGGAATCTGCTTGCTTACAGCAACGTGCTATATGTTCTGAATGCCCGAATTGGGAATCTGTGTCAAAACTTTGTTAGGAATTATGTGATCCTTACTAGCTGGAAGTAAGGGAGATGGGGCATGAAGATATTTCTAGGAGTTGGACACATACCAAGTTTAGCTCAGTTCTGGGCATCTTTGAAATACCTATACAAACTTGTTCCTACATAGTAACTTGCAACTTTGAATGAGAATGTGCTTGCTTACAGCAACGTGCTATATGTTCTGAATGCCCGAATTGGGAATCTGTGTCAAAACTTTGTTAGGAATTATGTGATCCTTACTAGCTGGAAGTAAGGGAGATGTGGCATGAAGTTATTTCTAGCAGTTGGACACATACCAAGTTTAGCTCAGTTCTGGGCATCTTTGAAATACCTATACAAACTTGTTCCTACAGAGTAACTTGCAACTTTGAATGAGAATGTGCTTGCTTACAGCAACGTGCTATATGTTCTGAATGCCCGAATTGGGAATCTGTGTCAAAACTTTGTTAGGAATTATGTGATCCTTACTAGCTGGAAGTAAGGGAGATGGGGCATGAAGTTATTTCTAGGAGTTGGACACATACCAAGTTTAGCTCAGTTCTGGGCATCTTTGAAATACCTATACAAACTTGTTCCTACATAGTAACTTGCAACTTTGAATGAGAATGTGCTTGCTTACAGTAACGTGCGATATGTTCTGAATGCCCGAATTGGCAATCTGTGTCAAAACTTTGTTAGGAATTATGTGATCCTTACTAGCTGGAAGTAAGGGAGATGGGGCATGAAGTATTTCTAGGAGTTGGACACATACCAAGTTTAGCTCAGTTCTGGGCATCTTTGAAATACCTATACAAACTTGTTCCTACATAGTAACTTGCAGCTTTGAATGAGAATGTGCTTGCTTACAGCAACGTGCTATATGTTCTGAATGCCCGAATTGGGAATCTGTGTCAAAACTTTGTTAGGAATTATGTGATCCTTACTAGCTGGAAGTAAGGGAGATGGAGCATGAAGTTATTTCTAGGAGTTGGTCACATACCAAGTTTAGCTCAGTTCTGGGCATCTTTGAAATACCTATACAAACTTGTTCCTACATAGTAACTTGCATCTTTGAATGAGAATGTGCTTGCTTACAGCAACGTGCTATATGTTCTGAATGCCCGAATTGGGAATCTGTGTCAAAACTTTGTTAGGAATTATGTGATCCTTACTAGCTGGAAGTAAGGGAGATGGGGCATGAAGTTATTTCTAGGAGTTGGACACATACCAAGTTTAGCTCAGTTCTGGGCATCTTTGAAATACCTATACAAACTTGTTCCTACATAGTAACTTGGATCTTTGAATGGGAATCTGCTTGCTTACAGCAACGTGCTATATGTTCTGAATGCCCGAATTGGGAATCTGTGTCAAAACTTTGTTAGGAATTATGTGATCCTTACTAGCTGGAAGTAAGGGAGATGGGGCATGAAGATATTTCTAGGAGTTGGACACATACCAAGTTTAGCTCAGTTCTGGGCATCTTTGAAATACCTATACAAACTTGTTCCTACATAGTAACTTGCAACTTTGAATGAGAATGTGCTTGCTTACAGCAACGTGCTATATGTTCTGAATGCCCGAATTGGGAATCTGTGTCAAAACTTTGTTAGGAATTATGTGATCCTTACTAGCTGGAAGTAAGGGAGATGGGGCATGAAGTTATTTCTAGGAGTTGGACACATACCAAGTTTAGCTCAGTTCTGGGCATCTTTGAAATACCTATACAAACTTCTTCCTACATAGTAACTTGCATCTTTGAATGAGAATGTGCTTGCTTGCAGCAACGTGCTATATGTTCTGAATGCCCGAATTGGCAATCTGTGTCAAAACTTTGTTAGGAATTATGTGATCCTTACTAGCTGGAAGTAAGGGAGATGGGGCATGAAGTTATTCCTAGGAGTTGGACACATACCAAGTTTAGCTCAGTTCTGGGCATCTTTGAAATACCTATACAAACTTGTTCCTACATAGTAACTTGCATCTTTGAATGAGAATGTGCTTTCTTGCAGCAACGTGCTATATGTTCTGAATGCCCGAATAGGGAATCTGTGTCAAAACTTTGTTAGGAACTATGTGATCCTTACTAGCTGGAAGTAAGGGAGATGGGGCATGAAGTTATTTCTAGGAGTTGGACACATACCAAGTTTAGCTCAGTTCTGGGCATCTTTGAAATACCTATACAAACTTGTTCCTACATAGTAACTTGCATCTTTGAATGAGAATGTGCTTGCTTGCAGCAACGTGCTATATGTTCTGAATGCCCGAATTGGGAATCTGTGTCAAAACTTTGTTAGGAATTATGTGATCCTTACTAGCTGGAAGTAAGGGAGATGGGGCATGAAGTTATTTCTAGGAGTTGGAGACATACCAAGTTTAGCTCAGTTCTGGGCATCTTTGAAATACCTATACAAACTTGTTCCTACATAGTAACTTGCAACTTTGAATGAGAATGTGCTTGCTTACAGCAACGTGCTATATGTTCTGAATGCCCGAATTGGGAATCTGTGTCAAAACTTTGTTAGGAATTATGTGATCCTTACTAGCTGGAAGTAAGGGAGATGGGGCATGAAGTTATTTCTAGGAGTTGGACACATAGCAAGTTTAGCTCAGTTCTGGGCATCTTTGAAATACCTATACAAACTTGTTCCTACATAGTAACTTGCATCTTTGAATGAGAATGTGCTTGCTTACAGCAACGTGCTATATGTTCTGAATGCCCGAATTGGGAATCTGTGTCAAAACTTTGTTAGGAATTATGTGATCCTTACTAGCTGGAAGTAAGGGAGATGGGGCATGAAGTTATTTCTAGGAGTTGGACACATACCAAGTTTAGCTCAGTTCTGGGCATCTTTGAAATACCTATACAAACTTGTTCCTACATAGTAACTTGGATCTTTGAATGGGAATCTGCTTGCTTACAGCAACGTGCTATATGTTCTGAATGCCCGAATTGGGAATCTGTGTCAAAACTTTGTTAGGAATTATGTGATCCTTACTAGCTGGAAGTAAGGGAGATGGGGCATGAAGATATTTCTAGGAGTTGGACACATACCAAGTTTAGCTCAGTTCTGGGCATCTTTGAAATACCTATACAAACTTGTTCCTACATAGTAACTTGCAACTTTGAATGAGAATGTGCTTGCTTGCAGCAACGTGCTATATGTTCTGAATGCCCGAATTGGGAATCTGTGTCAAAACTTTGTTAGGAATTATGTGATCCTTACTAGCTGGAAGTAAGGGAGATGGGGCATGAAGTTATTTCTAGGAGTTGGACACATACCAAGTTTAGCTCAGTTCTGGGCATCTTTGAAATACCTATACAAACTTGTTCCTACATAGTAACTTGCATCTTTGAATGAGAATGTGCTTGCTTACAGCAACGTGCTATATGTTCTGAATGCCCGAATTGGCAATCTGTGTCAAAACTTTGTTAGGAATTATGTGATCCTTACTAGCTGGAAGTAAGGGAGATGGGGCATGAAGTTATTCCTAGGAGTTGGACACATACCAAGTTTAGCTCAGTTCTGGGCATCTTTGAAATACCTATACAAACTTGTTCCTACATAGTAACTTGCATCTTTGAATGAGAATGTGCTTTCTTGCAGCAACGTGCTATATGTTCTGAATGCCCGAATAGGGAATCTGTGTCAAAACTTTGTTAGGAACTATGTGATCCTTACTAGCTGGAAGTAAGGGAGATGGGGCATGAAGTTATTTCTAGGAGTTGGACACATACCAAGTTTAGCTCAGTTCTGGGCATCTTTGAAATACCTATACAAACTTGTTCCTACATAGTAACTTGCATCTTTGAATGAGAATGTGCTTGCTTGCAGCAACGTGCTATATGTTCTGAATGCCCGAATTGGGAATCTGTGTCAAAACTTTGTTAGGAATTATGTGATCCTTACTAGCTGGAAGTAAGGGAGATGGGGCATGAAGTTATTTCTAGGAGTTGGACACATACCAAGTTTAGCTCAGTTCTGGGCATCTTTGAAATACCTATACAAACTTGTTCCTACATAGTAACTTGCAACTTTGAATGAGAATGTGCTTGCTTACAGCAACGTGCTATATGTTCTGAATGCCCGAATTGGGAATCTGTGTCAAAACTTTGTTAGGAATTATGTGATCCTTACTAGCTGGAAGTAAGGGAGATGGGGCATGAAGTTATTTCTAGCAGTTGGACACATACCAAGTTTAGCTCACTTCTGGGCATCTTTGAAATACCTATACAAACTTGTTCCTACAGAGTAACTTGCAACTTTGAATGAGAATGTGCTTGCTTACAGCAACGTGCTATATGTTCTGAATGCCCGAATTGGGAATCTGTGTCAAAACTTTGTTAGGAATTATGTGATCCTTACTAGCTGGAAGTAAGGGAGATGGGGCATGAAGTTATTTCTAGGAGTTGGACACATACCAAGTTTAGCTCAGTTCTGGGCATCTTTGAAATACCTATACAAACTTGTTCCTACATAGTAACTTGCAACTTTGAATGAGAATGTGCTTGCTTACAGTAACGTGCTATATGTTCTGAATGCCCGAATTGGGAATCTGGGTCAAAACTTTGTTAGGAATTATGTGATCCTTACTAGCTGGAAGTAAGGGAGATGGGGCATGAAGTATTTCTAGGAGTTGGACACATACCAAGTTTAGCTCAGTTCTGGGCATCTTTGAAATACCTATACAAACTTGTTCCTACATAGTAACTTGCAACTTTGAATGAAAATGTGCTTGCTTACAGCAACGTGCTATATGTTCTGAATGCCCGAATTGGGAATCTGTGTCAAAACTTTGTTAGGAATTATGTGATCCTTACTAGCTGGAAGTAAGGGAGATGGGGCATGAAGTTATTTCTAGGAGTTGGACACATAGCAAGTTTAGCTCAGTTCTGGGCATCTTTGAAATACCTATACAAACTTGTTGCTACATAGTAACTTGCATCTTTGAATGAGAATGTGCTTGCTTACAGCAACGTGCTATATGTTCTGAATGCCCGAATTGGGAATCTGTGTCAAAACTTTGTTAGGAATTATGTGATCCTTACTAGCTGGAAGTAAGGGAGATGGGGCATGAAGTTATTTCTAGGAGTTGGACACATACCAAGTTTAGCTCAGTTCTGGGCATCTTTGAAATACCTATACAAACTTGTTCCTACATAGTAACTTGGATCTTTGAATGGGAATCTGCTTGCTTACAGCAACGTGCTATATGTTCTGAATGCCCGAATTGGGAATCTGTGTCAAAACTTTGTTAGGAATTATGTGATCCTTACTAGCTGGAAGTAAGGGAGATGGGGCATGAAGATATTTCTAGGAGTTGGACACATACCAAGTTTAGCTCAGTTCTGGGCATCTTTGAAATACCTATACAAACTTGTTCCTACATAGTAACTTGCAACTTTGAATGAGAATGTGCTTGCTTACAGCAACGTGCTATATGTTCTGAATGCCCGAATTGGGAATCTGTGTCAAAACTTTGTTAGGAATTATGTGATCCTTACTAGCTGGAAGTAAGGGAGATGGGGCATGAAGTTATTTCTAGGAGTTGGACACATACCAAGTTTAGCTCAGTTCTGGGCATCTTTGAAATACCTATACAAACTTCTTCCTACATAGTAACTTGCATCTTTGAATGAGAATGTGCTTGCTTACAGCAACGTGCTATATGTTCTGAATGCCCGAATTGGCAATCTGTGTCAAAACTTTGTTAGGAATTATGTGATCCTTACTAGCTGGAAGTAAGGGAGATGGGGCATGAAGTTATTCCTAGGAGTTGGACACATACCAAGTTTAGCTCAGTTCTGGGCATCTTTGAAATACCTATACAAACTTGTTCCTACATAGTAACTTGCATCTTTGAATGAGAATGTGCTTTCTTGCAGCAACGTGCTATATGTTCTGAATGCCCGAATAGGGAATCTGTGTCAAAACTTTGTTAGGAACTATGTGATCCTTACTAGCTGGAAGTAAGGGAGATGGGGCATGAAGTTATTTCTAGGAGTTGGACACATACCAAGTTTAGCTCAGTTCTGGGCATCTTTGAAATACCTATACAAACTTGTTCCTACATAGTAACTTGCATCTTTGAATGAGAATGTGCTTGCTTGCAGCAACGTGCTATATGTTCTGAATGCCCGAATTGGGAATCTGTGTCAAAACTTTGTTAGGAATTATGTGATCCTTACTAGCTGGAAGTAAGGGAGATGGGGCATGAAGTTATTTCTAGGAGTTGGACACATACCAAGTTTAGCTCAGTTCTGGGCATCTTTGAAATACCTATACAAACTTGTTCCTACATAGTAACTTGCAACTTTGAATGAGAATGTGCTTGCTTACAGCAACGTGCTATATGTTCTGAATGCCCGAATTGGGAATCTGTGTCAAAACTTTGTTAGGAATTATGTGATCCTTACTAGCTGGAAGTAAGGGAGATGGGGCATGAAGTTATTTCTAGGAGTTGGACACATACCAAGTTTAGCTCAGTTCTGGGCATCTTTGAAATACCTATACAAACTTGTTCCTACATAGTAACTTGCATCTTTGAATGAGAATGTGCTTGCTTACAGCAACGTGCTATATGTTCTGAATGCCCGAATTGGCAATCTGTGTCAAAACTTTGTTAGGAATTATGTGATCCTTACTAGCTGGAAGTAAGGGAGATGGGGCATGAAGTTATTCCTAGGAGTTGGACACATACCAAGTTTAGCTCAGTTCTGGGCATCTTTGAAATACCTATACAAACTTGTTCCTACATAGTAACTTGCATCTTTGAATGAGAATGTGCTTTCTTGCAGCAACGTGCTATATGTTCTGAATGCCCAAATAGGGAATCTGTGTCAAAACTTTGTTAGGAACTATGTGATCCTTACTAGCTGGAAGTAAGGGAGATGGGGCATGAAGTTATTTCTAGGAGTTGGACACATACCAAGTTTAGCTCAGTTCTGGGCATCTTTGAAATACCTATACAAACTTGTTCCTACATAGTAACTTGCATCTTTGAATGAGAATGTGCTTGCTTGCAGCAACGTGCTATATGTTCTGAATGCCCGAATAGGGAATCTGTGTCAAAACTTTGTTAGGAATTATGTGATCCTTACTAGCTGGAAGTAAGGGAGATGGGGCATGAAGTTATTTCTAGGAGTTGGACACATACCAAGTTTAGCTCAGTTCTGGGCATCTTTGAAATACCTATACAAACTTGTTCCTACATAGTAACTTGCATCTTTGAATGAGAATGTGCTTGCTTGCAGCAACGTGCTATATGTTCTGAATGCCCGAATAGGGAATCTGTGTCAAAACTTTGTTAGGAATTATGTGATCCTTACTAGCTGGAAGTAAGGGAGATGGGGCATGAAGTTATTTCTAGGAGTTGGACACATACCAAGTTTAGCTCAGTTCTGGGCATCTTTGAAATACCTATACAAACTTGTTCCTACATAGTAACTTGCATCTTTGAATGAGAATGTGCTTGCTTACAGCAACGTGCTATATGTTCTGAATGCCCGAATTGGCAATCTGTGTCAAAACTTTGTTAGGAATTATGTGATCCTTACTAGCTGGAAGTAAGGGAGATGGGGCATGAAGTTATTTCTAGGAGTTGGACACATAGCAAGTTTAGCTCAGTTCTGGGCATCTTTGAAATACCTATACAAACTTGTTCCTACATAGTAACTTGCATCTTTGAATGAGAATGTGCTTGCTTGCAGCAACGTGCTATATGTTCTGAATGCCCGAATTGGGAATCTGTGTCAAAACTTTGTTAGGAATTATGTGATCCTTACTAGCTGGAAGTAAGGGAGATGGGGCATGAAGTTATTTCTAGGAGTTGGACACATACCAAGTTTAGCTCAGTTCTGGGCATTTTTGAAATACCTATACAAACTTGTTCCTACATAGTAACTTGCAACTTTGAATGAGAATGTGCTTGCTTGCAGCAACGTGCTATATGTTCTGAATGCCCGAATAGGGAATCTGTGTCAAAACTTTGTTAGGAATTATGTGATCCTTACTAGCTGGAAGTAAGGGAGATGGGGCATGAAGTTATTTCTAGGAGTTGGACACATACCAAGTTTAGCTCAGTTCTGGGCATCTTTGAAATACCTATACAAACTTGTTCCTACCTAGTAACTTGCATCTTGGAATGAGAATGTGCTTGCTTGCAGCAACGTGCTATATGTTCTGAATGCCCGAATTGGGAATCTGTGTCAAAACTTTGTTAGGAATTATGTGATCCTTACTAGCTGGAAGTAAGGGAGATGGGGCATGAAGTTATTTCTAGGAGTTGGACACATACCAAGTTTAGCTCAGTTCTGGGCATCTTTGAAATACCTATACAAACTTGTTCCTACATAGTAACTTGCATCTTTGAATGAGAATGTGCTTGCTTACAGCAACGTGCTATATGTTCTGAATGCCCGAATTGGGAATCTGTGTCAAAACTTTGTTAGGAATTATGTGATCCTTACTAGCTGGAAGTAAGGGAGATGGGGCATGAAGTTATTTCTAGGAGTTGGACACATACCAAGTTTAGCTCAGTTCTGGGCATCTTTGAAATACCTATACAAACTTGTTCCTACATAGTAACTTGCATCTTTGAATGAGAATGTGCTTGCTTACAGCAACGTGCTATATGTTCTGAATGCCCGAATTGGCAATCTGTGTCAAAACTTTGTTAGGAATTATGTGATCCTTATTAGCTGGAAGTAAGGGAGATGGGGCATGAAGTTATTCCTAGGAGTTGGACACATACCAAGTTTAGCTCAGTTCTGGGCATCTTTGAAATACCTATACAAACTTGTTCCTACATAGTAACTTGCATCTTTGAATGAGAATGTGCTTTCTTGCAGCAACGTGCTATATGTTCTGAATGCCCAAATAGGGAATCTGTGTCAAAACTTTGTTAGGAACTATGTGATCCTTACTAGCTGGAAGTAAGGGAGATGGGGCATGAAGTTATTTCTAGGAGTTGGACACATACCAAGTTTAGCTCAGTTCTGGGCATCTTTGAAATACCTATACAAACTTGTTCCTACATAGTAACTTGCATCTTTGAATGAGAATGTGCTTGCTTGCAGCAACGTGCAATATGTTCTGAATGCCCGAATAGGGAATCTGTGTCAAAACTTTGTTAGGAATTATGTGATCCTTACTAGCTGGAAGTAAGGGAGATGGGGCATGAAGTTATTTCTAGGAGTTGGACACATACCAAGTTTAGCTCAGTTCTGGGCATCTTTGAAATACCTATACAAACTTGTTCCTACATAGTAACTTGCATCTTTGAATGAGAATGTGCTTGCTTACAGCAACGTGCTATATGTTCTGAATGCCCGAATTGGCAATCTGTGTCAAAACTTTGTTAGGAATTATGTGATCCTTACTAGCTGGAAGTAAGGGAGATGGGGCATGAAGTTATTTCTAGGAGTTGGACACATAGCAAGTTTAGCTCAGTTCTGGGCATCTTTGAAATACCTATACAAACTTGTTCCTACATAGTAACTTGCATCTTTGAATGAGAATGTGCTTGCTTGCAGCAACGTGCTATATGTTCTGAATGCCCGAATTGGGAATCTGTGTCAAAACTTTGTTAGGAATTATGTGATCCTTACTAGCTGGAAGTAAGGGAGATGGGGCATGAAGTTATTTCTAGGAGTTGGACACATACCAAGTTTAGCTCAGTTCTGGGCATCTTTGAAATACCTATACAAACTTGTTCCTACCTAGTAACTTGCATCTTGGAATGAGAATGTGCTTGCTTGCAGCAACGTGCTATATGTTCTGAATGCCCGAATTGGGAATCTGTGTCAAAACTTTGTTAGGAATTATGTGATCCTTACTAGCTGGAAGTAAGGGAGATGGGGCATGAAGTTATTTCTAGGAGTTGGACACATACCAAGTTTAGCTCAGTTCTGGGCATCTTTGAAATACCTATACAAACTTGTTCCTACATAGTAACTTGCATCTTTGAATGAGAATGTGCTTGCTTACAGCAACGTGCTATATGTTCTGAATGCCCGAATTGGGAATCTGTGTCAAAACTTTGTTAGGAATTATGTGATCCTTACTAGCTGGAAGTAAGGGAGATGGGGCATGAAGTTATTTCTAGGAGTTGGACACATACCAAGTTTAGCTCAGTTCTGGGCATCTTTGAAATACCTATACAAACTTGTTCCTACATAGTAACTTGCAACTTTGAATGAGAATGTGCTTGCTTGCAGCAACGTGCTATATGTTCTGAATGCCCGAATTGGGAATCTGTGTCAAAACTTTGTTAGGAATTATGTGATCCTTACTAGCTGGAAGTAAGGGAGATGGGGCATGAAGTTATTTCTAGGAGTTGGACACATACCAAGTTTAGCTCAGTTCTGGGCATCTTTGAAATACCTATACAAACTTGTTCCTACATAGTAACTTGCATCTTTGAATGAGAATGTGCTTGCTTGCAGCAACGTGCTATATGTTCTGAATGCCCGAATTGGGAATCTGTGTCAAAACTTTGTTAGGAATTATGTGATCCTTACTAGCTGGAAGTAAGGGAGATGGGGCATGAAGTTATTTCTTGGAGTTGGAGACATAGCAAGTTTAGCTCAGTTCTGGGCATCTTTGAAATACCTATACAAACTTGTTCCTACATAGTAACTTGCATCTTTGAATGAGAATGTGCTTGCTTACAGCAACGTGCTATATGTTCTGAATGCCCGAATTGGGAATCTGTGTCAAAACTTTGTTAGGAATTATGTGATCCTTACTAGCTGGAAGTAAGGGAGATGGGGCATGAAGTTATTTCTAGGAGTTGGACACATAGCAAGTTTAGCTCAGTTCTGGGCATCTTTGAAATACCTATACAAACTTGTTCCTACATAGTAACTTGCATCTTTGAATGAGAATGTGCTTGCTTACAGCAACGTGCTATATGTTCTGAATGCCCGAATTGGGAATCTGTGTCAAAACTTTGTTAGGAATTATGTGATCCTTACTAGCTGGAAGTAAGGGAGATGGGGCATGAAGTTATTTCTAGGAGTTGGACACATTCCAGGTTTAGCTCAGTTCTGGGCATCTTTGAAATACCTATACAAACTTGTTCCTACCTAGTAACTTGCATCTTTGAATGAAAATGTGCTTGCTTACAGCAACGTGCTATATGTTCTGAATGCCCGAATTGGGAATCTGTGTCAAAACTTTGTTAGGAATTATGTCATCCTTACTAGCTGGAAGTAAGGGAGATGGGGCATGAAGTTATTTCTAGGAGTTGGACACATACCAAGTTTAGCTCAGTTCTGGGCATCTTTGAAATACCTATACAAACTTGTTCCTACATAGTAACTTGCAACTTTGAATGAGAATCTGCTTGCTTACAGCAACGTGCTATATGTTCTGAATGCCCGAATTGGGAATCTGTGTCAAAACTTTGTTAGGAATTATGTCATCCTTACTAGCTGGAAGTAAGGGAGATGGGGCATGAAGTTATTTCTAGGAGTTGGACACATACCAAGTTTAGCTCAGTTCTGGGCATCTTTGAAATACCTATACAAACTTGTTCCTACATAGTAACTTGCATCTTTGAATGAGAATGTGCTTGCTTACAGCAACGTGCTATATGTTCTCAATGCCCGAATTGGGAATCTGTGTCAAAACTTTGTTAGGAATTATGTGATCCTTACTAGCTGGAAGTAAGGGAGATGGGGCATGAAGTTATTTCTAGGAGTTGGACACATACCAAGTTTAGCTCAGTTCTGGGCATCTTTCAAATACCTATACAAACTTGTTCCTACATCGTAACTTGCAACTTTGAATGAGAATGTGCTTGCTTACAGCAACGTGCTATATGTTCTGAATGCCCGAATTGGGAATCTGTGTCAAAACTTTGTTAGGAATTATGTGATCCTTACTAGCTGTAAGTAAGGGAGATGGGGCATGAAGTTATTTCTAGGAGTTGGACACATACCAAGTTTAGCTCAGTTCTGGGCATCTTTGAAATACCTATACAAACTTGTTGCCACATAGTAACTTGCATCATTAATGAGAATGTGCTTGCTTACAGCAACGTGCTATATGTTCTGAATGCCCGAATTGGGAATCTGTGTCAAAACTTTGTTAGGAATTATGTGATCCTTACTAGCTGGAAGTAAGGGAGATGGGGCATGAAGTGATTTCTAGGAGTTGGAGACATATCAAGTTTAGCTCAGTTCTGGGCATCTTTGAAATACCTATACAAACTTGTTCTTACATAGTAACTTGCAACTTTGAATGAGAATCTGCTTGCTTACAGCAACGTGCTATATGTTCTGAATGCCCGATTTGGGAATCTGTGTCAAAACTTTGTTAGGAATGATGTGATCCTTACTAGCTGGAAGTAAGGGTGATGGGGCATGAAGTTATTTCTAGGAGTTGGACACATACCAAGTTTAGCTCAGTTCTGGGCATCTTTGAAATACCTATACAAACTTGTTCCTACATAGTAACTTGCATCTTTGAATGAGAATCTGCTTGCTTACAGCAACGTGCTATATGTTCTGAATGCCCGAATTGGGAATCTGTGTCAAAACTTTGTTAGGAATTATGTGATCCTTACTAGCTGGAAGTAAGGGAGATGGGGCATGAAGTTATTTCTAGGAGTTGGACACATACCAAGTTTAGCTCAGTTCTGGGCATCTTTGAAATTCCTATACAAACTTGTTCCTACATAGTAACTTGCATCTTTGAATGAGAATCTGCTTGCTTACAGCAACGTGCTATATGTTCTGAATGCCCGAATTGGGAATCTGTGTCAAAACTTTGTTAGGAATTATGTGATCCTTACTAGCTGGAAGTAAGGGAGATGGGGCATGAAGTTATTTCTAGGAGTTGGACACATACCAAGTTTAGCTCAGTTCTGGGCATCTTTGAAATACCTATACAAACTTGTTCCTACATAGTAACTTGCAACTTTGAATGAGAATGTGCTTGCTTACAGCAACGTGCTATATGTTCTGAATGCCCGAATAGGGAATCTGTGTCAAAACTTTGTTAGGAATTATGTGATCCTTACTAGCTGGAAGTAAGGGAGATGGGGCATGAAGTTATTTCTAGGAGTTGGACACATACCAAGTTTAGCTCAGTTCTGGGCATCTTTGAAATACCTATACAAACTTGTTGCTACATAGTAACTTGCATCATTAATGAGAATGTGCTTGCTTACAGCAACGTGCTATATGTTCTGAATGCCCGAATTGGGAATCTGTGTCAAAACTTTGTTAGGAATTATGTGATCCTTACTAGCTGGAAGTAAGGGAGATGGGGCATGAAGTTATTTCTAGGAGTTGGACACATACCTTGTTTAGCTCAGTTCTGGGCATCTTTGAAATTCCTATACAAACTTGTTCCTACATAGTAACTTGCATCTTTGAATGAGAATGTGCTTGCTTACAGCAACGTGCTATATGTTCTGAATGCCCGAATTGGGAATCTGTGTCAAAACTTTGTTAGGAACTATGTGATCCTTACTAGCTGGAAGTAAGGGAGATGGGGCATGAAGTTATTTCTAGGAGTTGGACACATACCAAGTTTAGCTCAGTTCTGGGCATCTTTGAAATACCTATACAAACTTGTTCCTACATAGTAACTTGCATCTTTGAATGAGAATGTGCTTGCTTACAGCAACGTGCTATATGTTCTGAATGCCCGAATTGGCAATCTGTGTCAAAACTTTGTTAGGAATTATGTGATCCTTACTAGCTGGAAGTAAGGGAGATGGGGCATGAAGTTATTCCTAGGAGTTGGACACATACCAAGTTTAGCTCAGTTCTGGGCATCTTTGAAATACCTATACAAACTTGTTCCTACATAGTAACTTGCATCTTTGAATGAGAATGTGCTTTCTTGCAGCAACGTGCTATATGTTCTGAATGCCCGAATAGGGAATCTGTGTCAAAACTTTGTTAGGAACTATGTGATCCTTACTAGCTGGAAGTAAGGGAGATGGGGCATGAAGTTATTTCTAGGAGTTGGACACATACCAAGTTTAGCTCAGTTCTGGGCATCTTTGAAATACCTATACAAACTTGTTCCTACATAGTAACTTGCATCTTTGAATGAGAATGTGCTTGCTTGCAGCAACGTGCTATATGTTCTGAATGCCCGAATTGGGAATCTGTGTCAAAACTTTGTTAGGAATTATGTGATCCTTACTAGCTGGAAGTAAGGGAGATGGGGCATGAAGTTATTTCTAGGAGTTGGACACATACCAAGTTTAGCTCAGTTCTGGGCATCTTTGAAATACCTATACAAACTTGTTCCTACATAGTAACTTGCAACTTTGAATGAGAATGTGCTTGCTTACAGCAACGTGCTATATGTTCTGAATGCCCGAATTGGGAATCTGTGTCAAAACTTTGTTAGGAATTATGTGATCCTTACTAGCTGGAAGTAAGGGAGATGGGGCATGAAGTTATTTCTAGCAGTTGGACACATACCAAGTTTAGCTCACTTCTGGGCATCTTTGAAATACCTATACAAACTTGTTCCTACAGAGTAACTTGCAACTTTGAATGAGAATGTGCTTGCTTACAGCAACGTGCTATATGTTCTGAATGCCCGAATTGGGAATCTGTGTCAAAACTTTGTTAGGAATTATGTGATCCTTACTAGCTGGAAGTAAGGGAGATGGGGCATGAAGTTATTTCTAGGAGTTGGACACATACCAAGTTTAGCTCAGTTCTGGGCATCTTTGAAATACCTATACAAACTTGTTCCTACATAGTAACTTGCAACTTTGAATGAGAATGTGCTTGCTTACAGTAACGTGCTATATGTTCTGAATGCCCGAATTGGGAATCTGGGTCAAAACTTTGTTAGGAATTATGTGATCCTTACTAGCTGGAAGTAAGGGAGATGGGGCATGAAGTATTTCTAGGAGTTGGACACATACCAAGTTTAGCTCAGTTCTGGGCATCTTTGAAATACCTATACAAACTTGTTCCTACATAGTAACTTGCAACTTTGAATGAAAATGTGCTTGCTTACAGCAACGTGCTATATGTTCTGAATGCCCGAATTGGGAATCTGTGTCAAAACTTTGTTAGGAATTATGTGATCCTTACTAGCTGGAAGTAAGGGAGATGGGGCATGAAGTTATTTCTAGGAGTTGGACACATAGCAAGTTTAGCTCAGTTCTGGGCATCTTTGAAATACCTATACAAACTTGTTGCTACATAGTAACTTGCATCTTTGAATGAGAATGTGCTTGCTTACAGCAACGTGCTATATGTTCTGAATGCCCGAATTGGGAATCTGTGTCAAAACTTTGTTAGGAATTATGTGATCCTTACTAGCTGGAAGTAAGGGAGATGGGGCATGAAGTTATTTCTAGGAGTTGGACACATACCAAGTTTAGCTCAGTTCTGGGCATCTTTGAAATACCTATACAAACTTGTTCCTACATAGTAACTTGGATCTTTGAATGGGAATCTGCTTGCTTACAGCAACGTGCTATATGTTCTGAATGCCCGAATTGGGAATCTGTGTCAAAACTTTGTTAGGAATTATGTGATCCTTACTAGCTGGAAGTAAGGGAGATGGGGCATGAAGATATTTCTAGGAGTTGGACACATACCAAGTTTAGCTCAGTTCTGGGCATCTTTGAAATACCTATACAAACTTGTTCCTACATAGTAACTTGCAACTTTGAATGAGAATGTGCTTGCTTACAGCAACGTGCTATATGTTCTGAATGCCCGAATTGGGAATCTGTGTCAAAACTTTGTTAGGAATTATGTGATCCTTACTAGCTGGAAGTAAGGGAGATGGGGCATGAAGTTATTTCTAGGAGTTGGACACATACCAAGTTTAGCTCAGTTCTGGGCATCTTTGAAATACCTATACAAACTTCTTCCTACATAGTAACTTGCATCTTTGAATGAGAATGTGCTTGCTTACAGCAACGTGCTATATGTTCTGAATGCCCGAATTGGCAATCTGTGTCAAAACTTTGTTAGGAATTATGTGATCCTTACTAGCTGGAAGTAAGGGAGATGGGGCATGAAGTTATTCCTAGGAGTTGGACACATACCAAGTTTAGCTCAGTTCTGGGCATCTTTGAAATACCTATACAAACTTGTTCCTACATAGTAACTTGCATCTTTGAATGAGAATGTGCTTTCTTGCAGCAACGTGCTATATGTTCTGAATGCCCGAATAGGGAATCTGTGTCAAAACTTTGTTAGGAACTATGTGATCCTTACTAGCTGGAAGTAAGGGAGATGGGGCATGAAGTTATTTCTAGGAGTTGGACACATACCAAGTTTAGCTCAGTTCTGGGCATCTTTGAAATACCTATACAAACTTGTTCCTACATAGTAACTTGCATCTTTGAATGAGAATGTGCTTGCTTGCAGCAACGTGCTATATGTTCTGAATGCCCGAATTGGGAATCTGTGTCAAAACTTTGTTAGGAATTATGTGATCCTTACTAGCTGGAAGTAAGGGAGATGGGGCATGAAGTTATTTCTAGGAGTTGGACACATACCAAGTTTAGCTCAGTTCTGGGCATCTTTGAAATACCTATACAAACTTGTTCCTACATAGTAACTTGCAACTTTGAATGAGAATGTGCTTGCTTACAGCAACGTGCTATATGTTCTGAATGCCCGAATTGGGAATCTGTGTCAAAACTTTGTTAGGAATTATGTGATCCTTACTAGCTGGAAGTAAGGGAGATGGGGCATGAAGTTATTTCTAGGAGTTGGACACATACCAAGTTTAGCTCAGTTCTGGGCATCTTTGAAATACCTATACAAACTTGTTCCTACATAGTAACTTGCATCTTTGAATGAGAATGTGCTTGCTTACAGCAACGTGCTATATGTTCTGAATGCCCGAATTGGCAATCTGTGTCAAAACTTTGTTAGGAATTATGTGATCCTTACTAGCTGGAAGTAAGGGAGATGGGGCATGAAGTTATTCCTAGGAGTTGGACACATACCAAGTTTAGCTCAGTTCTGGGCATCTTTGAAATACCTATACAAACTTGTTCCTACATAGTAACTTGCATCTTTGAATGAGAATGTGCTTTCTTGCAGCAACGTGCTATATGTTCTGAATGCCCGAATAGGGAATCTGTGTCAAAACTTTGTTAGGAACTATGTGATCCTTACTAGCTGGAAGTAAGGGAGATGGGGCATGAAGTTATTTCTAGGAGTTGGACACATACCAAGTTTAGCTCAGTTCTGGGCATCTTTGAAATACCTATACAAACTTGTTCCTACATAGTAACTTGCATCTTTGAATGAGAATGTGCTTGCTTGCAGCAACGTGCTATATGTTCTGAATGCCCGAATAGGGAATCTGTGTCAAAACTTTGTTAGGAATTATGTGATCCTTACTAGCTGGAAGTAAGGGAGATGGGGCATGAAGTTATTTCTAGGAGTTGGACACATACCAAGTTTAGCTCAGTTCTGGGCATCTTTGAAATACCTATACAAACTTGTTCCTACATAGTAACTTGCATCTTTGAATGAGAATGTGCTTGCTTGCAGCAACGTGCTATATGTTCTGAATGCCCGAATAGGGAATCTGTGTCAAAACTTTGTTAGGAATTATGTGATCCTTACTAGCTGGAAGTAAGGGAGATGGGGCATGAAGTTATTTCTAGGAGTTGGACACATACCAAGTTTAGCTCAGTTCTGGGCATCTTTGAAATACCTATACAAACTTGTTCCTACATAGTAACTTGCATCTTTGAATGAGAATGTGCTTGCTTACAGCAACGTGCTATATGTTCTGAATGCCCGAATTGGCAATCTGTGTCAAAACTTTGTTAGGAATTATGTGATCCTTACTAGCTGGAAGTAAGGGAGATGGGGCATGAAGTTATTTCTAGGAGTTGGACACATAGCAAGTTTAGCTCAGTTCTGGGCATCTTTGAAATACCTATACAAACTTGTTCCTACATAGTAACTTGCATCTTTGAATGAGAATGTGCTTGCTTGCAGCAACGTGCTATATGTTCTGAATGCCCGAATTGGGAATCTGTGTCAAAACTTTGTTAGGAATTATGTGATCCTTACTAGCTGGAAGTAAGGGAGATGGGGCATGAAGTTATTTCTAGGAGTTGGACACATACCAAGTTTAGCTCAGTTCTGGGCATTTTTGAAATACCTATACAAACTTGTTCCTACATAGTAACTTGCAACTTTGAATGAGAATGTGCTTGCTTGCAGCAACGTGCTATATGTTCTGAATGCCCGAATAGGGAATCTGTGTCAAAACTTTGTTAGGAATTATGTGATCCTTACTAGCTGGAAGTAAGGGAGATGGGGCATGAAGTTATTTCTAGGAGTTGGACACATACCAAGTTTAGCTCAGTTCTGGGCATCTTTGAAATACCTATACAAACTTGTTCCTACCTAGTAACTTGCATCTTGGAATGAGAATGTGCTTGCTTGCAGCAACGTGCTATATGTTCTGAATGCCCGAATTGGGAATCTGTGTCAAAACTTTGTTAGGAATTATGTGATCCTTACTAGCTGGAAGTAAGGGAGATGGGGCATGAAGTTATTTCTAGGAGTTGGACACATACCAAGTTTAGCTCAGTTCTGGGCATCTTTGAAATACCTATACAAACTTGTTCCTACATAGTAACTTGCATCTTTGAATGAGAATGTGCTTGCTTACAGCAACGTGCTATATGTTCTGAATGCCCGAATTGGGAATCTGTGTCAAAACTTTGTTAGGAATTATGTGATCCTTACTAGCTGGAAGTAAGGGTGATGGGGCATGAAGTTATTTCTAGGAGTTGGACACATACCAAGTTTAGCTCAGTTCTGGGCATCTTTGAAATACCTATACAAACTTGTTCCTACATAGTAACTTGCATCTTTGAATGAGAATGTGCTTGCTTACAGCAACGTGCTATATGTTCTGAATGCCCGAATTGGCAATCTGTGTCAAAACTTTGTTAGGAATTATGTGATCCTTATTAGCTGGAAGTAAGGGAGATGGGGCATGAAGTTATTTCTAGGAGTTGGACACATACCAAGTTTAGCTCAGTTCTGGGCATCTTTGAAATACCTATACAAACTTGTTCCTACATAGTAACTTGCATCTTTGAATGAGAATGTGCTTTCTTGCAGCAACGTGCTATATGTTCTGAATGCCCAAATAGGGAATCTGTGTCAAAACTTTGTTAGGAACTATGTGATCCTTACTAGCTGGAAGTAAGGGAGATGGGGCATGAAGTTATTTCTAGGAGTTGGACACATACCAAGTTTAGCTCAGTTCTGGGCATCTTTGAAATACCTATACAAACTTGTTCCTACATAGTAACTTGCATCTTTGAATGAGAATGTGCTTTCTTGCAGCAACGTGCAATATGTTCTGAATGCCCGAATAGGGAATCTGTGTCAAAACTTTGTTAGGAATTATGTGATCCTTACTAGCTGGAAGTAAGGGAGATGGGGCATGAAGTTATTTCTAGGAGTTGGACACATACCAAGTTTAGCTCAGTTCTGGGCATCTTTGAAATACCTATACAAACTTGTTCCTACATAGTAACTTGCATCTTTGAATGAGAATGTGCTTGCTTACAGCAACGTGCTATATGTTCTGAATGCCCGAATTGGCAATCTGTGTCAAAACTTTGTTAGGAATTATGTGATCCTTACTAGCTGGAAGTAAGGGAGATGGGGCATGAAGTTATTTCTAGGAGTTGGACACATAGCAAGTTTAGCTCAGTTCTGGGCATCTTTGAAATACCTATACAAACTTGTTCCTACATAGTAACTTGCATCTTTGAATGAGAATGTGCTTGCTTGCAGCAACGTGCTATATGTTCTGAATGCCCGAATTGGGAATCTGTGTCAAAACTTTGTTAGGAATTATGTGATCCTTACTAGCTGGAAGTAAGGGAGATGGGGCATGAAGTTATTTCTAGGAGTTGGACACATACCAAGTTTAGCTCAGTTCTGGGCATCTTTGAAATACCTATACAAACTTGTTCCTACCTAGTAACTTGCATCTTGGAATGAGAATGTGCTTGCTTGCAGCAACGTGCTATATGTTCTGAATGCCCGAATTGGGAATCTGTGTCAAAACTTTGTTAGGAATTATGTGATCCTTACTAGCTGGAAGTAAGGGAGATGGGGCATGAAGTTATTTCTAGGAGTTGGACACATACCAAGTTTAGCTCAGTTCTGGGCATCTTTGAAATACCTATACAAACTTGTTCCTACATAGTAACTTGCATCTTTGAATGAGAATGTGCTTGCTTACAGCAACGTGCTATATGTTCTGAATGCCCGAATTGGGAATCTGTGTCAAAACTTTGTTAGGAATTATGTGATCCTTACTAGCTGGAAGTAAGGGAGATGGGGCATGAAGTTATTTCTAGGAGTTGGACACATACCAAGTTTAGCTCAGTTCTGGGCATCTTTGAAATACCTATACAAACTTGTTCCTACATAGTAACTTGCAACTTTGAATGAGAATGTGCTTGCTTGCAGCAACGTGCTATATGTTCTGAATGCCCGAATTGGGAATCTGTGTCAAAACTTTGTTAGGAATTATGTGATCCTTACTAGCTGGAAGTAAGGGAGATGGGGCATGAAGTTATTTCTAGGAGTTGGACACATACCAAGTTTAGCTCAGTTCTGGGCATCTTTGAAATACCTATACAAACTTGTTCCTACATAGTAACTTGCATCTTTGAATGAGAATGTGCTTGCTTGCAGCAACGTGCTATATGTTCTGAATGCCCGAATTGGGAATCTGTGTCAAAACTTTGTTAGGAATTATGTGATCCTTACTAGCTGGAAGTAAGGGAGATGCGGCATGAAGTTATTTCTTGGAGTTGGAGACATACCAAGTTTAGCTCAGTTCTGGGCATCTTTGAAATACCTATACAAACTTGTTCCTACATAGTAACTTGCATCTTTGAATGAGAATGTGCTTGCTTACAGCAACGTGCTATATGTTCTGAATGCCCGAATTGGGAATCTGTGTCAAAACTTTGTTAGGAATTATGTGATCCTTACTAGCTGGAAGTAAGGGAGATGGGGCATGAAGTTATTTCTAGGAGTTGGAGACATACCAAATTTAGCTCAGTTCTGGGCAGCTTTGAAATACCTATACAAACTTGTTCCTACAGAGTAACTTGCAACTTTGAATGAGAATGTGCTTGCTTAGAGCAACGTGCTATATGTTCTGAATGCCCGAATTGGGAATCTATGTCAAAACTTTGTTAGGAATTATGTGATCCTTACTAGCTGGAAGTAAGGGAGATGGGGCATGAAGTTATTTCTAGGAGTTGGACACATACCAAGTTTAGCTCAGTTCTGGGCATCTTTGAAATACCTATACAAACTTGTTCCTACATAGTAACTTGCAACTTTGAATGAGAATGTGCTTGCTTACAGTAACGTGCTATATGTTCTGAATGTCCGAATTGGGAATCTGGGTCAAAACTTTGTTAGGAATTATGTGATCCTTACTAGCTGGAAGTAAGGGAGATGGGGCATGAAGTATTTCTAGGAGTTGGACACATACCAAGTTTAGCTCAGTTCTGGGCATCTTTGAAATACCTATACAAACTTGTTCCTACATAGTAACTTGCAACTTTGAATGAAAATGTGCTTGCTTACAGCAACGTGCTATATGTTCTGAATGCCCGAATTGGGAATCTGTGTCAAAACTTTGTTAGGAATTATGTGATCCTTACTAGCTGGAAGTAAGTGAGATGGAGCATGAAGTTATTTCTAGGAGTTGGACACATAGCAAGTTTAGCTCAGTTCTGGGCATCTTTGAAATACCTATACAAACTTGTTCCTACATAGTAACTTGCATCTTTGAATGAGAATGTGCTTGCTTGCAGCAACGTGCTATATGTTCTGAATGCCCGAATTGGGAATCTGTGTCAAAACTTTGTTAGGAATTATGTGATCCTTACTAGCTGGAAGTAAGGGAGATGGGGCATGAAGTTATTTCTAGGAGTTGGACACATACCAAGTTTAGCTCAGTTCTGGGCATCTTTGAAATACCTATACAAACTTGTTCCTACATAGTAACTTGCATCTTTGAATGGGAATCTGCTTGCTTACAGCAACGTGCTATATGTTCTGAATGCCCGAATTGGGAATCTGTGTCAAAACTTTGTTAGGAATTATGTGATCCTTACTAGCTGGAAGTAAGGGAGATGGGGCATGAAGATATTTCTAGGAGTTGGACACATGCCAAGTTTAGCTCAGTTCTGGGCATCTTTGAAATACCTATACAAACTTGTTCCTACATAGTAACTTGCATCTTTGAATGGGAATGTGCTTGCTTACAGCAACGTGCTATATGTTCTGAATGCCCGAATTGGGAATCTGTGTCAAAACTTTGTTAGGAATTATGTGATCCTTACTAGCTGGAAGTAAGGGAGATGGGGCATGAAGTTATTTCTAGGAGTTGGACACATGCCAAGTTTAGCTCAGTTCTGGGCATCTTTGAAATACCTATACAAACTTGTTCCTACATAGTAACTTGCATCTTTGAATGAGAATGTGCTTGCTTGCAGCAACGTGCTATATGTTCTGAATGCCCGAATTGGGAATCTGTGTCAAAACTTTGTTAGGAATTATGTGATCCTTACTAGCTGGAAGTAAGGGAGATGGGGCATGAAGTTATTTCTAGGAGTTGGACACATACCAAGTTTAGCTCAGTTCTGGGCATCTTTGAAATACCTATACAAACTTGTTCCTACATAGTAACTTGCAACTTTGAATGAGAATGTGCTTGCTTACAGCAACGTGCTATATGTTCTGAATGCCCGAATTGGGAATCTGTGTCAAAACTTTGTTAGGAATTATGTGATCCTTACTAGCTGGAAGTAAGGGAGATGGGGCATGAAGTTATTCCTAGGAGTTGGACACATACCAAGTTTAGCTCAGTTCTGGGCATCTTTGAAATACCTATACAAACTTGTTCCTACATAGTAACTTGCAACCTTGAATGAGAATGTGCTTGCTTACAGCAACGTGCTATATGTTCTGAATGCCCGAATTGGGAATCTGTTTCAAAACTTTGTTAGGAACTATGTGATCCTTACTAGCTGGAAGTAAGGGAGATGGGGCATGAAGTTATTCCTAGGAGTTGGACACATACCAAGTTTAGCTCAGTTCTGGGCATCTTTGAAATACCTATACAAACTTGTTCCTACATAGTAACATGCATCTTTGAATGACAATGTGCTTTCTTGCAGCAACGTGCTATATGTTCTGAATGCCCGAATAGGGAATCTGTGTCAAAACTTTGTTAGGAACTATGTGATCCTTACTAGCTGGAAGTAAGGGAGATGGGGCATGAAGTTATTTCTAGGAGTTGGACACATACCAAGTTTAGCTCAGTTCTGGGCATCTTTGAAATACCTATACAAACTTGTTCCTACATAGTAACTTGCATCTTTGAATGAGAATGTGCTTGCTTGCAGCAACGTGCTATATGTTCTGAATGCCCGAATAGGGAATCTGTGTCAAAACTTTGTTAGGAATTATGTGATCCTTACTAGCTGGAAGTAAGGGAGATGGGGCATGAAGTTATTTCTAGGAGTTGGACACATACCAAGTTTAGCTCAGTTCTGGGCATCTTTGAAATACCTATACAAACTTGTTCCTACATAGTAACTTGCATCTTTGAATGAGAATGTGCTTGCTTGCAGCAACGTGCTATATGTTCTGAATGCCCGAATAGGGAATCTGTGTCAAAACTTTGTTAGGAATTATGTGATCCTTACTAGCTGGAAGTAAGGGAGATGGGGCATGAAGTTATTTCTTGGAGTTGGAGACATACCAAGTTTAGCTCAGTTCTGGGCATCTTTGAAATACTTATACAAACTTGTTCCTACATAGTAACTTGCATCTTTGAATGAGAATGTGCTTGCTTACAGCAACGTGCTATATGTTCTGAATGCCCGAATTGGGAATCTGTGTCAAAACTTTGTTAGGAATTATGTGATCCTTACTAGCTGGAAGTAAGGGAGATGGGGCATGAAGTTATTTCTAGGAGTTGGACACATACCAAGTTTAGCTCAGTTCTGGGCATCTTTGAAATACCTATACAAACTTGTTCCTACATAGTAACTTGCAACTTTGAATGAGAATGTGCTTGCTTACAGCAACGTGCTATATGTTCTGAATGCCCGAATTGGGAATCTGTGTCAAAACTTTGTTAGGAATTATGTGATCCTTACTAGCTGGAAGTAAGGGAGATGGGACATGAAGTATTTCTAGGAGTTGGACACATACCAAGTTTAGCTCAGTTCTGGGCATCTTTGAAATACCTATACAAACTTGTTCCTACATAGTAACTTGCTACTTTGAATGAAAATGTGCTTGCTTACAGCAACGTGCTATATGTTCTGAATGCCCGAATTGGGAATCTGTGTCAAAACTTTGTTAGGAATTATGTGATCCTTACTAGCTGGAAGTAAGGGAGATGGAGCATGAAGTTATTTCTAGGAGTTGGACACATAGCAAGTTTAGCTCAGTTCTGGGCATCTTTGAAATACCTATACAAACTTGTTCCTACATAGTAACTTGCATCTTTGAATGAGAATGTGCTTGCTTACAGCAACGTGCTATATGTTCTGAATGCCCGAATTGGGAATCTGTGTCAAAACTTTGTTAGGAATTATGTGATCCTTACTAGCTGGAAGTAAGGGAGATGGGGCATGAAGTTATTTCTAGGAGTTGGACACATAGCAAGTTTAGCTCAGTTCTGGGCATCTTTGAAATACCTATACAAACTTGTTCCTACATAGTAACTTGCATCTTTGAATGAGAATGTGCTTGCTTACAGCAACGTGCTATATGTTCTGAATGCCCGAATTGGGAATCTGTGTCAAAATTTTGTTAGGAATTATGTGATCCTTACTAGCTGGAAGTAAGGGAGATGGGGCATGAAGTTATTTCTAGGAGTTGGACACATTCCAGGTTTAGCTCAGTTCTGGGCATCTTTGAAATACCTATACAAACTTGTTCCTACCTAGTAACTTGCATCTTTGAATGAAAATGTGCTTGCTTACAGCAACGTGCTATATGTTCTGAATGCCCGAATTGGGAATCTGTGTCAAAACTTTGTTAGGAATTATGTCATCCTTACTAGCTGGAAGTAAGGGAGATGGGGCATGAAGTTATTTCTAGGAGTTGGACACATACCAAGTTTAGCTCAGTTCTGGGCATCTTTGAAATACCTATACAAACTTGTTCCTACATAGTAACTTGCAACTTTGAATGAGAATCTGCTTGCTTACAGCAACGTGCTATATGTTCTGAATGCCCGAATTGGGAATCTGTGTCAAAACTTTGTTAGGAATTATGTCATCCTTACTAGCTGGAAGTAAGGGAGATGGGGCATGAAGTTATTTCTAGGAGTTGGACACATACCAAGTTTAGCTCAGTTCTGGGCATCTTTGAAATACCTATACAAACTTGTTCCTACATAGTAACTTGCATCTTTGAATGAGAATGTGCTTGCTTACAGCAACGTGCTATATGTTCTCAATGCCCGAATTGGGAATCTGTGTCAAAACTTTGTTAGGAATTATGTGATCCTTACTAGCTGGAAGTAAGGGAGATGGGGCATGAAGTTATTTCTAGGAGTTGGACACATACCAAGTTTAGCTCAGTTCTGGGCATCTTTCAAATACCTATACAAACTTGTTCCTACATAGTAACTTGCAACTTTGAATGAGAATGTGCTTGCTTACAGCAACGTGCTATATGTTCTGAATGCCCGAATTGGGAATCTGTGTCAAAACTTTGTTAGGAATTATGTGATCCTTACTAGCTGTAAGTAAGGGAGATGGGGCATGAAGTTATTTCTAGGAGTTGGACACATACCAAGTTTAGCTCAGTTCTGGGCATCTTTGAAATACCTATACAAACTTGTTGCTACATAGTAACTTGCATCATTAATGAGAATGTGCTTGCTTACAGCAACGTGCTATATGTTCTGAATGCCCGAATTGGGAATCTGTGTCAAAACTTTGTTAGGAATTATGTGATCCTTACTAGCTGGAAGTAAGGGAGATGGGGCATGAAGTGATTTCTAGGAGTTGGAGACATATCAAGTTTAGCTCAGTTCTGGGCATCTTTGAAATACCTATACAAACTTGTTCTTACATAGTAACTTGCAACTTTGAATGAGAATCTGCTTGCTTACAGCAACGTGCTATATGTTCTGAATGCCCGATTTGGGAATCTGTGTCAAAACTTTGTTAGGAATGATGTGATCCTTACTAGCTGGAAGTAAGGGTGATGGGGCATGAAGTTATTTCTAGGAGTTGGACACATACCAAGTTTAGCTCAGTTCTGGGCATCTTTGAAATACCTATACAAACTTGTTCCTACATAGTAACTTGCATCTTTGAATGAGAATCTGCTTGCTTACAGCAACGTGCTATATGTTCTGAATGCCCGAATTGGGAATCTGTGTCAAAACTTTGTTAGGAATTATGTGATCCTTACTAGCTGGAAGTAAGGGAGATGGGGCATGAAGTTATTTCTAGGAGTTGGACACATACCAAGTTTAGCTCAGTTCTGGGCATCTTTGAAATTCCTATACAAACTTGTTCCTACATAGTAACTTGCATCTTTGAATGAGAATCTGCTTGCTTACAGCAACGTGCTATATGTTCTGAATGCCCGAATTGGGAATCTGTGTCAAAACTTTGTTAGGAATTATGTGATCCTTACTAGCTGGAAGTAAGGGAGATGGGGCATGAAGTTATTTCTAGGAGTTGGACACATACCAAGTTTAGCTCAGTTCTGGGCATCTTTGAAATACCTATACAAACTTGTTCCTACATAGTAACTTGCAACTTTGAATGAGAATGTGCTTGCTTACAGCAACGTGCTATATGTTCTGAATGCCCGAATAGGGAATCTGTGTCAAAACTTTGTTAGGAATTATGTGATCCTTACTAGCTGGAAGTAAGGGAGATGGGGCATGAAGTTATTTCTAGGAGTTGGACACATACCAAGTTTAGCTCAGTTCTGGGCATCTTTGAAATACCTATACAAACTTGTTGCTACATAGTAACTTGCATCATTAATGAGAATGTGCTTGCTTACAGCAACGTGCTATATGTTCTGAATGCCCGAATTGGGAATCTGTGTCAAAACTTTGTTAGGAATTATGTGATCCTTACTAGCTGGAAGTAAGGGAGATGGGGCATGAAGTTATTTCTAGGAGTTGGACACATACCATGTTTAGCTCAGTTCTGGGCATCTTTGAAATTCCTATACAAACTTGTTCCTACATAGTAACTTGCATCTTTGAATGAGAATGTGCTTGCTTACAGCAACGTGCTATATGTTCTGAATGCCCGAATTGGGAATCTGTGTCAAAACTTTGTTAGGAATTATGTGATCCTTACTAGCTGGAAGTAAGGGAGATGGGGCATGAAGTTATTTCTAGGAGTTGGACACATACCAAGTTTAGCTCAGTTCTGGGCATCTTTGAAATACCTATACAAACTTGTTGCTACATAGTAACTTGCATCATTAATGAGAATGTGCTTGCTTACAGCAACGTGCTATATGTTCTGAATGCCCGAATTGGGAATCTGTGTCAAAACTTTGTTAGGAATTATGTGATCCTTACTAGCTGGAAGTAAGGGAGATGGGGCATGAAGTTATTTCTAGGAGTTGGACACATACCAAGTTTAGCTCAGTTCTGGGCATCTTTGAAATACCTATACAAACTTGTTCCTACATAGTAACTTGCATCTTTGAATGAGAATGTGCTTGCTTACAGCAACGTGCTATATGTTCTGAATGCCCGAATTGGGAATCTGTGTCAAAACTTTGTTAGGAATTATGTGATCCTTACTAGCTGGAAGTAAGGGAGATGGGGCATGAAGTTATTTCTAGGAGTTGGACACATAGCAAGTTTAGCTCAGTTCTGGGCATCTTTGAAATACCTATACAAACTTGTTCCTACATAGTAACTTGCATCTTTGAATGAGAATGTGCTTGCTTACAGCAACGTGCTATATGTTCTGAATGCCCGAATTGGGAATCTGTGTCAAAACTTTGTTAGGAATTATGTGATCCTTACTAGCTGGAAGTAAGGGAGATGGGGCATGAAGTTATTTCTAGGAGTTGGACACATTCCAGGTTTAGCTCAGTTCTGGGCATCTTTGAAATACCTATACAAACTTGTTCCTACCTAGTAACTTGCATCTTTGAATGAAAATGTGCTTGCTTACAGCAACGTGCTATATGTTCTGAATGCCCGAATTGGGAATCTGTGTCAAAACTTTGTTAGGAATTATGTCATCCTTACTAGCTGGAAGTAAGGGAGATGGGGCATGAAGTTATTTCTAGGAGTTGGACACATACCAAGTTTAGCTCAGTTCTGGGCATCTTTGAAATACCTATACAAACTTGTTCCTACATAGTAACTTGCAACTTTGAATGAGAATCTGCTTGCTTACAGCAACGTGCTATATGTTCTGAATGCCCGAATTGGGAAACTGTGTCAAAACTTTGTTAGGAATTATGTCATCCTTACTAGCTGGAAGTAAGGGAGATGGGGCATGAAGTTATTTCTAGGAGTTGGACACATACCAAGTTTAGCTCAGTTCTGGGCATCTTTGAAATACCTATACAAACTTGTTCCTACATAGTAACTTGCATCTTTGAATGAGAATGTGCTTGCTTACAGCAACGTGCTATATGTTCTCAATGCCCGAATTGGGAATCTGTGTCAAAACTTTGTTAGGAATTATGTGATCCTTACTAGCTGGAAGTAAGGGAGATGGGGCATGAAGTTATTTCTAGGAGTTGGACACATACCAAGTTTAGCTCAGTTCTGGGCATCTTTGAAATACCTATACAAACTTGTTCCTACATAGTAACTTGCATCTTTGAATGAGAATGTGCTTGCTTACAGCAACGTGCTATATGTTCTCAATGCCCGAATTGGGAATCTGTGTCAAAACTTTGTTAGGAATTATGTGATCCTTACTAGCTGGAAGTAAGGGAGATGGGGCATGAAGTTATTTCTAGGAGTTGGACACATACCAAGTTTAGCTCAGTTCTGGGCATCTTTCAAATACCTATACAAACTTGTTCCTACATAGTAACTTGCAACTTTGAATGAGAATGTGCTTGCTTACAGCAACGTGCTATATGTTCTGAATGCCCGAATTGGGAATCTGTGTCAAAACTTTGTTAGGAATTATGTGATCCTTACTAGCTGGAAGTAAGGGAGATGGAGCATGAAGTTATTTCTAGGAGTTGGACACATAGCAAGTTTAGCTCAGTTCTGGGCATCTTTGAAATACCTATACAAACTTGTTCCTACATAGTAACTTGCATCTTTGAATGAGAATGTGCTTGCTTACAGCAACGTGCTATATGTTCTGAATGCCCGAATTGGGAATCTGTGTCAAAACTTTGTTAGGAATTATGTGATCCTTACTAGCTGGAAGTAAGGGAGATGGGGCATGAAGTTATTTCTAGGAGTTGGACACATACCAAGTTTAGCTCAGTTCTGGGCATCTTTGAAATACCTATACAAACTTGTTCCTACATAGTAACTTGCATCTTTGAATGAGAATGTGCTTGCTTACAGCAACGTGCTATATGTTCTGAATGCCCGAATTGGGAATCTGTGTCAAAACTTTGTTAGGAATTATGTGATCCTTACTAGCTGGAAGTAAGGGAGATGGGGCATGAAGTTATTTCTAGGAGTTGGACACATTCCAGGTTTAGCTCAGTTCTGGGCATCTTTGAAATACCTATACAAACTTGTTCCTACCTAGTAACTTGCATCTTTGAATGAAAATGTGCTTGCTTACAGCAACGTGCTATATGTTCTGAATGCCCGAATTGGGAATCTGTGTCAAAACTTTGTTAGGAATTATGTCATCCTTACTAGCTGGAAGTAAGGGAGATGGGGCATGAAGTTATTTCTAGGAGTTGGACACATACCAAGTTTAGCTCAGTTCTGGGCATCTTTGAAATACCTATACAAACTTGTTCCTACATAGTAACTTGCAACTTTGAATGAGAATCTGCTTGCTTACAGCAACGTGCTATATGTTCTGAATGCCCGAATTGGGAATCTGTGTCAAAACTTTGTTAGGAATTATGTCATCCTTACTAGCTGGAAGTAAGGGAGATGGGGCATGAAGTTATTTCTAGGAGTTGGACACATACCAAGTTTAGCTCAGTTCTGGGCATCTTTGAAATACCTATACAAACTTGTTCCTACATAGTAACTTGCATCTTTGAATGAGAATGTGCTTGCTTACAGCAACGTGCTATATGTTCTCAATGCCCGAATTGGGAATCTGTGTCAAAACTTTGTTAGGAATTATGTGATCCTTACTAGCTGGAAGTAAGGGAGATGGGGCATGAAGTTATTTCTAGGAGTTGGACACATACCAAGTTTAGCTCAGTTCTGGGCATCTTTCAAATACCTATACAAACTTGTTCCTACATAGTAACTTGCAACTTTGAATGAGAATGTGCTTGCTTACAGCAACGTGCTATATGTTCTGAATGCCCGAATTGGGAATCTGTGTCAAAACTTTGTTAGGAATTATGTGATCCTTACTAGCTGTAAGTAAGGGAGATGGGGCATGAAGTTATTTCTAGGAGTTGGACACATACCAAGTTTAGCTCAGTTCTGGGCATCTTTGAAATACCTATACAAACTTGTTGCTACATAGTAACTTGCATCATTAATGAGAATGTGCTTGCTTACAGCAACGTGCTATATGTTCTGAATGCCCGAATTGGGAATCTGTGTCAAAAATTTGTTAGGAATTATGTGATCCTTACTAGCTGGAAGTAAGGGAGATGGGGCATGAAGTGATTTCTAGGAGTTGGAGACATACCAAGTTTAGCTCAGTTCTGGGCATCTTTGAAATACCTATACAAACTTGTTCTTACATAGTAACTTGCAACTTTGAATGAGAATCTGCTTGCTTACAGCAACGTGCTATATGTTCTGAATGCCCGATTTGGGAATCTGTGTCAAAACTTTGTTAGGAATGATGTGATCCTTACTAGCTGGAAGTAAGGGTGATGGGGCATGAAGTTATTTCTAGGAGTTGGACACATACCAAGTTTAGCTCAGTTCTGGGCATCTTTGAAATACCTATACAAACTTGTTCCTACATAGTAACTTGCATCTTTGAATGAGAATCTGCTTGCTTACAGCAACGTGCTATATGTTCTGAATGCCCGAATTGGGAATCTGTGTCATAACTTTGTTAGGAATTATGTGATCCTTACTAGCTGGAAGTAAGGGAGATGGGGCATGAAGTTATTTCTAGGAGTTGGACACATACCAAGTTTAGCTCAGTTCTGGGCATCTTTGAAATTCCTATACAAACTTGTTCCTACATAGTAACTTGCATCTTTGAATGAGAATCTGCTTGCTTACAGCAACGTGCTATATGTTCTGAATGCCCGAATTGGGAATCTGTGTCAAAACTTTGTTAGGAATTATGTGATCCTTACTAGCTGGAAGTAAGGGAGATGGGGCATGAAGTTATTTCTAGGAGTTGGACACATACCAAGTTTAGCTCAGTTCTGGGCATCTTTGAAATACCTATACAAACTTGTTCCTACATAGTAACTTGCATCTTTGAATGAGAATGTGCTTGCTTGCAGCAACGTGCTATATGTTCTGAATGCCCGAATAGGGAATCTGTGTCAAAACTTTGTGAGGAATTATGTGATCCTTACTAGCTGGAAGTAAGGGAGATGGGGCATGAAGTTATTTCTTGGAGTTGGAGACATACCAAGTTTAGCTCAGTTCTGGGCATCTTTGAAATACTTATACAAACTTGTTCCTACATAGTAACTTGCATCTTTGAATGAGAATGTGCTTGCTTACAGCAACGTGCTATATGCTCTGAATGCCCGAATTGGGAATCTGTGTCAAAACTTTGTTAGGAATTATGTGATCCTTACTAGCTGGAAGTAAGGGAGATGGGGCATGAAGTTATTTCTAGGAGTTGGACACATACCAAGTTTAGCTCAGTTCTGGGCATCTTTGAAATACCTATACAAACTTGTTCCTACATAGTAACTTGCAACTTTGAATGAGAATGTGCTTGCTTACAGCAACTTGCTATATGTTCTGAATGCCCGAATTGGGAATCTGTGTCAAAACTTTGTTAGGAATTATGTGATCCTTACTAGCTGGAAGTAAGGGAGATGGGGCATGAAGTATTTCTAGGAGTTGGACACATACCAAGTTTAGCTCAGTTCTGGGCATCTTTGAAATACCTATACAAACTTGTTCCTACATAGTAACTTGCTACTTTGAATGAAAATGTGCTTGCTTACAGCAACGTGCTATATGTTCTGAATGCCCGAATTGGGAATCTGTGTCAAAACTTTGTTAGGAATTATGTGATCCTTACTAGCTGGAAGTAAGGGAGATGGAGCATGAAGTTATTTCTAGGAGTTGGACACATAGCAAGTTTAGCTCAGTTCTGGGCATCTTTGAAATACCTATACAAACTTGTTCCTACATAGTAACTTGCATCTTTGAATGAGAATGTGCTTGCTTACAGCAACGTGCTATATGTTCTGAATGCCCGAATTGGGAATCTGTGTCAAAACTTTGTTAGGAATTATGTGATCCTTACTAGCTGGAAGTAAGGGAGATGGGGCATGAAGTTATTTCTAGGAGTTGGACACATAGCAAGTTTAGCTCAGTTCTGGGCATCTTTGAAATACCTATACAAACTTGTTCCTACATAGTAACTTGCATCCTTGAATGAGAATGTGCTTGCTTACAGCAACGTGCTATATGTTCTGAATGCCCGAATTGGGAATCTGTGTCAAAATTTGTTAGGAATTATGTGATCCTTACTAGCTGGAAGTAAGGGAGATGGGGCATGAAGTTATTTCTAGGAGTTGGACACATTCCAGGTTTAGCTCAGTTCTGGGCATCTTTGAAATACCTATACAAACTTGTTCCTACCTAGTAACTTGCTTCTTTGAATGAAAATGTGCTTGCTTACAGCAACGTGCTATATGTTCTGAATGCCCGAATTGGGAATCTGTGTCAAAACTTTGTTAGGAATTATGTCATCCTTACTAGCTGGAAGTAAGGGAGATGGGGCATGAAGTTATTTCTAGGAGTTGGACACATACCAAGTTTAGCTCAGTTCTGGGCATCTTTGAAATACCTATACAAACTTGTTCCTACATAGTAACTTGCAACTTTGAATGAGAATCTGCTTGCTTACAGCAACGTGCTATATGTTCTGAATGCCCGAATTGGGAATCTGTGTCAAAACTTTGTTAGGAATTATGTCATCCTTACTAGCTGGAAGTAAGGGAGATGGGGCATGAAGTTATTTCTAGGAGTTGGACACATACCAAGTTTAGCTCAGTTCTGGGCATCTTTGAAATACCTATACAAACTTGTTCCTACATAGTAACTTGCATCTTTGAATGAGAATGTGCTTGCTTACAGCAACGTGCTATATGTTCTCAATGCCCGAATTGGGAATCTGTGTCAAAACTTTGTTAGGAATTATGTGATCCTTACTAGCTGGAAGTAAGGGAGATGGGGCATGAAGTTATTTCTAGGAGTTGGACACATACCAAGTTTAGCTCAGTTCTGGGCATCTTTCAAATACCTATACAAACTTGTTCCTACATAGTAACTTGCAACTTTGAATGAGAATGTGCTTGCTTACAGCAACGTGCTATATGTTCTGAATGCCCGAATTGGGAATCTGTGTCAAAACTTTGTTAGGAATTATGTGATCCTTACTAGCTGTAAGTAAGGGAGATGGGGCATGAAGTTATTTCTAGGAGTTGGACACATACCAAGTTTAGCTCAGTTCTGGGCATCTTTGAAATACCTATACAAACTTGTTGCTACATAGTAACTTGCATCATTAATGAGAATGTGCTTGCTCACAGCAACGTGCTATATGTTCTGAATGCCCGATTTGGGAATCTGTGTCAAAACTTTGTTAGGAATGATGTGATCCTTACTAGCTGGAAGTAAGGGTGATGGGGCATGAAGTTATTTCTAGGAGTTGGACACATACCAAGTTTAGCTCAGTTCTGGGCATCTTTGAAATACCTATACAAACTTGTTCCTACATAGTAACTTGCATCTTTGAATGAGAATCTGCTTGCTTACAGCAACGTGCTATATGTTCTGAATGCCCGAATTGGGAATCTGTGTCAAAACTTTGTTAGGAATTATGTGATCCTTACTAGCTGGAAGTAAGGGAGATGGGGCATGAAGTTATTTCTAGGAGTTGGACACATACCAAGTTTAGCTCAGTTCTGGGCATCTTTGAAATTCCTATACAAACTTGTTCCTACATAGTAACTTGCATCTTTGAATGAGAATCTGCTTGCTTACAGCAACGTGCTATATGTTCTGAATGCCCGAATTGGGAATCTGTGTCAAAACTTTGTTAGGAATTATGTGATCCTTACTAGCTGGAAGTAAGGGAGATGGGGCATGAAGTTATTTCTAGGAGTTGGACACATACCAAGTTTAGCTCAGTTCTGGGCATCTTTGAAATACCTATACAAACTTGTTCCTACATAGTAACTTGCAACTTTGAATGAGAATGTGCTTGCTTACAGCAACGTGCTATATGTTCTGAATGCCCGAATTGGGAATCTGTGTCAAAACTTTGTTAGGAATTATGTGATCCTTACTAGCTGGAAGTAAGGGAGATGGGGCATGAAGTTATTTCTAGGAGTTGGACACATACCAAGTTTAGCTCAGTTCTGGGCATCTTTGAAATACCTATACAAACTTGTTGCTACATAGTAACTTGCATCATTAATGAGAATGTGCTTGCTTACAGCAACGTGCTATATGTTCTGAATGCCCGAATTGGGAATCTGTGTCAAAACTTTGTTAGGAATTATGTGATCCTTACTAGCTGGAAGTAAGGGAGATGGGGCATGAAGTTATTTCTAGGAGTTGGACACATACCATGTTTAGCTCAGTTCTGGGCATCTTTGAAATTCCTATACAAACTTGTTCCTACATAGTAACTTGCATCTTTGAATGAGAATGTGCTTGCTTACAGCAACGTGCTATATGTTCTGAATGCCCGAATTGGGAATCTGTGTCAAAACTTTGTTAGGAATTATGTGATCCTTACTAGCTGGAAGTAAGGGAGATGGGGCATGAAGTTATTTCTAGGAGTTGGACACATACCAAGTTTAGCTCAGTTCTGGGCATCTTTGAAATACCTATACAAACTTGTTCCTACATAGTAACTTGCAACTTTGAATGAGAATGTGCTTGCTTACAGCAACGTGCTATATGTTCTGAATGCCCGAATTGGGAATCTGTGTCAAAACTTTGTTAGGAATGATGTGATCCTTACTAGCTGGAAGTAAGGGAGATGGGGCATGAAGTTATTTATAGGAGTTGGACACATACCAAGTTTCGCTCAGTTCTGGGCATCTTTGAAATACCTATACAAACTTGTTCCTACATAGTAACTTGCAACTTTGAATGAGAATGTGCTTGCTTACAGCAACGTGCTATATGTTCTGAATGCCCGAATTGGGAATCTCTGTCAAAACTTTGTTAGGAATTATGTGATCCTTACTAGCTGGAAGTAAGGGAGATGGGGCATGAAGTTATTTCTAGGAGTTGGACACATACCAAGTTTAGCTCAGTTCTGGGCATCTTTGAAATTCCTATACAAACTTGTTCCTACATAGTAACTTTCAACTTTGAATGAGAATCTGCTTGCCTACAGCAACGTGCTATATGTTCTGAATGCCCGAATTGGGAATCTGTGTCAAAACTTTGGTAGGAATTATGTGATCCTTACTAGCTGGAAGTAAGGGAGATGGGGCATGAAGTTATTTCTAGGAGTTGGACACATACCAAGTTTAGCTCAGTTCTGGGCATCTTTGAAATACCTATACAAACTTTTTCCTACATAGTAACTTGCAACTTTGAATGAGAATGTGCTTGCTTGCAGCAACGTGCTATATGTTCTGAATGCCCGATTTGGGAATCTGTGTCAAAACTTTGTTAGGAATTATGTGATCCTTACTAGCTGGAAGTAAGGGAGATGGGGCATGAAGTTATTTCTAGGAGTTGGACACATACCAAGTTTAGCTCAGTTCTGGGCATCTTTGAAATACCTATACAAACTTGTTGCTACATAGTACCTTGCATCTTTAATGAGAATGTGCTTGCTTACAGCAACGTGCTATATGTTCTGAATGCCCGATTTGGGAATCTGTGTCAAAACTTTGTTAGGAATTATGTGATCCTTACTAGCTGGAAGTAAGGGAGATGGGGCATGAAGTTATTTCTAGGAGTTGGACACATACCAAGTTTAGCTCAGTTCTGGGCATCTTTGAAATACCTATACAAAATTGTTGCTACATAGTAACTTGCATTATTAATGAGAATGTGCTTGCTTACAGCAACGTGCTATATGTTCTGAATGCCCGAATTGGGAATCTGTGTCAAAACTTTGTTAGGAATTATGTGATCCTTACTAGCTGGAAGTAAGGGAGATGGGGCATGAAGTTATTTCTAGGAGTTGGACACATACCAAGTTTAGCTCAGTTCTGGGCATCTTTGAAATACCTATACAAACTTGTTCCTACATAGTAACTTGCAACTTTGAATGAGAATCTGCTTGCTTACAGCAAGGTGCTATATGTTCTGAATGCCCGATTTGGGAATCTGTGTCAAAACTTTGTTAGGAATGATGTGATCCTTACTAGCTGGAAGTAAGGGTGATGGGGCATGAAGTTATTTCTAGGAGTTGGACACATACCAAGTTTAGCTCAGTTCTGGGCATCTTTGAAATACCTATACAAACTTGTTCCTACATAGTAACTTGCATCTTTGAATGAGAATCTGCTTGCTTACAGCAACGTGCTATATGTTCTGAATGCCCGAATTGGGAATCTGTGTCAAAACTTTGTTAGGAATTATGTGATCCTTACTAGCTGGAAGTAAGGGAGATGGGGCATGAAGTTATTTCTAGGAGTTGGACACATACCAAGTTTAGCTCAGTTCTGGGCATCTTTGAAATTCCTATACAAACTTGTTCCTACATAGTAACTTGCATCTTTGAATGAGAATCTGCTTGCTTACAGCAACGTGCTATATGTTCTGAATGCCCGAATTGGGAATCTGTGTCAAAACTTTGTTAGGAATTATGTGATCCTTACTAGCTGGAAGTAAGGGAGATGGGGCATGAAGTTATTTCTAGGAGTTGGACACATACCAAGTTTAGCTCAGTTCTGGGCATCTTTGAAATACCTATACAAACTTGTTCCTACATAGTAACTTGCAACTTTGAATGAGAATGTGCTTGCTTACAGCAACGTGCTATATGTTCTGAATGCCCGAATTGGGAATCTGTGTCAAAACTTTGTTAGGAATTATGTGATCCTTACTAGCTGGAAGTAAGGGAGATGGGGCATGAAGTTATTTCTAGGAGTTGGACACATACCAAGTTTAGCTCAGTTCTGGGCATCTTTGAAATACCTATACAAACTTGTTGCTACATAGTAACTTGCATCATTAATGAGAATGTGCTTGCTTACAGCAACGTGCTATATGTTCTGAATGCCCGAATTGGGAATCTGTGTCAAAACTTTGTTAGGAATTATGTGATCCTTACTAGCTGGAAGTAAGGGAGATGGGGCATGAAGTTATTTCTAGGAGTTGGACACATACCATGTTTAGCTCAGTTCTGGGCATCTTTGAAATTCCTATACAAACTTGTTCCTACATAGTAACTTGCATCTTTGAATGAGAATCTGCTTGCTTACAGCAACGTGCTATATGTTCTGAATGCCCGAATTGGGAATCTGTGTCAAAACTTTGTTAGGAATTATGTGATCCTTACTAGCTGGAAGTAAGGGAGATGGGGCATGAAGTTATTTCTAGGAGTTGGACACATACCAAGTTTAGCTCAGTTCTGGGCATCTTTGAAATACCTATACAAACTTGTTCCTACATAGTAACATGCATCTTTGAATGACAATGTGCTTTCTTGCAGCAACGTGCTATATGTTCTGAATGCCCGAATAGGGAATCTGTGTCAAAACTTTGTTAGGAACTATGTGATCCTTACTAGCTGGAAGTAAGGGAGATGGGGCATGAAGTTATTTCTAGGAGTTGGACACATACCAAGTTTAGCTCAGTTCTGGGCATCTTTGAAATACCTATACAAACTTGTTCCTACATAGTAACTTGCATCTTTGAATGAGAATGTGCTTGCTTGCAGCAACGTGCTATATGTTCTGAATGCCCGAATAGGGAATCTGTGTCAAAACTTTGTTAGGAATTATGTGATCCTTACTAGCTGGAAGTAAGGGAGATGGGGCATGAAGTTATTTCTAGGAGTTGGACACATACCAAGTTTAGCTCAGTTCTGGGCATCTTTGAAATACCTATACAAACTTGTTCCTACATAGTAACTTGCATCTTTGAATGAGAATGTGCTTGCTTGCAGCAACGTGCTATATGTTCTGAATGCCCGAATAGGGAATCTGTGTCAAAACTTTGTTAGGAATTATGTGATCCTTACTAGCTGGAAGTAAGGGAGATGGGGCATGAAGTTATTTCTTGGAGTTGGAGACATACCAAGTTTAGCTCAGTTCTGGGCATCTTTGAAATACTTATACAAACTTGTTCCTACATAGTAACTTGCATCTTTGAATGAGAATGTGCTTGCTTACAGCAACGTGCTATATGTTCTGAATGCCCGAATTGGGAATCTGTGTCAAAACTTTGTTAGGAATTATGTGATCCTTACTAGCTGGAAGTAAGGGAGATGGGGCATGAAGTTATTTCTAGGAGTTGGACACATACCAAGTTTAGCTCAGTTCTGGGCATCTTTGAAATACCTATACAAACTTGTTCCTACATAGTAACTTGCAACTTTGAATGAGAATGTGCTTGCTTACAGCAACTTGCTATATGTTCTGAATGCCCGAATTGGGAATCTGTGTCAAAACTTTGTTAGGAATTATGTGATCCTTACTAGCTGGAAGTAAGGGAGATGGGGCATGAAGTATTTCTAGGAGTTGGACACATACCAAGTTTAGCTCAGTTCTGGGCATCTTTGAAATACCTATACAAACTTGTTCCTACATATTAACTTGCTACTTTGAATGAAAATGTGCTTGCTTACAGCAACGTGCTATATGTTCTGAATGCCCGAATTGGGAATCTGTGTCAAAACTTTGTTAGGAATTATGTGATCCTTACTAGCTGGAAGTAAGGGAGATGGAGCATGAAGTTATTTCTAGGAGTTGGACACATAGCAAGTTTAGCTCAGTTCTGGGCATCTTTGAAATACCTATACAAACTTGTTCCTACATAGTAACTTGCATCTTTGAATGAGAATGTGCTTGCTTACAGCAACGTGCTATATGTTCTGAATGCCCGAATTGGGAATCTGTGTCAAAACTTTGTTAGGAATTATGTGATCCTTACTAGCTGGAAGTAAGGGAGATGGGGCATGAAGTTATTTCTAGGAGTTGGACACATAGCAAGTTTAGCTCAGTTCTGGGCATCTTTGAAATACCTATACAAACTTGTTCCTACATAGTAACTTGCATCTTTGAATGAGAATGTGCTTGCTTACAGCAACGTGCTATATGTTCTGAATGCCCGAATTGGGAATCTGTGTCAAAATTTGTTAGGAATTATGTGATCCTTACTAGCTGGAAGTAAGGGAGATGGGGCATGAAGTTATTTCTAGGAGTTGGACACATTCCAGGTTTAGCTCAGTTCTGGGCATCTTTGAAATACCTATACAAACTTGTTCCTACCTAGTAACTTGCTTCTTTGAATGAAAATGTGCTTGCTTACAGCAACGTGCTATATGTTCTGAATGCCCGAATTGGGAATCTGTGTCAAAACTTTGTTAGGAATTATGTCATCCTTACTAGCTGGAAGTAAGGGAGATGGGGCATGAAGTTATTTCTAGGAGTTGGACACATACCAAGTTTAGCTCAGTTCTGGGCATCTTTGAAATACCTATACAAACTTGTTCCTACATAGTAACTTGCAACTTTGAATGAGAATCTGCTTGCTTACAGCAACGTGCTATATGTTCTGAATGCCCGAATTGGGAATCTGTGTCAAAACTTTGTTAGGAATTATGTCATCCTTACTAGCTGGAAGTAAGGGAGATGGGGCATGAAGTTATTTCTAGGAGTTGGACACATACCAAGTTTAGCTCAGTTCTGGGCATCTTTGAAATACCTATACAAACTTGTTCCTACATAGTAACTTGCATCTTTGAATGAGAATGTGCTTGCTTACAGCAACGTGCTATATGTTCTCAATGCCCGAATTGGGAATCTGTGTCAAAACTTTGTTAGGAATTATGTGATCCTTACTAGCTGGAAGTAAGGGAGATGGGGCATGAAGTTATTTCTAGGAGTTGGACACATACCAAGTTTAGCTCAGTTCTGGGCATCTTTCAAATACCTATACAAACTTGTTCCTACATAGTAACTTGCAACTTTGAATGAGAATGTGCTTGCTTACAGCAACGTGCTATATGTTCTGAATGCCCGAATTGGGAATCTGTGTCAAAACTTTGTTAGGAATTATGTGATCCTTACTAGCTGTAAGTAAGGGAGATGGGGCATGAAGTTATTTCTAGGAGTTGGACACATACCAAGTTTAGCTCAGTTCTGGGCATCTTTGAAATACCTATACAAACTTGTTGCTACATAGTAACTTGCATCATTAATGAGAATGTGCTTGCTCACAGCAACGTGCTATATGTTCTGAATGCCCGATTTGGGAATCTGTGTCAAAACTTTGTTAGGAATGATGTGATCCTTACTAGCTGGAAGTAAGGGTGATGGGGCATGAAGTTATTTCTAGGAGTTGGACACATACCAAGTTTAGCTCAGTTCTGGGCATCTTTGAAATACCTATACAAACTTGTTCCTACATAGTAACTTGCATCTTTGAATGAGAATCTGCTTGCTTACAGCAACGTGCTATATGTTCTGAATGCCCGAATTGGGAATCTGTGTCAAAACTTTGTTAGGAATTATGTGATCCTTACTAGCTGGAAGTAAGGGAGATGGGGCATGAAGTTATTTCTAGGAGTTGGACACATACCAAGTTTAGCTCAGTTCTGGGCATCTTTGAAATTCCTATACAAACTTGTTCCTACATAGTAACTTGCATCTTTGAATGAGAATCTGCTTGCTTACAGCAACGTGCTATATGTTCTGAATGCCCGAATTGGGAATCTGTGTCAAAACTTTGTTAGGAATTATGTGATCCTTACTAGCTGGAAGTAAGGGAGATGGGGCATGAAGTTATTTCTAGGAGTTGGACACATACCAAGTTTAGCTCAGTTCTGGGCATCTTTGAAATACCTATACAAACTTGTTCCTACATAGTAACTTGCAACTTTGAATGAGAATGTGCTTGCTTACAGCAACGTGCTATATGTTCTGAATGCCCGAATTGGCAATCTGTGTCAAAACTTTGTTAGGAATTATGTGATCCTTACTAGCTGGAAGTAAGGGAGATGCGGCATGAAGTTATTTCTAGGAGTTGGACACATACCAAGTTTAGCTCAGTTCTGGGCATCTTTGAAATACCTATACAAACTTGTTGCTACATAGTAACTTGCATCATTAATGAGAATGTGCTTGCTTACAGCAACGTGCTATATGTTCTGAATGCCCGAATTGGGAATCTGTGTCAAAACTTTGTTAGGAATTATGTGATCCTTACTAGCTGGAAGTAAGGGAGATGGGGCATGAAGTTATTTCTAGGAGTTGGACACATACCATGTTTAGCTCAGTTCTGGGCATCTTTGAAATTCCTATACAAACTTGTTCCTACATAGTAACTTGCATCTTTGAATGAGAATGTGCTTGCTTACAGCAACGTGCTATATGTTCTGAATGCCCGAATTGGGAATCTGTGTCAAAACTTTGTTAGGAATTATGTGATCCTTACTAGCTGGAAGTAAGGGAGATGGGGCATGAAGTTATTTCTAGGAGTTGGACACATACCAAGTTTAGCTCAGTTCTGGGCATCTTTGAAATACCTATACAAACTTGTTCCTACATAGTAACTTGCAACTTTGAATGAGAATGTGCTTGCTTACAGCAACGTGCTATATGTTCTGAATGCCCGAATTGGGAATCTGTGTCAAAACTTTGTTAGGAATGATGTGATCCTTACTAGCTGGAAGTAAGGGAGATGGGGCATGAAGTTATTTCTAGGAGTTGGACACATACCAAGTTTCGCTCAGTTCTGGGCATCTTTGAAATACCTATACAAACTTGTTCCTACATAGTAACTTGCAACTTTGAATGAGAATGTGCTTGCTTACAGCAACGTGCTATATGTTCTGAATGCCCGAATTGGGAATCTCTGTCAAAACTTTGTTAGGAATTATGTGATCCTTACTAGCTGGAAGTAAGGGAGATGGGGCATGAAGTTATTTCTAGGAGTTGGACACATACCAAGTTTAGCTCAGTTCTGGGCATCTTTGAAATTCCTATACAAACTTGTTCCTACATAGTAACTTGCAACTTTGAATGAGAATCTGCTTGCCTACAGCAACGTGCTATATGTTCTGAATGCCCGAATTGGGAATCTGTGTCAAAACTTTGGTAGGAATTATGTGATCCTTACTAGCTGGAAGTAAGGGAGATGGGGCATGAAGTTATTTCTAGGAGTTGGACACATACCAAGTTTAGCTCAGTTCTGGGCATCTTTGAAATACCTATACAAACTTGTTCCTACATAGTAACTTGCAACTTTGAATGAGAATGTGCTTGCTTGCAGCAACGTGCTATATGTTCTGAATGCCCGATTTGGGAATCTGTGTCAAAACTTTGTTAGGAATTATGTGATCCTTACTAGCTGGAAGTAAGGGAGATGGGGCATGAAGTTATTTCTAGGAGTTGGACACATACCAAGTTTAGCTCAGTTCTGGGCATCTTTGAAATACCTATACAAACTTGTTGCTACATAGTACCTTGCATCTTTAATGAGAATGTGCTTGCTTACAGCAACGTGCTATATGTTCTGAATGCCCGATTTGGGAATCTGTGTCAAAACTTTGTTAGGAATTATGTGATCCTTACTAGCTGGAAGTAAGGGAGATGGGGCATGAAGTTATTTCTAGGAGTTGGACACATACCAAGTTTAGCTCAGTTCTGGGCATCTTTGAAATACCTATACAAAATTGTTGCTACATAGTAACTTGCATCATTAATGAGAATGTGCTTGCTTACAGCAACGTGCTATATGTTCTGAATGCCCGAATTGGGAATCTGTGTCAAAACTTTGTTAGGAATTATGTGATCCTTACTAGCTGGAAGTAAGGGAGATGGGGCATGAAGTTATTTCTACGACTTGGACACATACCAAGTTTAGCTCAGTTCTGGGCATCTTTGAAATACCTATACAAACTTGTTCCTACATAGTAACTTGCAACTTTGAATGAGAATCTGCTTGCTTACAGCAAGGTGCTATATGTTCTGAATGCCCGATTTGGGAATCTGTGTCAAAACTTTGTTAGGAATTATGTGATACTTACTAGCTGGAAGTAAGGGAGATGGGGCATGAAGTTATTTCTAGGAGTTGGACACATACCAAGTTTAGCTCAGTTCTGGGCATCTTTGAAATACCTATACAAACTTGTTCCTACATAGTAACTTGCATCTTTGAATGAGAATCTGCTTGCTTACAGCAACGTGCTATATGTTCTGAATGCCCGAATTGGGAATCTGTGTCAAAACTTTGTTAGGAATTATGTGATCCTTACTAGCTGGAAGTAAGGGAGATGGGGCATGAAGTTATTTCTAGGAGTTGGACACATACCAAGTTTAGCTCAGTTCTGGGCATTTTTGAAATACCTATACAAACTTGTTCCTACATAGTAACTTGCAACTTTGAATGAGAATGTGCTTGCTTGCAGCAACGTGCTATATGTTCTGAATGCCCGAATAGGGAATCTGTGTCAAAACTTTGTTAGGAATTATGTGATCCTTACTAGCTGGAAGTAAGGGAGATGGAGCATGAAGTTATTTCTTGGAGTTGGACACATACCAAGTTTAGCTCAGTTCTGGGCATCTTTGAAATACCTATACAAACTTGTTCCTACCTAGTAACTTGCATCTTTGAATGAGAATGTGCTTGCTTGCAGCAACGTGCTATATGTTCTGAATGCCCGAATAGGGAATCTGTGTCAAAACTTTGTTAGAAATTATGTGATCCTTACTAGCTGGAAGTAAGGGAGATGGGGCATGAAGTTATTTCTAGGAGTTGGACACATACCAAGTTGAGCTCAGTTCTGGGCATCTTTGAAATACCTATACAAACTTCTTCCTACATAGTAACTTGCATCTTTGAATGAGAATCTGCTTGCTTATAGCAACGTGCTATATGTTCTGAATGCCCGAATAGGGAATCTGTGTCAAAACTTTGTTAGGAATTATGTGATCCTTACTAGCTGGAAGTAAGGGAGATGGGGCATGAAGTTATTTCTAGGAGTTGGACACATACCAAGTTTAGCTCAGTTCTGGGCATCTTTGAAATACCTATACAAACTTGTTCCTACATAGTAACTTGCAACTTTGAATGAAAATGTGCTTGCTTACAGCAACGTGCTATATGTTCTGAATGCCCGAATTGGGAATCTGTGTCAAAACTTTGTTAGGAATTATGTGATCCTTACTAGCTGGAAGTAAGGGAGATGGGGCATGAAGTTATTTCTAGGAGTTGGACACATAGCAAGTTTAGCTCAGTTCTGGGCATCTTTGAAATACCTATACAAACTTGTTCCTACATAGTAACTTGCAACTTTGAATGAAAATGTGATTGCTTACAGCAACGTGCTATATGTTCTGAATGCCCGAATTGGGAATCTGTGTCAAAACTGTTAGGAATTATGTGATCCTTACTAGCTGGAAGTAAGGGAGATGGGGCATGAAGTTATTTCTAGGAGTTGGACACATACCAAGTTTAGCTCAGTTCTGGGCATCTTTGAAATACCTATACAAACTTGTTCCTACATAGTAACTTGCAACTTTGAATGAGAATGTGCTTGCTTACAGCAACGTGCTATATGTTCTGAATGCCCGAATTGGGAATCTGTGTCAAAACTTTGTTAGGAATTATGTGATCCTTACTAGCTGGAAGTAAGGGAGATGGGGCATGAAGTTATTTCTAGGAGTTGGACACATACCAAGTTTAGCTCAGTTCTGGGCATCTTTGAAATACCTATACAAACTTGTTCCTACATAGTAACTTGCAAATTTGAATGAGAATGTGCTTGCTTACAGCAACGTGCTATATGTTCTGAATGCCCGAATTGGGAATCTGTGTCAAAACTTTGTTAGGAATTATGTGATCCTTACTAGCTGGAAGTAAGGGAGATGGGGCATGAAGTTATTTCTAGGAGTTGGACACATAGCAAGTTTAGCTCAGTTCTGGGTATCTTTGAAATACCTATACAAACTTGTTCCTACATAGTAACTTGCATCTTTGAATGAGAATGTGCTTTCTTACAGCAACGTGCTATATGTTCTGAATGCCCGAATTGGCAATCTGTGTCAAAACTTTGTTAGGAATTATGTGATCCTTACTAGCTGGAAGTAAGGGCGATGGGGCATGATGTTATTTCTAGGAGTTGGACACATACCAAGTTTAGCTCAGTTCTGGGCATCTTTGAAATACCTATACAAACTTGTTCCTACATAGTATCTTGCAACTTTGAATGAGAATGTGCTTGCTTACAGCAACGTGCTATATGTTCTGAATGCCCGAATTGGGAATCTGTGTCAAAACTGTTAGGAATTATGTGATCCTTACTAGCTGGAAGTAAGGGAGATGGGGCATGATGTTATTTCTAGGAGTTGGACACATACCAAGTTTAGCTCAGTTCTGGGCATCTTTGAAATACCTATACAAACTTGTTCCTACATAGTAACTTGCAACTTTGAATGAAAATGTGGTTGCTTACAGCAACGTGCTATATGTTCTGAATGCCCGAATTGGGAATCTGTGTCAAAACTTTGTTAGGAATTATGTGATCCTTACTAGCTGGAAGTAAGGGAGATGGGGCATGAAGTTATTTCTAGGAGTTGGACACATACCAAGTTTAGCTCAGTTCTGGGCATCTTTGAAATACCTATACAAACTTGTTCCTACATAGTAACTTGCAACTTTGAATGAGAATCTGCTTGCCTACAGCAACGTGCTATATGTTCTGAATGCCCGAATTGGGAATCTGTGTCAAAACTTTGTTAGGAATTATGTGATCCTTACTAGCTGGAAGTAAGGGAGATGGGGCATGAAGTTATTTCTAGGAGTTGGACACATACCAAGTTTAGCTCAGTTCTGGGCATCTTTGAAATACCTATACAAACTTGTTCCTACATAGTAACTTGCATATTTGAATGAGAATGTGCTTGCTTACAGCAACGTGCTATATGTTCTGAATGCCCGAATTGGGAATCTGTGTCAAATCTTTGTTAGGAATTATGTGATCCTTACTAGCTGGAAGTAAGGGAGATGGGGCATGAAGTTATTTCTAGGAGTTGGACACATACCAAGTTTAGATCAGTTCTGGGCATCTTTGAAATACCTATACAAACTTGTTCCTACATAGTAACTTGCATCTTTGAATGAGAATGTGCTTGCCTACAGCAACGTGCTATATGTTCTGAATGCCCGAATTGGGAATCTGTGTCAAAACTTTGTTAGGAATTATGTGATCCTTACTAGCTGGAAGTAAGGGAGATGGGGCATGAAGTTATTTCTAGGAGTTGGACACATACCAAGTTTAGCTCAGTTCTGGGCATCTTTGAAATACCTATACAAACTTGTTCCTACATAGTAACTTGCAACTTTGAATGAGAATGTGCTTGCCTACAGCAACGTGCTATATGTTCTGAATGCCCGAATTGGGAATCTGTGTCAAAACTTTGTTAGGAATTATGTGATCCTTACTAGCTGGAAGTAAGGGAGATGGGGCATGAAGTTATTTCTAGGAGTTGGACACATACCAAGTTTAGCTCAGTTCTGGGCATCTTTGAAATACCTATACAAACTTCTTCCTACATAGTAACTTGCATCTTTGAATGAGAATGTGCTTGCCTACAGCAACGTGCTATATGTTCTGAATGCCCGAATTGGGAATCTGTGTCAAAACTTTGTTAGGAATTATGTGATCCGTACTAACTGGAAGTAAGGGAGATGGGGCATGAAGTTATTTCTAGGAGTTGGACACATACCAAGTTTAGCTCAGTACTGGGCATCTTTGAAATACCTATACAAACTTGTTCCTACATAGTAACTTGTAACTTTGAATGAGAATGTGCTTGCTTACAGCAACGTGCTATATGTTCTGAAAGCCCGAATTGGGAATCTGTGTCAAAACTTTGTTAGGAATTATGTGATCCTTACTAGCTGGAAGTAAGGGAGGTGGGGCATGAAGTTATTTCTAGGAGTTGGAGACATACCAAGTTTAGCTCAGTTCTGGGCATCTTTGAAATACCTATACAAACTTGTTCCTACATAGTAACTTGCAAATTTGAATGAGAATCTGCTTGCTTACAGCAACGTGCTATATGTTCTGAATGCCCGAATTGGGAATCTGTGTCAAAACTTTGTTAGGAATTATGTGATCCTTACTAGCTGGAAGTAAGGGAGATGGGGCATGAAGTTATTTCTAGGAGTTGGACACATACCAAGTTTAGCTCAGTTCTGGGCATCTTTGAAATACCTATACAAACTTGTTCCTACATAGTAACTTGCATCTTTGAATGAGAATGCGCTTGCTTACAGCAACGTGCTATATGTTCTGAATGCCCGAATTGGGAATCTGTGTCAAAACTTTGTTAGGAATTATGTGATCCTTACTAGCTGGAAGTAAGGGAGATGGGGCATGAAGTTATTTCTAGGAGTTGGACACATACCAAGTTTAGCTCAGTTCTGGGCATCTTTGAAATACCTATACAAACTGGTTCCTACATAGTAACTTGCATCTTTGAATGAGAATGTGCTTGCTTACAGCAACGTGCTATATGTTCTGATTGCCCGAATTGGCAATCTGTGTCAAAACTTTGTTAGGAATTATGTGATCCTTACTAGCTGGAAGTAAGGGAGCTGGGGAATGAAGTTATTTCTAGGAGTTGGACACATACCAAGTTTAGCTCAGTTCTGGGCATCTTTGAAATACCTATACAAACTTGTTCCTACATAGTAACTTGCATCTTTAATGAGAATGTGCTTGCTTGCAGCAACGTGCTATATGTTCTGAATGCCCGAATTGTCAATCTGTGTCAAAACTTTGTTAGGAATTATGTGATCCTTACTAGCTGGAAGTAAGGGAGATGGGGCATGAAGTTATTTCTAGGAGTTGGACACATACCAAGTTTAGCTCAGTTCTGGGCATCTTTGAAATACCTATACAAACTTGTTCCTACATAGTAACTTGCATCTTTGAATGAGAATGTGCTTGCTTGCAGCAACGTGCTATATGTTCTGAATGCCCGAATAGGGAATCTGTGTCAAAACTTTGTTAGGAATTATGTGATCCTTACTAGCTAGAAGTAAGGGAGATGGGGCATGAAGTTATTTCTAGGAGTTGGACACATAGCAAGTTTAGCTCAGTTCTGGGCATCTTTGAAATACCTATACAAACTTGTTCCTACATAGTAACTTGCATCTTTGAATGAGAATGTGCTTGCTTACAGCAACGTGCTATATGTTCTGAATGCCCGAATTGGCAATCTGTGTCAAAACTTTGTTAGGAATTATGTGATCCTTACTAGCTGGAAGTAAGGGAGATGGGGCATGAAGTTATTTCTAGGAGTTGGACACATACCAAGTTTAGCTCAGTTCTGGGCATCTTTGAAATACCTATACAAACTTGTTCCTACATAGTAACTTGCAACTTTAAATGAGAATGTGCTTGCTTACAGCAACGTGCTATATGTTCTGAATGCCCGAATTGGGAATCTGTGTCAAAACTTTGTTAGGAATTATGTGATCCTTACTAGCTGGAAGTAAGGGAGATGGGGCATGAAGTTATTTCTAGGAGTTGGACACATACCAAGTTTAGCTCAGTTCTGGGCATCTTTGAAATACCTATACAAACTTGTTCCTACATAGTAACTTGCAACTTTGAATGAAAATGTGCTTGCTTACAGCAACATGCTATATGTTCTGAATGCCCGAATTGGGAATCTGTGTCAAATCTTTGTTAGGAATTATGTGATCCTTACTAGCTGGAAGTAAGGGAGATGGGGCATGAAGTTATTTCTAGGAGTTGGACACATACCAAGTTTAGCTCAGTTCTGGGCATCTTTGAAATACCTATACAAACTTGTTCCTACATAGTAACTTGCATCTTTGAATGAGAATCTGCTTGCTTACAGCAACGTGCTATATGTTCTGAATGCCCGAATTGGGAATCTGTGTCAAAACTTTGTTAGGAATTATGTCATCCTTACTAGCTGGAAGTAAGGGAGATGGGGCATGAAGTTATTTCTAGGAGTTGGACACATACCAAGTTTAGCTAAGTTCTGGGCATCTTTGAAATACCTATACAAACTTGTTCCTACATAGTAACTTGCATCTTTGAATGAGAATGTGCTTGCTTACAGCAACGTGCTATATGTTCTGAATGCCCGAATTGGGAATCTGTGTCAAAACTTTGTTAGGAATTATGTGATCCTTACTAGCTGGAAGTAAGGGAGATGGGGCATGAAGTTATTTCTAGGAGTTGGACACATAGCAAGTTTAGCTCAGTTCTGGGCATCTTTGAAATACCTATACAAACTTTTTCCTACATAGTAACTTGCATCTTTGAATGAGAATCTGCTTGCTTACAGCAACGTGCTATATGTTCTGAATGCCCGAATTGGGAATCTGTGTCAAAACTTTGTTAGGAATTATGTGATCCTTACTAGCTGGAAGTAAGGGAGATGGGGCATGAAGTTATTTCTAGGAGTTGGACACATACCAAGTTTAGCTCAGTTCTGGGCATCTTTGAAATACCTATACAAACTTGTTCCTACATAGTAACTTGCAACTTTGAATGAGAATGTGCTTGCTTACAGCAACGTGCTATATGTTCTGAATGCCCGAATTGGGAATCTGTGTCAAAACTTTGTTAGGAATTATGTGATCCTTACTAGCTGGAAGTAAGGGAGATGGGGCATGAAGTTATTTCTAGGAGTTGGACACATACCAAGTTTAGCTCAGTTCTGGGCATCTTTGAAATACCTATACAAACTTGTTGCTACATAGTAACTTGCATCATTAATGAGAATGTGCTTGCTTACAGCAACGTGCTATATGTTCTGAATGCCCGAATTGGGAATCTGTGTCAAAACTTTGTTAGGAATTATGTGATCCTTACTAGCTGGAAGTAAGGGAGATGGGGCATGAAGTTATTTCTAGGAGTTGGACACATACCATGTTTAGCTCAGTTCTGGGCATCTTTGAAATTCCTATACAAACTTGTTCCTACATAGTAACTTGCATCTTTGAATGAGAATGTGCTTGCTTACAGCAACGTGCTATATGTTCTGAATGCCCGAATTGGGAATCTGTGTCAAAACTTTGTTAGGAATTATGTGATCCTTACTAGCTGGAAGTAAGGGAGATGGGGCATGAAGTTATTTCTAGGAGTTGGACACATACCAAGTTTAGCTCAGTTCTGGGCATCTTTGAAATACCTATACAAACTTGTTCCTACATAGTAACTTGCAACTTTGAATGAGAATGTGCTTGCTTACAGCAACGTGCTATATGTTCTGAATGCCCGAATTGGGAATCTGTGTCAAAACTTTGTTAGGAATGATGTGATCCTTACTAGCTGGAAGTAAGGGAGATGGGGCATGAAGTTATTTATAGGAGTTGGACACATACCAAGTTTCGCTCAGTTCTGGGCATCTTTGAAATACCTATACAAACTTGTTCCTACATAGTAACTTGCAACTTTGAATGAGAATGTGCTTGCTTACAGCAACGTGCTATATGTTCTGAATGCCCGAATTGGGAATCTGTGTCAAAACTTTGTTAGGAATTATGTGATCCTTACTAGCTGGAAGTAAGGGAGATGGGGCATGAAGTTATTTCTAGGAGTTGGACACATACCAAGTTTAGCTCAGTTCTGGGCATCTTTGAAATACCTATACAAACTTGTTCCTACATAGTAACTTGCAACTTTGAATGAGAATGTGCTTGCTTGCAGCAACGTGCTATATGTTCTGAATGCCCGATTTGGGAATCTGTGTCAAAACTTTGTTAGGAATTATGTGATCCTTACTAGCTGGAAGTAAGGGAGATGGGGCATGAAGTTATTTCTAGGAGTTGGACACATACCAAGTTTAGCTCAGTTCTGGGCATCTTTGAAATACCTATACAAACTTGTTGCTACATAGTACCTTGCATCTTTAATGAGAATGTGCTTGCTTACAGCAACGTGCTATATGTTCTGAATGCCCGATTTGGGAATCTGTGTCAAAACTTTGTTAGGAATTATGTGATCCTTACTAGCTGGAAGTAAGGGAGATGGGGCATGAAGTTATTTCTAGGAGTTGGACACATACCAAGTTTAGCTCAGTTCTGGGCATCTTTGAAATACCTATACAAAATTGTTGCTACATAGTAACTTGCATCATTAATGAGAATGTGCTTGCTTACAGCAACGTGCTATATGTTCTGAATGCCCGAATTGGGAATCTGTGTCAAAACTTTGTTAGGAATTATGTGATCCTTACTAGCTGGAAGTAAGGGAGATGGGGCATGAAGTTATTTCTACGACTTGGACACATACCAAGTTTAGCTCAGTTCTGGGCATCTTTGAAATACCTATACAAACTTGTTCCTACATAGTAACTTGCAACTTTGAATGAGAATCTGCTTGCTTACAGCAAGGTGCTATATGTTCTGAATGCCCGATTTGGGAATCTGTGTCAAAACTTTGTTAGGAATTATGTGATACTTACTAGCTGGAAGTAAGGGAGATGGGGCATGAAGTTATTTCTAGGAGTTGGACACATACCAAGTTTAGCTCAGTTCTGGGCATCTTTGAAATACCTATACAAACTTGTTCCTACATAGTAACTTGCATCTTTGAATGAGAATCTGCTTGCTTACAGCAACGTGCTATATGTTCTGAATGCCCGAATTGGGAATCTGTGTCAAAACTTTGTTAGGAATTATGTGATCCTTACTAGCTGGAAGTAAGGGAGATGGGGCATGAAGTTATTTCTAGGAGTTGGACACATACCAAGTTTAGCTCAGTTCTGGGCATTTTTGAAATACCTATACAAACTTGTTCCTACATAGTAACTTGCAACTTTGAATGAGAATGTGCTTGCTTGCAGCAACGTGCTATATGTTCTGAATGCCCGAATAGGGAATCTGTGTCAAAACTTTGTTAGGAATTATGTGATCCTTACTAGCTGGAAGTAAGGGAGATGGAGCATGAAGTTATTTCTTGGAGTTGGACACATACCAAGTTTAGCTCAGTTCTGGGCATCTTTGAAATACCTATACAAACTTGTTCCTACCTAGTAACTTGCATCTTTGAATGAGAATGTGCTTGCTTGCAGCAACGTGCTATATGTTCTGAATGCCCGAATAGGGAATCTGTGTCAAAACTTTGTTAGAAATTATGTGATCCTTACTAGCTGGAAGTAAGGGAGATGGGGCATGAAGTTATTTCTAGGAGTTGGACACATACCAAGTTGAGCTCAGTTCTGGGCATCTTTGAAATACCTATACAAACTTCTTCCTACATAGTAACTTGCATCTTTGAATGAGAATCTGCTTGCTTATAGCAACGTGTTATATGTTCTGAATGCCCGAATAGGGAATCTGTGTCAAAACTTTGTTAGGAATTATGTGATCCTTACTAGCTGGAAGTAAGGGAGATGGGGCATGAAGTTATTTCTAGGAGTTGGACACATACCAAGTTTAGCTCAGTTCTGGGCATCTTTGAAATACCTATACAAACTTGTTCCTACATAGTAACTTGCAACTTTGAATGAAAATGTGCTTGCTTACAGCAACGTGCTATATGTTCTGAATGCCCGAATTGGGAATCTGTGTCAAAACTTTGTTAGGAATTATGTGATCCTTACTAGCTGGAAGTAAGGGAGATGGGGCATGAAGTTATTTCTAGGAGTTGGACACATACCAAGTTTAGCTCAGTTCTGGACATCTTTGAAATACCTATACAAACTTGTTCCTACATAGTAACTTGCAACTTTGAATGAAAATGTGATTGCTTACAGCAACGTGCTATATGTTCTGAATGCCCGAATTGGGAATCTGTGTCAAAACTGTTAGGAATTATGTGATCCTTACTAGCTGGAAGTAAGGGAGATGGGGCATGAAGTTATTTCTAGGAGTTGGACACATACCAAGTTTAGCTCAGTTCTGGGCATCTTTGAAATACCTATACAAACTTGTTCCTACATAGTAACTTGCAACTTTGAATGAGAATGTGCTTGCTTACAGCAACGTGCTATATGTTCTGAATGCCCGAATTGGGAATCTGTGTCAAAACTTTGTTAGGAATTATGTGATCCTTACTAGCTGGAAGTAAGGGAGATGGGGCATGAAGTTATTTCTAGGAGTTGGACACATACCAAGTTTAGCTCAGTTCTGGGCATCTTTGAAATACCTATACAAACTTGTTCCTACATAGTAACTTGCAAATTTGAATGAGAATGTGCTTGCTTACAGCAACGTGCTATATGTTCTGAATGCCCGAATTGGGAATCTGTGTCAAAACTTTGTTAGGAATTATGTGATCCTTACTAGCTGGAAGTAAGGGAGATGGGGCATGAAGTTATTTCTAGGAGTTGGACACATAGCAAGTTTAGCTCAGTTCTGGGTATCTTTGAAATACCTATACAAACTTGTTCCTACATAGTAACTTGCATCTTTGAATGAGAATGTGCTTTCTTACAGCAACGTGCTATATGTTCTGAATGCCCGAATTGGCAATCTGTGTCAAAACTTTGTTAGGAATTATGTGATCCTTACTAGCTGGAAGTAAGGGCGATGGGGCATGATGTTATTTCTAGGAGTTGGACACATACCAAGTTTAGCTCAGTTCTGGGCATCTTTGAAATAGCTATACAAACTTGTTCCTACATAGTATCTTGCAACTTTGAATGAGAATGTGCTTGCTTACAGCAACGTGCTATATGTTCTGAATGCCCGAATTGGGAATCTGTGTCAAAACTGTTAGGAATTATGTGATCCTTACTAGCTGGAAGTAAGGGAGATGGGGCATGATGTTATTTCTAGGAGTTGGACACATACCAAGTTTAGCTCAGTTCTGGGCATCTTTGAAATACCTATACAAACTTGTTCCTACATAGTAACTTGCAACTTTGAATGAAAATGTGGTTGCTTACAGCAACGTGCTATATGTTCTGAATGCCCGAATTGGGAATCTGTGTCAAAACTTTGTTAGGAATTATGTGATCCTTACTAGCTGGAAGTAAGGGAGATGGGGCATGAAGTTATTTCTAGGAGTTGGACACATACCAAGTTTAGCTCAGTTCTGGGCATCTTTGAAATACCTATACAAACTTGTTCCTACATAGTAACTTGCAACTTTGAATGAGAATCTGCTTGCCTACAGCAACGTGCTATATGTTCTGAATGCCCGAATTGGGAATCTGTGTCAAAACTTTGTTAGGAATTATGTGATCCTTACTAGCTGGAAGTAAGGGAGATGGGGCATGAAGTTATTTCTAGGAGTTGGACACATACCAAGTTTAGCTCAGTTCTGGGCATCTTTGAAATACCTATACAAACTTGTTCCTACATAGTAACTTGCATATTTGAATGAGAATGTGCTTGCTTACAGCAACGTGCTATATGTTCTGAATGCCCGAATTGGGAATCTGTGTCAAATCTTTGTTAGGAATTATGTGATCCTTACTAGCTGGAAGTAAGGGAGATGGGGCATGAAGTTATTTCTAGGAGTTGGACACATATCAAGTTTAGATCAGTTCTGGGCATCTTTGAAATACCTATACAAACTTGTTCCTACATAGTAACTTGCATCTTTGAATGAGAATGTGCTTGCCTACAGCAACGTGCTATATGTTCTGAATGCCCGAATTGGGAATCTGTGTCAAAACTTTGTTAGGAATTATGTGATCCTTACTAGCTGGAAGTAAGGGAGATGGGGCATGAAGTTATTTCTAGGAGTTGGACACATACCAAGTTTAGCTCAGTTCTGGGCATCTTTGAAATACCTATACAAACTTGTTCCTACATAGTAACTTGCAACTTTGAATGAGAATGTGCTTGCCTACAGCAACGTGCTATATGTTCTGAATGCCCGAATTGGGAATCTGTGTCAAAACTTTGTTAGGAATTATGTGATCCTTACTAGCTGGAAGTAAGGGAGATGGGGCATGAAGTTATTTCTAGGAGTTGGACACATACCAAGTTTAGCTCAGTTCTGGGCATCTTTGAAATACCTATACAAACTTGTTCCTACATAGTAACTTGCATCTTTGAATGAGAATGTGCTTGCCTACAGCAACGTGCTATATGTTCTGAATGCCCGAATTGGGAATCTGTGTCAAAACTTTGTTAGGAATTATGTGATCCGTACTAACTGGAAGTAAGGGAGATGGGGCATGAAGTTATTTCTAGGAGTTGGACACATACCAAGTTTAGCTCAGTACTGGGCATCTTTGAAATACCTATACAAACTTGTTCCTACATAGTAACTTGTAACTTTGAATGAGAATGTGCTTGCTTACAGCAACGTGCTATATGTTCTGAAAGCCCGAATTGGGAATCTGTGTCAAAACTTTGTTAGGAATTATGTGATCCTTACTAGCTGGAAGTAAGGGAGGTGGGGCATGAAGTTATTTCTAGGAGTTGGAGACATACCAAGTTTAGCTCAGTTCTGGGCATCTTTGAAATACCTATACAAACTTGTTCCTACATAGTAACTTGCAAATTTGAATGAGAATCTGCTTGCTTACAGCAACGTGCTATATGTTCTGAATGCCCGAATTGGGAATCTGTGTCAAAACTTTGTTAGGAATTATGTGATCCTTACTAGCTGGAAGTAAGGGAGATGGGGCATGAAGTTATTTCTAGGAGTTGGACACATACCAAGTTTAGCTCAGTTCTGGGCATCTTTGAAATACCTATACAAACTTGTTCCTACATAGTAACTTGCATCTTTGAATGAGAATGCGCTTGCTTACAGCAACGTGCTATATGTTCTGAATGCCCGAATTGGGAATCTGTGTCAAAACTTTGTTAGGAATTATGTGATCCTTACTAGCTGGAAGTAAGGGAGATGGGGCATGAAGTTATTTCTAGGAGTTGGACACATACCAAGTTTAGCTCAGTTCTGGGCATCTTTGAAATACCTATACAAACTTGTTCCTACATAGTAACTTGCATCTTTGAATGAGAATGTGCTTGCTTACAGCAACGTGCTATATGTTCTGATTGCCCGAATTGGCAATCTGTGTCAAAACTTTGTTAGGAATTATGTGATCCTTACTAGCTGGAAGTAAGGGAGCTGGGGAATGAAGTTATTTCTAGGAGTTGGACACATACCAAGTTTAGCTCAGTTCTGGGCATCTTTGAAATACCTATACAAACTTGTTCCTACATAGTAACTTGCATCTTTAATGAGAATGTGCTTGCTTGCAGCAACGTGCTATATGTTCTGAATGCCCGAATTGTCAATCTGTGTCAAAACTTTGTTAGGAATTATGTGATCCTTACTAGCTGGAAGTAAGGGAGATGGGGCATGAAGTTATTTCTAGGAGTTGGACACATACCAAGTTTAGCTCAGTTCTGGGCATCTTTGAAATACCTATACAAACTTGTTCCTACATAGTAACTTGCATCTTTGAATGAGAATGTGCTTGCTTGCAGCAACGTGCTATATGTTCTGAATGCCCGAATAGGGAATCTGTGTCAAAACTTTGTTAGGAATTATGTGATCCTTACTAGCTAGAAGTAAGGGAGATGGGGCATGAAGTTATTTCTAGGAGTTGGACACATAGCAAGTTTAGCTCAGTTCTGGGCATCTTTGAAATACCTATACAAACTTGTTCCTACATAGTAACTTGCATCTTTGAATGAGAATGTGCTTGCTTACAGCAACGTGCTATATGTTCTGAATGCCCGAATTGGCAATCTGTGTCAAAACTTTGTTAGGAATTATGTGATCCTTACTAGCTGGAAGTAAGGGAGATGGGGCATGAAGTTATTTCTAGGAGTTGGACACATACCAAGTTTAGCTCAGTTCTGGGCATCTTTGAAATACCTATACAAACTTGTTCCTACATAGTAACTTGCAACTTTAAATGAGAATGTGCTTGCTTACAGCAACGTGCTATATGTTCTGAATGCCCGAATTGGGAATCTGTGTCAAAACTTTGTTAGGAATTATGTGATCCTTACTAGCTGGAAGTAAGGGAGATGGGGCATGAAGTTATTTCTAGGAGTTGGACACATACCAAGTTTAGCTCAGTTCTGGGCATCTTTGAAATACCTATACAAACTTGTTCCTACATAGTAACTTGCAACTTTGAATGAAAATGTGCTTGCTTACAGCAACATGCTATATGTTCTGAATGCCCGAATTGGGAATCTGTGTCAAATCTTTGTTAGGAATTATGTGATCCTTACTAGCTGGAAGTAAGGGAGATGGGGCATGAAGTTATTTCTAGGAGTTGGACACATACCAAGTTTAGCTCAGTTCTGGGCATCTTTGAAATACCTATACAAACTTGTTCCTACATAGTAACTTGCATCTTTGAATGAGAATCTGCTTGCTTACAGCAACGTGCTATATGTTCTGAATGCCCGAATTGGGAATCTGTGTCAAAACTTTGTTAGGAATTATGTGATCCTTACTAGCTGGAAGTAAGGGAGATGGGGCATGAAGTTATTTCTAGGAGTTGGACACATACCAAGTTTAGCTAAGTTCTGGGCATCTTTGAAATACCTATACAAACTTGTTCCTACATAGTAACTTGCATCTTTGAATGAGAATGTGCTTGCTTACAGCAACGTGCTATATGTTCTGAATGCCCGAATTGGGAATCTGTGTCAAAACTTTGTTAGGAATTATGTGATCCTTACTAGCTGGAAGTAAGGGAGATGGGGCATGAAGTTATTTCTAGGAGTTGGACACATAGCAAGTTTAGCTCAGTTCTGGGCATCTTTGAAATACCTATACAAACTTTTTCCTACATAGTAACTTGCATCTTTGAATGAGAATCTGCTTGCTTACAGCAACGTGCTATATGTTCTGAATGCCCGAATTGGGAATCTGTGTCAAAACTTTGTTAGGAATTATGTGATCCTTACTAGCTGGAAGTAAGGGAGATGGGGCATGAAGTTATTTCTAGGAGTTGGACACATACCAAGTTTAGCTCAGTTCTGGGCATCTTTGAAATACCTATACAAACTTGTTCCTACATAGTAACTTGCAACTTTGAATGAGAATGTGCTTGCTTACAGCAACGTGCTATATGTTCTGAATGCCCGAATTGGGAATCTGTGTCAAAACTTTGTTAGGAATTATGTGATCCTTACTAGCTGGAAGTAAGGGAGATGGGGCATGAAGTTATTTCTAGGAGTTGGACACATACCAAGTTTAGCTCAGTTCTGGGCATCTTTGAAATACCTATACAAACTTGTTCCTACATAGTAACTTGCATCTTTGAATGAGAATCTGCTTGCTTACAGCAACGTGCTATATGTTCTGAATGCCCGAATTGGGAATCTGTGTCAAAACTTTGTTAGGAATTATGTCATCCTTACTAGCTGGAAGTAAGGGAGATGGGGCATGAAGTTATTTCTAGGAGTTGGACACATACCAAGTTTAGCTCAGTTCTGGGCATCTTTGAAATACCTATACAAACTTGTTCCTACATAGTAACTTGCAACTTTGAATGAGAATGTGCTTGCTTGCAGCAACGTGCTATATGTTCTGAATGCCCGAATTGGGAATCTGTGTCAAAACTTTGTTAGGAATTATGTGATCCTTACTAGCTGGAAGTAAGGGAGATGGGGCATGAAGTTATTTCTTGGAGTTGGAGACATACCAAGTTTAGCTCAGTTCTGGGCATCTTTGAAATACCTATACAAACTTGTTCCTACATAGTAACTTGTATCTTTGAATGAGAATCTGCTTGCTTACAGCAACGTGCTATATGTTCTGATTGCCCGAATTGGGAATCTGTGTCAAAACTTTGTTAGGAATTATGTGATCCTTACTAGCTGGAAGTAAGGGAGATGGGGCATGAAGTTATTTCTAGGAGTTGGACACATACCAAGTTTAGCTCAGTTCTGGGCATCTTTGAAATACCTATACAAACTTGTTCCTACAGAGTAACTTGCAACTTTGAATGAGAATGTGCTTGCTTACAGCAACGTGCTATATGTTCTGAATGCCCGAATTGGGAATCTGTGTCAAAACTTTGTTAGGAATTATGTGATCCTTACTAGCTGGAAGTAAGGGAGATGGGGCATGAAGTTATTTCTAGGAGTTGGACACATACCAAGTTTAGCTCAGTTCTGGGCATCTTTGAAATACCTATACAAACTTGTTCCTACATAGTAACTTGCAACTTTGAATGAGAATGTGCTTGCTTACAGTAACGTGCTATATGTTCTGAATGCCCGAATTGGGAATCTGGGTCAAAACTTTGTTAGGAATTATGTGATCCTTACTAGCTGGAAGTAAGGGAGATGGGGCATGAAGTATTTCTAGGAGTTGGACACATACCAAGTTTAGCTCAGTTCTGGGCATCTTTGAAATACCTATACAAACTTGTTCCTACATAGTAACTTGCATCTTTGAATGAGAATGTGCTTTCTTGCAGCAACGTGCTATATGTTCTGAATGCCCGAATAGGGAATCTGTGTCAAAACTTTGTTAGGAACTATGTGATCCTTACTAGCTGGAAGTAAGGGAGATGGGGCATGAAGTTATTTCTAGGAGTTGGACACATACCAAGTTTAGCTCAGTTCTGGGCATCTTTGAAATACCTATACAAACTTGTTCCTACATAGTAACTTGCATCTTTGAATGAGAATGTGCTTACTTGCAGCAACGTGCTATATGTTCTGAATGCCCGAATTGGGAATCTGTGTCAAAACTTTGTTAGGAATTATGTGATCCTTACTAGCTAGAAGTAAGGGAGATGGGGCATGAAGTTATTTCTAGGAGTTGGACACATACCAAGTTTAGCTCAGTTCTGGGCATCTTTGAAATACCTATACAAACTTGTTCCTACATAGTAACTTGCAACTTTGAATGAGAATGTGCTTGCTTACAGCAACGTGCTATATGTTCTGAATGCCCGAATTGGGAATCTGTGTCAAAACTTTGTTAGGAATTATGTGATCCTTACTAGCTGGAAGTAAGGGAGATGGGGCATGAAGTTATTTCTAGGAGTTGGACACATACCAAGTTTAGCTCAGTTCTGGGCATCTTTGAAATACCTATACAAACTTGTTCCTACATAGTAACTTGCATCTTTGAATGAGAATGTGCTTGCTTACAGCAACGTGCTATATGTTCTGAATGCCCGAATTGGCAATCTGTGTCAAAACTTTGTTAGGAATTATGTGATCCTTACTAGCTGGAAGTAAGGGAGATGGGGCATGAAGTTATTCCTAGGAGTTGGACACATACCAAGTTTAGCTCAGTTCTGGGCATCTTTGAAATACCTATACAAACTTGTTCCTACATAGTAACTTGCATCTTTGAATGAGAATGTGCTTTCTTGCAGCAACGTGCTATATGTTCTGAATGCCCGAATTGGGAATCTGTGTCAAAACTTTGTTAGGAACTATGTGATCCTTACTAGCTGGAAGTAAGGGAGATGGGGCATGAAGTTATTTCTAGGAGTTGGACACATACCAAGTTTAGCTCAGTTCTGGGCATCTTTGAAATACCTATACAAACTTGTTCCTACATAGTAACTTGCATCTTTGAATGAGAATGTGCTTGCTTGCAGCAACGTGCTATATGTTCTGAATGCCCGAATAGGGAATCTGTGTCAAAACTTTGTTAGGAATTATGTGATCCTTACTAGCTGGAAGTAAGGGAGATGGGGCATGAAGTTATTTCTAGGAGTTGGACACATACCAAGTTTAGCTCAGTTCTGGGCATCTTTGAAATACCTATACAAACTTGTTCCTACATAGTAACTTGCATCTTTGAATGAGAATGTGCTTGCTTGCAGCAACGTGCTATATGTTCTGAATGCCCGAATAGGGAATCTGTGTCAAAACTTTGTTAGGAATTATGTGATCCTTACTAGCTGGAAGTAAGGGAGATGGGGCATGAAGTTATTTCTAGGAGTTGGACACATACCAAGTTTAGCTCAGTTCTGGGCATCTTTGAAATACCTATACAAACTTGTTCCTACATAGTAACTTGCATCTTTGAATGAGAATGTGCTTGCTTACAGCAACGTGCTATATGTTCTGAATGCCCGAATTGGCAATCTGTGTCAAAACTTTGTTAGGAATTATGTGATCCTTACTACCTGGAAGTAAGGGAGATGGGGCATGAAGTTATTTCTAAGAGTTGGACACATACCAAGTTTAGCTCAGTTCTGGGCATCTTTGAAATACCTATACAAACTTGTTCCTACATAGTAACTTGCAACTTTGAATGAGAATGTGCTTGCTTACAGCAACGTGCTATATGTTCTGAATGCCCGAATTGGGAATCTGTGTCAAAACTTTGTTAGGAATTATGTGATCCTTACTAGCTGGAAGTAAGTGAGATGGGGCATGAAGTTATTTCTAGGAGTTGGACACATACCAAGTTTAGCTCAGTTCTGGGCATCTTTGAAATACCTATACAAACTTGTTCCTACATAGTATCTTGCAACTTTGAATGAGAATGTGCTTGCTTACAGCAACGTGCTATATGTTCTGAATGCCCGAATTGGGAATCTGTGTCAAAATTTTGTTAGGAATTATGTGATCCTTACTAGCTGGAAGTAAGGGAGATGGGGCATGAAGTATTTCTAGGAGTTGGACACATACCAAGTTTAGCTCAGTTCTGGGCATCTTTGAAATACCTATACAAACTTGTTCCTACATAGTAACTTGCATCTTTGAATGAGAATGTGCTTGCTTACAGCAACGTGCTATATGTTCTGAATGCCCGAATTGGGAATCTGTGTCAAAACTTTGTTAGGAATTATGTGATCCTTACTAGCTGGAAGTAAGGGAGATGGGGCATGAAGTTATTTCTAGGAGTTGGACACATAGCAAGTTTAGCTCAGTTCTGGGCATCTTTGAAATACCTATACAAACTTGTTCCTACATAGTAACTTGCATCTTTGAATGAGAATGTGCTTGCTTACAGCAACGTGCTATATGTTCTGAATGCCAGAATTGGGAATCTGTGTCAAAACTTTGTTAGGAATTGTGTGATCCTAACTAGCTGGAAGTAAGGGAGATGGGGCATGAAGTTATTTCTAGGAGTTGGACACATTCCAGGTTTAGCTCAGTTCTGGGCATCTTTGAAATACCTATACAAAATTGTTCCTACCTAGTAACTTGCATCTTTGAATGAAAATGTGCTTGCTTACAGCAACGTGCTATATGTTCTGAATGCCCGAATTGGGAATCTGTGTCAAAACTTTGTTAGGAATTATGTGATCCTTACTAGCTGGAAGTAAGGGAGATGGGGCATGAAGTTATTTCTTGGAGTTGGAGACATACCAATTTTAGCTCAGTTCTGGGCATCTTTGAAATACCTATACAAACTTGTTCCTACATAGTAACTTGCATCTTTGAATGAGAATGTGCTTGCTTGCAGCAACGTGCTATATGTTCTGAATGCCCGAATAGGGAATCTGTGTCAAAACTTTGTTAGGAATTATGTGATCCTTACTAGCTGGAAGTAAGGGAGATGGGGCATGAAGTTATTTCTAGGAGTTGGACACATACAACGTTTAGCTCAGTTCTGGGCATCTTTGAAATACCTATACAAACTTGTTCCTACATAGTAACTTGCATCTTTGAATGAGAATGTGCTTGCTTGCAGCAACGTGCTATATGTTCTGAATGCCCGAATAGGGAATCTGTGTCAAAACTTTGTTAGGAATTATGTGATCCTTACTAGCTGGAAGTAAGGGAGATGGGGCATGAAGTTATTTCTAGGAGTTGGACACATACCAAGTTTAGCTCAGTTCTGGGCATCTTTGAAATACCTATACAAACTTGTTCCTACATAGTAACTTGCAACTTTGAATGAGAATGTGCTTGCTTACAGTAACGTGCTATATGTTCTGAATGCCCGAATTGGCAATCTGGGTCAAAACTTTGTTAGGAATTATGTGATCCTTACTAGCTGGAAGTAAGGGAGATGGGGCATGAAGTATTTCTAGGAGTTGGACACATACCAAGTTTAGCTCAGTTCTGGGCATCTTTGAAATACCTATACAAACTTGTTCCTACATAGTAACTTGCATCTTTGAATGAGAATGTGCTTTCTTGCAGCAACGTGCTATATGTTCTGAATGCCCGAATAGGGAATCTGTGTCAAAACTTTGTTAGGAACTATGTGATCCTTACTAGCTGGAAGTAAGGGAGATGGGGCATGAAGTTATTTCTAGGAGTTGGACACATACCAAGTTTAGCTCAGTTCTGGGCATCTTTGAAATACCTATACAAACTTGTTCCTACATAGTAACTTGCATCTTTGAATGAGAATGTGCTTGCTTGCAGCAACGTGCTATATGTTCTGAATGCCCGAATTGGGAATCTGTGTCAAAACTTTGTTAGGAATTATGTGATCCTTACTAGCTAGAAGTAAGGGAGATGGGGCATGAAGTTATTTCTAGGAGTTGGACACATACCAAGTTTAGCTCAGTTCTGGGCATCTTTGAAATACCTATACAAACTTGTTCCTACATAGTAACTTGCAACTTTGAATGAGAATGTGCTTGCTTACAGCAACGTGCTATATGTTCTGAATGCCCGAATTGGGAATCTGTGTCAAAACTTTGTTAGGAATTATGTGATCCTTACTAGCTGGAAGTAAGGGAGATGGGGCATGAAGTTATTTCTAGGAGTTGGACACATACCAAGTTTAGCTCAGTTCTGGGCATCTTTGAAATACCTATACAAACTTGTTCCTACATAGTAACTTGCATCTTTGAATGAGAATGTGCTTGCTTACAGCAACGTGCTATATGTTCTGAATGCCCGAATTGGCAATCTGTGTCAAAACTTTGTTAGGAATTATGTGATCCTTACTAGCTGGAAGTAAGGGAGATGGGGCATGAAGTTATTCCTAGGAGTTGGACACATACCAAGTTTAGCTCAGTTCTGGGCATCTTTGAAATACCTATACAAACTTGTTCCTACATAGTAACTTGCATCTTTGAATGAGAATGTGCTTTCTTGCAGCAACGTGCTATATGTTCTGAATGCCCGAATTGGGAATCTGTGTCAAAACTTTGTTAGGAACTATGTGATCCTTACTAGCTGGAAGTAAGGGAGATGGGGCATGAAGTTATTTCTAGGAGTTGGACACATACCAAGTTTAGCTCAGTTCTGGGCATCTTTGAAATACCTATACAAACCTGTTCCTACATAGTAACTTGCCTCTTTGAATGAGAATGTGCTTGCTTGCAGCAACGTGCTATATGTTCTGAATGCCCGAATAGGGAATCTGTGTCAAAACTTTGTTAGGAATTATGTGATCCTTACTAGCTGGAAGTAAGGGAGATGGGGCATGAAGTTATTTCTAGGAGTTGGACACATACCAAGTTTAGCTCAGTTCTGGGCATCTTTGAAATACCTATACAAACTTGTTCCTACATAGTAACTTGCATCTTTGAATGAGAATGTGCTTGCTTGCAGCAACGTGCTATATGTTCTGAATGCCCGAATAGGGAATCTGTGTCAAAACTTTGTTAGGAATTATGTGATCCTTACTAGCTGGAAGTAAGGGAGATGGGGCATGAAGTTATTTCTAGGAGTTGGACACATACCAAGTTTAGCTCAGTTCTGGGCATCTTTGAAATACCTATACAAACTTGTTCCTACATAGTAACTTGCATCTTTGAATGAGAATGTGCTTGCTTACAGCAACGTGCTATATGTTCTGAATGCCCGAATTGGCAATCTGTGTCAAAACTTTGTTAGGAATTATGTGATCCTTACTACCTGGAAGTAAGGGAGATGGGGCATGAAGTTATTTCTAAGAGTTGGACACATACCAAGTTTAGCTCAGTTCTGGGCATCTTTGAAATACCTATACAAACTTGTTCCTACATAGTAACTTGCAACTTTGAATCAGAATGTGCTTGCTGACAGCAACGTGCTATATGTTCTGAATGCCCGAATTGGGAATCTGTGTCAAAACTTTGTTAGGATTTATGTGATCCTTACTAGCTGGAAGTAAGGGAGATGGGGCATGAAGTTATTTCTAGGAGTTGGACACATACCAAGTTTAGCTCAGTTCTGGGCATCTTTGAAATACCTATACAAACTTGTTCCTACATAGTATCTTGCAACTTTGAATGAGAATGTGCTTGCTTACAGCAACGTGCTATATGTTCTGAATGCCCGAATTGGGAATCTGTGTCAAAACTTTGTTAGGAATTATGTGATCCTTACTAGCTGGAAGTAAGGGAGATGGGGCATGAAGTATTTCTAGGAGTTGGACACATACCAAGTTTAGCTCAGTTCTGGGCATCTTTGAAATACCTATACAAACTTGTTCCTACATAGTAACTTGCATCTTTGAATGAGAATGTGCTTGCTTACAGCAACGTGCTATATGTTCTGAATGCCCGAATTGGGAATCTGTGTCAAAATTTTGTTAGGAATTATGTGATCCTTACTAGCTGGAAGTAAGGGAGATGGGGCATGAAGTTATTTCTAGGAGTTGGACACATACCAAGTTTAGCTCAGTTCTGGGCATCTTTGAAATACCTATACAAACTTGTTCCTACATAGTAACTTGCATCTTTGAATGAGAATGTGCTTGCTTACAGCAACGTGCTATATGTTCTGAATGCCCGAATTGGGAATCTGTGTCAAAACTTTGTTAGGAATTATGTGATCCTTACTAGCTGGAAGTAAGGGAGATCGGGCATGAAGTTATTTCTAGGAGTTGGACACATACCAAGTTTAGCTCAGTTCTGGGCATCTTTGAAATACCTATACAAACTTGTTCCTACATAGTAACTTGCAACTTTGAATGAGAATGTGCTTGCTTGCAGCAACGTGCTATATGTTCTGAATGCCCGAATTGGGAATCTGTGTCAAAACTTTGTTAGGAATTATGTGATCCTTACTAGCTGGAAGTAAGGGAGATGGGGCATGAAGTTATTTCTAGGAGTTGGACACATACCAAGTTTAGCTCAGTTCTGGGCATCTTTGAAATACCTATACAAACTTGTTCCTACATAGTAACTTGCATCTTTGAATGAGAATGTGCTTGCTTGCAGCAACGTGCTATATGTTCTGAATGCCCGAATAGGGAATCTGTGTCAAAACTTTGTTAGGAATTATGTGATCCTTACTAGCTGGAAGTAAGGGAGATGGAGCATGAAGTTATTTCTAGGAGTTGGACACATACCAAGTTTAGCTCAGTTCTGGGCATCTTTGAAATACCTATACAAACTTGTTCCTACATAGTAACTTGCATCTTTGAATGAGAATGTGCTTGCTTGCAGCAACGTGCTATATGTTCTGAATGCCCGAATTGGGAATCTGTGTCAAAACTTTGTTAGGAATTATGTGATCCTTACTAGCTGGAAGTAAGGGAGATGGGGCATGAAGTTATTTCTAGGAGTTGGAGACATACCAAGTTTAGCTCAGTTCTGGGCATCTTTGAAATACCTATACAAACTTGTTCCTACAGAGTAACTTGCAACTTTGAAAGAGAATGTGCTTGCTTAGAGCAACGTGCTATATGTTCTGAATGCCCGAATTGGGAATCTGTGTCAAAACTTTGTTAGGAATTATGTGATCCTTACTAGCTGGAAGTAAGGGAGATGGGGCATGAAGTTATTTCTAGGAGTTGGACACATACCAAGTTTAGCTCAGTTCTGGGCATCTTTGAAATACCTATACAAACTTGTTCCTACATAGTAACTTGCAACTTTGAATGAGAATGTGCTTGCTTACAGTAACGTGCTATATGTTCTGAATGCCCGAATTGGGAATCTGGGTCAAAACTTTGTTAGGAATTATGTGATCCTTACTAGCTGGAAGTAAGGGAGATGGGGCATGAAGTATTTCTAGGAGTTGGACACATACCAAGTTTAGCTCAGTTCTGGGCATCTTTGAAATACCTATACAAACTTGTTCCTACATAGTAACTTGCAACTTTGAATGAAAATGTGCTTGCTTACAGCAACGTGCTATATGTTCTGAATGCCCGAATTGGGAATCTGTGTCAAAACTTTGTTAGGAATTATGTGATCCTTACTAGCTGGAAGTAAGTGAGATGGAGCATGAAGTTATTTCTAGGAGTTGGACACATAGCAAGTTTAGCTCAGTTCTGGGCATCTTTGAAATACCTATACAAACTTGTTCCTACATAGTAACTTGCATCTTTGAATGAGAATGTGCTTGCTTACAGCAACGTGCTATATGTTCTGAATGCCCGAATTGGGAATCTGTGTCAAAACTTTGTTAGGAATTATGTGATCCTTACTAGCTGGAAGTAAGGGAGATGGGGCATGAAGTTATTTCTAGGAGTTGGACACATACCAAGTTTAGCTCAGTTCTGGGCATCTTTGAAATACCTATACAAACTTGTTCCTACATAGTAACTTGCAACTTTGAATGAGAATGTGCTTGCTTACAGCAACGTGCTATATGTTCTGAATGCCCGAATTGGGAATCTGTGTCAAAACTTTGTTAGGAATTATGTGATCCTTACTAGCTGGAAGTAAGGGAGATGGGGCATGAAGTTATTTCTAGGAGTTGGACACATACCAAGTTTAGCTCAGTTCTGGGCATCTTTGAAATACCTATACAAACTTGTTCCTACATAGTAACTTGCTACTTTGAATGAAAATGTGCTTGCTTACAGCAACGTGCTATATGTTCTGAATGCCCGAATTGGCAATCTGTGTCAAAACTTTGTTAGGAATTATGTGATCCTTACTAGCTGGAAGTAAGGGAGATGGAGCATGAAGTTATTTCTAGGAGTTGGACACATACCAAGTTTAGCTCAGTTCTGGGCATCTTTGAAATACCTATACAAACTTGTTCCTACATAGTAACTTGCATCTTTGAATGAGAATGTGCTTGCTTACAGCAACGTGCTATATGTTCTGAATGCCCGAATTGGCAATCTGTGTCAAAACTTTGTTAGGAATTATGTGATCCTTACTAGCTGGAAATAAGGGAGATGGGGCATGAAGTTATTTCTAGGAGTTGGACACATAGCAAGTTTAGCTCAGTTCTGGGCATCTTTGAAATACCTATACAAACTTGTTCCTACCTAGTAACTTGCATCTTTGAATGAGAATGTGCTTGCTTACAGCAACGTGCTATATGTTCTGAATGCCCGAATTGGGAATCTGTGTCAAAACTTTGTTAGGAATTATGTGATCCTTACTAGCTGGAAGTAAGGGAGATGGGGCATGAAGTTATTTCTAGGAGTTGGACACATTCCAGGTTTAGCTCAGTTCTGGGCATCTTTGAAATACCTATACAAACTTGTTCCTACCTAGTAACTTGCATCTTTGAATGAAAATGTGCTTGCTTACAGCAACGTGCTATATGTTCTGAATGCCCGAATTGGGAATCTGTGTCAAAACTTTGTTAGGAATTATGTGATCCTTACTAGCTGGAAGTAAGGTAGATGGGGCATGAAGTTCTTTCTAGGAATTGGACACATACCAAGTTTAGCTCAGTTCTGGTCATCTTTGAAATACCTATACAAACTTGTTCCTACATAGTAACTTGCAACTTTGAATGAGAATGTGCTTGCTTACAGCAACGTGCTATATGTTCTGAATGCCCGAATTGGGAATCTGTGTGAAAACATTGTTAGGAATTATGTGATCCTTACTAGCTGGAAGTAAGGGAGATGGGGCATGAAGTTATTTCTAGGAGTTGGACACATACCAAGTTTAGCTCAGTTCTGGGCATCTTTGAAATACCTATACAAACTTGTTCCTACATAGTAACTTGCATCTTTGAATGAGAATGTGCTTGCTTACAGCAACGTGCTATATGTTCTGAATGCCCCAATTGGCAATCTGTGTCAAAACTTTGTTAGGAATTATGTGATCCTTACTAGCTGGAAGTAAGGGAGATGGGGCATGAAGTTATTTCTAGGAGTTGGACACATACCAAGTTTAGCTCAGTTCTGGGCATCTTTGAAATACCTATACAAACTTGTTCCTACATAGTAACTTGCAACTTTGAATGAGAATGTGCTTGCTTACAGCAACGTGCTATATGTTCTGAATGCCCGAATTGGGAATCTGTGTCAAAACTTTGTTAGGAATTATGTGATCCTTACTAGCTGGAAGTAAGGGAGATGGGGCATGAAGTTATTTCTAGGAGTTGGACACATACCAAGTTTAGCTCAGTTCTGGGCATCTTTGAAATACCTATACAAACTTGTTCCTACATAGTAACTTGCATCTTTGAATGAGAATGTGCTTGCTTGCAGCAACGTGCTATATGTTCTGAATGCCCGAATTGGCAATCTGTGTCAAAACTTTGTTAGGAATTATGTGATCCTTACTAGCTGGAAGTAAGGGAGATGGGGCATGAAGTTATTTTTAGGAGTTGGACACATACCAAGTTTAGCTCAGTTCTGGGCATTTTTGAAATACCTATACAAACTTGTTCCTACATAGTAACTTGCAACTTTGAATGAGAAAGTGCTTGCTTGCAGCAACGTGCTATATGTTCTGAATGCCCGAATAGGGAATCTGTGTCAAAACTTTGTTAGGAGTTATGTGATCCTTACTAGCTGGAAGTAAGGGAGATGGAGCATGAAGTTATTTCTTGGAGTTGGACACATACCAAGTTTAGCTCAGTTCTGGGCATCTTTGAAATACCTATACAAACTTGTTCCTACCTAGTAACTTGCATCTTAGAATGAGAATGTGCTTGCTTGCAGCAACGTGCTATAAGTTCTGAACGCCCGAATAGGGTATCTGTGTCAAAACTTTGTTAGAAATTATGTGATCCTTACTAGCTGGAAGTAAGGGAGATGTTGCATGAAGCTATTTCTAGGAGTTGGACATATACCAAGTTTAGCTCAGTTCTGGGCATCTTTGAAATACCTATACAAACTTGTTCCTACCTACTAACTTGCAACTTTGAATGAAAATGTGCTTGCTTACAGCAACGTGCTATATGTTCTGAATGCCCGAATTGGGAATCTGTGTCAAAACTTTGTTAGGAATTATGTGATCCTTACTAGCTGGAAGTAAGGGAGATGGGGCATGAAGTTATTTCTAGGAGTTGGACACATACCAAGTTTAGCTCAGTTCTGGGCATCTTTGAAATACCTATACAAACTTGTTCCTACCTAGTAACTTGCATCTTTGAATGAAAATGTGCTTGCTTACAGCAACGTGCTATATGTTCTGAATGCCCGAATTGGGAATCTGTGTCAAAACTTTGTTAGGAATTATGTCATCCTTACTAGCTGGAAGTAAGGTAGATGGGGCATGAAGTTCTTTCTAGGAATTGGACACATACCAAGTTTAGCTCAGTTCTGGTCATCTTTGAAATACCTATACAAACTTGTTCCTACATAGTAACTTGCAACTTTGAATGAGAATGTGCTTGCTTACAGCAACGTGCTATATGTTCTGAATGCCCGAATTGGGAATCTGTGTGAAAACATTGTTAGGAATTATGTGATCCTTACTAGCTGGAAGTAAGGGAGATGGGGCATGAAGTTATTTCTAGGAGTTGGACACATACCAAGTTTAGCTCAGTTCTGGGCATCTTTGAAATACCTATACAAACTTGTTCCTACATAGTAACTTGCATCTTTGAATGAGAATGTGCTTGCTTACAGCAACGTGCTATATGTTCTGAATGCCCCAATTGGCAATCTGTGTCAAAACTTTGTTAGGAATTATGTGATCCTTACTAGCTGGAAGTAAGGGAGATGGGGCATGAAGTTATTTCTAGGAGTTGGACACATACCAAGTTTAGCTCAGTTCTGGGCATCTTTGAAATACCTATACAAACTTGTTCCTACATAGTAACTTGCAACTTTGAATGAGAATGTGCTTGCTTACAGCAACGTGCTATATGTTCTGAATGCCCGAATTGGGAATCTGTGTCAAAACTTTGTTAGGAATTATGTGATCCTTACTAGCTGGAAGTAAGGGAGATGGGGCATGAAGTTATTTCTAGGAGTTGGACACATACCAAGTTTAGCTCAGTTCTGGGCATCTTTGAAATACCTATACAAACTTGTTCCTACATAGTAACTTGCATCTTTGAATGAGAATGTGCTTGCTTGCAGCAACGTGCTATATGTTCTGAATGCCCGAATTGGCAATCTGTGTCAAAACTTTGTTAGGAATTATGTGATCCTTACTAGCTGGAAGTAAGGGAGATGGGGCATGAAGTTATTTTTAGGAGTTGGACACATACCAAGTTTAGCTCAGTTCTGGGCATTTTTGAAATACCTATACAAACTTGTTCCTACATAGTAACTTGCAACTTTGAATGAGAAAGTGCTTGCTTGCAGCAACGTGCTATATGTTCTGAATGCCCGAATAGGGAATCTGTGTCAAAACTTTGTTAGGAGTTATGTGATCCTTACTAGCTGGAAGTAAGGGAGATGGAGCATGAAGTTATTTCTTGGAGTTGGACACATACCAAGTTTAGCTCAGTTCTGGGCATCTTTGAAATACCTATACAAACTTGTTCCTACCTAGTAACTTGCATCTTGGAATGAGAATGTGCTTGCTTGCAGCAACGTGCTATAAGTTCTGAATGCCCGAATAGGGTATCTGTGTCAAAACTTTGTTAGAAATTATGTGATCCTTACTAGCTGGAAGTAAGGGAGATGTTGCATGAAGCTATTTCTAGGAGTTGGACATATACCAAGTTTAGCTCAGTTCTGGGCATCTTTGAAATACCTATACAAACTTGTTCCTACCTACTAACTTGCAACTTTGAATGAAAATGTGCTTGCTTACAGCAACGTGCTATATGTTCTGAATGCCCGAATTGGGAATCTGTGTCAAAACTTTGTTAGGAATTATGTGATCCTTACTAGCTGGAAGTAAGGGAGATGGGGCATGAAGTTATTTCTAGGAGTTGGACACATACCAAGTTTAGCTCAGTTCTGGGCATCTTTGAAATACCTATACAAACTTGTTCCTACATAGTAACTTGCAACTTTGAATGAGAATGTGCTTGCTTACAGCAACGTGCAATATGTTCTGAATGCCCGAATTGGGAATCTGTGTCAAAACTTTGTTAGAAATTATGTGATCCTTACTAGCTGGAAGTAAGGGAGATGGGGCATGAAGTTATTTCTAGGAGTTGGACACATACCAAGTTTAGCTCAGTTCTGGGCATCTTTGAAATACCTATGCAAACTTGTTCCTACATAGTAACTTGCATCTTTGAATGAGAATGTGCTTGCTTGCAGCAACGTGCTATATGTTCTGAATGCCCGAATAGGGAATCTGTGTCAAAACTTTGTTAGGAATTATGTGATCCTTACTAGCTGGAAGTAAGGGAGATGGGGCATGAAGTTATTTCTAGGAGTTGGACACATACAACGTTTAGCTCAGTTCTGAGCATCTTTGAAATACCTATACAAACTTATTCCTACATAGTAACTTGCATCTTTGAATGAGAATGTGCTTGCTTGCAGCAACGTGCTATATGTTCTGAATGCCCGAATAGGGAATCTGTGTCAAAACTTTGTTAGGAATTATGTGATCCTTACTAGCTGGAAGTAAGGGAGATGGGGCATGAAGTTATGTCTAGGAGTTGGACACATACCAAGTTTAGCTCAGTTCTGGGCATCTTTGAAATACCTATACAAACTTGTTCCTACATAGTAACTTGCATCTTTGAATGAGAATGTGCTTGCTTACAGCAACGTGCTATATATTCTGAATGCCCGAATTGGCAATCTGTGTCAAAACTTTGTTAGGAATTATGTGATCCTTACTAGCTGGAAGTAAGGGAGATGGGGCATGATGTTATTTCTAGGAGTTGGACACATACCAAGTTTAGCTCAGTTCTGGGCATCTTTGAAATACCTATACAAACTTGTTCCTACATAGTAACTTGCAACTTTGAATGAAAATGTGCTTGCTTACAGCAACGTGCTATATGTTCTGAATGCCCGAATTGGGAATCTGTGTCAAAACTTTGTTAGGAATTATGTGATCCTTACTAGCTGGAAGTAAGGGAGATGGGGCATGAAGTTATTTCTAGGAGGTGGACACATACCAAGTTTAGCTCAGTTCTGGGCATCTTTGAAATACCTATACAAACTTGTTCCTACATAGTAACTTACAACCTTGAATGAAAATGTGCTTGCTTACAGCAACGTGCTATATGTTCAGAATGCCCGAATTGGGAATCTGTGTCAAAACTTTGTTAGGAATTATGTGATCCTTACTAGCTCGAAGTAAGAGAGATGGGGCATGAAGTTATTTCTAGGAGTTGGACACATACCAAGTTTAGCTCAGTTCTGGGCATCTTTGAAATACCTGTACAAACGTGTTCCTACATAGTAACTTGCATCTTTGAATGAGAATGTGCTTGCTTACAGCAACGTGCTATATGTTCTGAATGCCCGAATTGGGAATCTGTGTCAAAACTTTTTTAGGAATTATGTGATCCTTACTAGCTGGAAGTAAGGGAGATGGGGCATGATGTTATTTCTAGGAGTTGGACACATACCAAGTTTAGCTCAGTTCTGGGCATCTTTGAAATACCTATACAAACTTGTTCCTACATAGTAAGTTGCAACTTTGAATGAAAATGTGATTGCTTACAGCAACGTGCTATATGTTCTGAATGCCCGAATTGGGAATCTGTGTCAAAACTTTGTTAGGAATTATGTGATCCTTACTAGCTGGAAGTAAGGGAGATGGGGCATGAAGTTATTTCTAGGAGTTGGACACATACCAAGTTTAGCTCAGTTCTGGGCATCTTTGAAATACCTATACAAACTTGTTCCTACATAGTAACTTGCATCTTTGAATGAGAATGTGCTTGCTTACAGCAACGTGCTATATGTTCTGAATGCCCGAATTGGCAATCTGTGTCAAAACTTTGTTAGGAATTATGTGATCCTTACTAGCTGGAAGTAAGGGAGATGGGGCATGAAGTTATTTCTAGGAGTTGGACACATAGCAAGTTTAGCTCAGTTCTGGGCATCTTTGAAATACCTATACAAACTTGTTCCTACATAGTAACTTGCAACTTTGAATGAGAATGTGCTTGCTTACAGCAACGTGCTATATGTTCTCAATGCCCGAATTGGGAATCTGTGTCAAAACTTTGTTAGGAATTATGTGATCCTTACTAGCTGGAAGTAAGGGAGATGGGGCATGAAGTTATTTCTAGGAAACACCTGTACAAACTTGTTCCTACATAGTAACTTGCATCTTTGAATGAGAATGTGCTTGCTTACAGCAACGTGCTATATGTTCTGAATGCCCGAATAGGGAATCTGTGTCAAAACTTTGATAGGAATTATGTGATCCTTACTAGTTGGAAGTAAGGGAGATGGGGCATGAAGTTATTTCTAGGAGTTGGACACATACCAAGTTGAGCTCAGTTCTGGGCATCTTTGAAATACCTATACAAACTTGTTCCTACCTAGTAACTTGCAACTTTGAATGAAAATGTGCTTGCTTACAGCAACGTGCTATATGTTCTGAATGCCCGAATTGGGAATCTGTGTCAAAACTTTGTTAGGAAATATGTGATCCTTACTAGCTGGAAGTAAGGGAGATGGGGCATGAAGTTATTTCTAGGAGTTGGACACATACCAAGTTTAGCTCAGTTCTGGGCATCTTTGAAACACCTGTACAAACTTGTTCCTACATAGTAACTTGCATCTTTGAATGAGAATGTGCTTGCTTACAGCAACGTGCTATATGTTCTGAATGCCCGAATTGGGAATCTGTGTCAAAACTTTGTTAGGAATTATGTGATCCTTACTAGCTGGAAGTAAGGGAGATGGGGCATGAAGTTATTTCTAGGAGTTGGACACATACCAAGTTTAGCTCAGTTCTGGGCATCTTTGAAATACCTATACAAACTTGTTCCTACATAGTAACTTGCATCTTTGAATGAGAATGTGCTTGCTTACAGCAACGTGCTATATGTTCTGAATGCCCGAATTGGGAATCTGTGTCAAAACTGTTAGGAATTATGTGATCCTTACTAGCTGGAAGCAAGGGAGATGGGGCATGAAGTTATTTCTAGGAGTTGGACACATACCAAGTTTAGCTCAGTTCTGGGCATCTTTGAAATACCTATACAAACTTGTTCCTACATAGTAACTTGCAACTTTGAATGAAAATGTGATTGCTTACAGCAACGTGCTATATGTTCTGAATGCCCGAATTGGGAATCTGTGTCAATACTTTGTTAGGAATTATGTGATCCTTACTAGCTGGAAGTAAGGGAGATGGGGCATGAAGTTATTTCTAGGAGTTGGACACATACCAAGTTTAGCTCAGTTCTGGGCATCTTTGAAATACCTATACAAACTTGTTCCTACATAGTAACTTACAACTTTGAATGAAAATGTGCTTGCTTACAGCAACGTGCTATATGTTCAGAATGCCCGAATTGGGAATCTGTGTCAAAACTTTGTTAGGAATTATGTGATCCTTACTAGCTGGAAGTAAGGGAGATGGGGCATGAAGTTATTTCTAGGAGTTGGACACATACCAAGTTTAGCTCAGTTCTGGGCATCTTTGAAATACCTATACAAACTTGTTCCTACATAGTAACTTGCATCTTTGAATGAAAATGTGCTTGCTTACAGCAACGTGCTATATGTTCTGAATGCCCGAATAGGGAATCTGTGTCAAAACTTTGTTAGGAATTATGTGATCCTTACTAGCTGGAAGTAAGGGAGATGGAGCATGAAGTTATTTCTTGGAGTTGGACACATACCAACTTTAGCTCAGTTCTGGGCATCTTTGAAATACCTATACAAACTTGTTCCTACCTAGTAACTTGCATCTTTGAATGAGAATGTGCTTGCTTGCAGCAACGTGCTATATGTTCTGAATGCCCGAATAGGGAATCTGTGTCAAAACTTTGATAGGAATTATGTGATCCTTACTAGCTGGAAGTAAGGGAGATGGGGCATGAAGTTATTTCTAGGAGTTGGACACATACCAAGTTGAGCTCAGTTCTGGGCATCTTTGAAATACCTATACAAACTTGTTCCTACCTAGTAACTTGCATCTTTGAATGAGAATGTGCTTGCTTGCAGCAACGTGCTATATGTTCTGAATGCCCGAATAGGGAATCTGTGTCAAAACTTTGTTAGGAATTATGTGATCCTTACTAGCTGGAAGTAAGGGAGATGGGGCATGAAGTTATTTCTAGGAGTTGGACACATACCAAGTTTAGCTCAGTTCTGGGCATCTTTGAAATACCTATACAAACTTGTTCCTACATAGTAACTTGCATCTTTGAATGAGAATGTGCTTGCTTGCAGCAACGTGCTATATGTTCTGAATGCCCGAATAGGGAATCTGTGTCAAAACTTTGTTAGGAATTATGTGATCCTTACTAGCTGGAAGTAAGGGAGATGGGGCATGAAGTTATTTCTAGGAGTTGGACACATACCAAGTTTAGCTCAGTTCTGGGCATCTTTGAAATACCTATACAAACTTGTTCCTACATAGTAACTTGCATCTTTGAATGAGAATGTGCTTGCTTGCAGCAACGTGCTATATGTTCTGAATGCCCGAATTGGCAATCTGTGTCAAAACTTTGTTAGGAATTATGTGATCCTTACTAGCTGAAAGTAAGGGAGATTGAGCATGAAGTTATTTCTTGGAGTTGGACACATACCAAGTTTAGCTCAGTTCTGGGCATCTTTGAAATACCTATACAAACTTGTTCCTACCTAGTAACTTGCATCTTGGAATGAGAATGTGCTTGCTTGCAGCAACGTGCTATAAGTTCTGAATGCCCGAATAGGGAATCTGTGTCAAAACTTTGTTAGAAATTATGTGATCCTTACTAGCTGGAAGTAAGGGAGATGTTGCATGAAGCTATTTCTAGGAGTTGGACACATACCAAGTTTAGCTCAGTTCTGGGCATCTTTGAAATACCTATACAAACTTGTTCCTACCTAGTAACTTGCAACTTTGAATGAAAATGTGCTTGCTTACAGCAACGTGCTATATGTTCTGAGTGCCCGAATTGGGAATCTGTGTCAAAACTTTGTTAGGAATTATGTGATCCTTACTAGCTGGAAGTAAGGGAGATGGGGCATGAAGTTATTTCTAGGAGTTGGACACATACCAAGTTTAGCTCAGTTCTGGGCATCTTTGAAAAACCTATACAAACTTGTTCCTACATAGTAACTTGCAACTTTGAATGAAAATGTGCTTGCTTACAGCAACGTGCTATATGTTCTGAATGTCCGAATTGGGAATCTGTGTCAAAACATTGTTAGGAATTATGTGATCCTTACTAGCTGGAAGTAAGGGAGATGTTGCATGAAGCTATTTCTAGGAGTTGGACACATACCAAGTTTAGCTCAGTTCTGGGCATCTTTGAAATACCTATACAAACTTGTTCCTACCTAGTAACTTGCATCTTTGAATGAGAATCTGCTTGCTTACAGCAACGTGCTATATGTTCTGAATGCCCGAATTGGGAATCTGTGTCAAAACTTTGTTAGGAATTATGTGATCCTTACTAGCTGGAAGTAAGGGAGATGGGGCATGAAGTTATTTCTAGGAGTTGGACACATACCAAGTTTAGCTCAGTTCTGGGCATCTTTGAAATACCTATACAAACTTGTTCCTACCTAGTAACTTGCATCTTTGAATGAGAATGTGCTTGCTTACAGCAACGTGCTATATGTTCTGAATGCCCGAATTGGCAATCTGTGTCAAAACTTTGTTAGGAATTATGTGATCCTTACTAGCTGGAAGTAAGGGAGATGGGGCATGAAGTTATTTCTAGGAGTTGGACACATACCAAGTTTAGCTCAGTTCTGGGCATCTTTGAAATACCTATACAAACTTGTTCCTACATAGTAACTTGCATCTTTGAATGAGAATGTGCTTGCTTACAGCAACGTGGTATATGTTCTGAATGCCCGAATTGGCAATCTGTGTCAAAACTTTGTTGGGAATTATGTGATCCTTACTAGCTGGAAGTAAGGGAGATGGGGCATGAAGTTATTTCTAGGAGTTGGACACATACCAAGTTTAGCTCAGTTCTGGGCATCTTTGAAATACCTATACAAACTTGTTCCTACATAATATCTTGCATCTTTGAATGAGAATGTGCTTGCTTACAGCAACGTGCTATATGTTCTGAATGCCCGAATTGGCAATCTGTGTCAAAACTTTGTTAGGAATTATGTGATCCTTACTAGCTGGAAGTAAGGGAGATGGGGCATGAAGTTATTTCTAGGAGTTGGACACATAGCAAGTTTAGCTCAGTTCTGGGCATCTTTGAAATACCCATACAAACTTGTTCCTACATAGTAACTTGCGTCTTTGAATGGGAATCTGCTTGCTTACAGCAACGTGCTATATGTTCTGAATGCCCGAATTGGGAATCTGTGTCAAAACTTTGTTAGGAATTATGTGATCCTTACTAGCTGGAAGTAAGGGAGATGGGGCATGAAGTTATTTCTAGGAGTTGGACACATACCAAGTTTAGCTCAGTTCTGGGCATCTTTGAAATACCTATACAAACTTGTTCCTACATAGTAACTTGCAACTTTGAATGAGAATGTGCTTGCTTACAGCAACGTGCTATATGTTCTGAATGCCCGAATTGGGAATCTGTGTCAAAACTTTGTTGGGAATTATGTGATCCTTACTAGCTGGAAGTAAGGGAGATGGGGCATGAAGTTTTTTCTAGGAGTTGGTCACATACCAAGTTTAGCTCAGTTCTGGGCATCTTTGAAATACCTATACAAACTTGTTCCTACATAGTAACTTGCATCTTTGAATGAGAATGTGCTTGCTTACAGCAACGTGCTATATGTTCTGAATGCCCGAATTGGCAATCTGTGTCAAAACTTTGTTAGGAATTATGTGATCCTTACTAGCTGGAAGTAAGGGAGATGGGGCATGAAGTTATTTCCAGGAGTTGGACACATACCAAGTTTAGCTCAGTTCTGGGCATCTTTGACATACCTATACAAACTTGTTCCTACATAGTAACTTGCATCTTTGAATGAGAATGTGCTTGCTTACAGCAACGTGCTATATGTTCTGAATGCCCGAATTGGCAATCTGTGTCAAAACTTTGTTAGGAATTATGTGATCCTTACTAGCTGGAAGTAAGGGAGATGGGGCATGAAGTTATTTCTAGGAGTTGGACACATACCAAGTTTAGCTCAGTTCTGGGCATCTTTGAAATACCTATACAAACTTGTTCCTACATAGTAACTTGCATCTTTGAATGAGAATGTGCTTGCTTACAGCAACGTGCTATATGTTCTGAATGCCCGAATTGGCAATCTGTGTCAAAACTTTGTTAGGAATTATGTGATCCTTACTAGCTGGAAGTAAGGGAGATGGGGCATGAAGTTATTTCTAGGAGTTGGACACATACCAAGTTTAGCTCAGTTCTGGGCATCTTTGAAATACCTATACAAACTTGTTCCTACATAGTAACTTGCATCTTTGAATGAGAATGTGCTTGCTTGCAGCAACGTGCTATATGTTCTGAATGCCCGAATAGGGAATCTGTGTCAAAACTTTGTTAGGAATTATGTGATCCTTACTAGCTGGAAGTAAGGGAGATGGGGCATGAAGTTATTTCTAGGAGTTGGACACATACCAAGTTTAGCTCAGTTCTGGGCATCTTTGAAATACCTATACAAACTTGTTCCTACATAGTAACTTGCATCTTTGAATGAGAATGTGCTTGCTTACAGCAACGTGCTATATGTTCTGAATGCCCGAATTGGGAATCTGTGTCAAAACTGTTAGGAATTATGTGATCCTTACTAGCTGGAAGTAAGGGAGATGGGGCATGAAGTTATTTCTAGGAGTTGGACACATACCAAGTTTAGCTCAGTTCTGGGCATCTTTGAAATACCTATACAAACTTGTTCCTACATAGTAACTTGCAACTTTGAATGAAAATGTGATTGCTTACAGCAACGTGCTATATGTTCTGAATGCCCGAATTGGGAATCTGTGTCAATACTTTGTTAGGAATTATGTGATCCTTACTAGCTGGAAGTAAGGGAGATGGGGCATGAAGTTATTTCTAGGAGTTGGACACATACCAAGTTTAGCTCAGTTCTGGGCATCTTTGAAATACCTATACAAACTTGTTCCTACATAGTAACTTACAACTTTGAATGAAAATGTGCTTGCTTACAGCAACGTGCTATATGTTCAGAATGCCCGAATTGGGAATCTGTGTCAAAACTTTGTTAGGAATTATGTGATCCTTACTAGCTGGAAGTAAGGGAGATGGGGCATGAAGTTATTTCTAGGAGTTGGACACATACCAAGTTTAGCTCAGTTCTGGGCATCTTTGAAATACCTATACAAACTTGTTCCTACATAGTAACTTGCATCTTTGAATGAAAATGTGCTTGCTTACAGCAACGTGCTATATGTTCTGAATGCCCGAATAGGGAATCTGTGTCAAAACTTTGTTAGGAATTATGTGATCCTTACTAGCTGGAAGTAAGGGAGATGGGGCATGAAGTTATTTCTAGGAGTTGGACACATACCAAGTTTAGCTCAGTTCTGGGCATCTTTGAAATACCTATACAAACTTGTTCCTACATAGTAACTTGCATCTTTGAATGAGAATGTGCTTGCTTACAGCAACGTGCTATATGTTCTGAATGCCCGAATTGGCAATCTGTGTCAAAACTTTGTTAGGAATTATGTGATCCTTACTAGCTGGAAGTAAGGGAGATGGGGCATGAAGTTATTTCTTGGAGTTGGACACATACCAAGTTTAGCTCAGTTCTGGGCATCTTTGAAATACCTATACAAACTTGTTCCTACATAGTATCTTGCATCTTTGAATGAGAATGTGCTTGCTTACAGCAACGTGCTATATGTTCTGAATGCCCGAATAGGGAATCTGTGTCAAAACTTTGTTAGGAATTATGTGATCCTTACTAGCTGGAAGTAAGGGAGATGGAGCATGAAGTTATTTCTTGGAGTTGGACACATACCAACTTTAGCTCAGTTCTGGGCATCTTTGAAATACCTATACAAACTTGTTCCTACCTAGTAACTTGCATCTTTGAATGAGAATGTGCTTGCTTGCAGCAACGTGCTATATGTTCTGAATGCCCGAATAGGGAATCTGTGTCAAAACTTTGATAGGAATTATGTGATCCTTACTAGCTGGAAGTAAGGGAGATGGGGCATGAAGTTATTTCTAGGAGTTGGACACATACCAAGTTGAGCTCAGTTCTGGGCATCTTTGAAATACCTATACAAACTTGTTCCTACCTAGTAACTTGCATCTTTGAATGAGAATGTGCTTGCTTACAGCAACGTGCTATATGTTCTGAATGCCCGAATAGGGAATCTGTGTCAAAACTTTGTTAGGAATTATGTGATCCTTACTAGCTGGAAGTAAGGGAGATGGGGCATGAAGTTATTTCTAGGAGTTGGACACATACCAAGTTTAGCTCAGTTCTGGGCATCTTTGAAATACCTATACAAACTTGTTCCTACATAGTAACTTGCAACTTTGAATGAAAATGTGCTTGCTTACAGCAACGTGCTATATGTTCTGAATGCACGAATTGGGAATCTGTGTCAAAACTTTGTTAGGAATTATGTGATCCTTACTAGCTGGAAGTAAGGGAGATGGGGCATGAAGTTATTTCTAGGAGTTGGACACATACCAAGTTTAGCTCAGTTCTCGGCATCTTTGAAATACCTATACAAACTTGTTCCTACATAGTAACTTGCAACTTTGAATGAAAATGTGCTTGCTTACACCAACGTGCTATATGTTCTGAATGCCCGAATTGGGAATCTGTGTGAAAACATTGTTAGGAATTATGTGATCCTTACTAGCTGGAAGTAAGGGAGATGGGGCATGAAGTTATTTCTAGGAGTTGGACACATACCAAGTTGAGCTCAGTTCTGGGCATCTTTGAAATACCTATACAAACTTGTTCCTACATAGTAACTTGCAACTTTGAATGAGAATGTGCTTGCTTACAGCAACGTGCTATATGTTCTGAATGCCCGAATTGGCAATCTGTGTCAAAACTTTGTTAGGAATTATGTGATCCTTACTAGCTGGAAGTAAGGGAGATGGGGCATGAAGTTATTCCTAGGAGTTGGACACATACCAAGTTTAGCTCAGTTCTGGGCATCTTTGAAATACCTATACAAACTTGTTCCTACATAGTAACTTGCATCTTTGAATGAGAATGTGCTTTCTTGCAGCAACGTGCTATATGTTCTGAATGCCCGAATAGGGAATCTGTGTCAAAACTTTGTTAGGAACTATGTGATCCTTACTAGCTGGAAGTAAGGGAGATGGGGCATGAAGTTATTTCTAGGAGTTGGACACATACCAAGTTTAGCTCAGTTCTGGGCATCTTTGAAATACCTATACAAACTTGTTCCTACATAGTAACTTGCATCTTTGAATGAGAATGTGCTTGCTTGCAGCAACGTGCTATATGTTCTGAATGACCGAATAGGGAATCTGTGTCAAAACTTTGTTAGGAATTATGTGATCCTTACTAGCTGGAAGTAAGGGAGATGGGGCATGAAGTTATTTCTAGGAGTTGGACACATACCAAGTTTAGCTCAGTTCTGGGCATCTTTGAAATACCTATACAAACTTGTTCCTACATAGTAACTTGCATCTTTGAATGAGAATGTGCTTGCTTGCAGCAACGTGCTATATGTTCTGAATGCCCGAATAGGGAATCTGTGTCAAAACTTTGTTAGGAATTATGTGATCCTTACTAGCTGGAAGTAAGGGAGATGGGGCATGAAGTTATTTCTAGGAGTTGGACACATACCAAGTTTAGCTCAGTTCTGGGCATCTTTGAAATACCTATACAAACTTGTTCCTACATAGTAACTTGCATCTTTGAATGAGAATGTGCTTGCTTGCAGCAACGTGCTATATGTTCTGAATGCCCGAATTGGCAATCTGTGTCAAAACTTTGTTAGGAATTATGTGATCCTTACTAGCTGAAAGTAAGGGAGATTGAGCATGAAGTTATTTCTTGGAGTTGGACACATACCAAGTTTAGCTCAGTTCTGGGCATCTTTGAAATACCTATACAAACTTGTTCCTACCTAGTAACTTGCATCTTGGAATGAGAATGTGCTTGCTTGCAGCAACGTGCTATAAGTTCTGAATGCCCGAATAGGGAATCTGTGTCAAAACTTTGTTAGAAATTATGTGATCCTTACTAGCTGGAAGTAAGGGAGATGTTGCATGAAGCTATTTCTAGGAGTTGGACACATACCAAGTTTAGCTCAGTTCTGGGCATCTTTGAAATACCTATACAAACTTGTTCCTACCTAGTAACTTGCAACTTTGAATGAAAATGTGCTTGCTTACAGCAACGTGCTATATGTTCTGAGTGCCCGAATTGGGAATCTGTGTCAAAACTTTGTTAGGAATTATGTGATCCTTACTAGCTGGAAGTAAGGGAGATGGGGCATGAAGTTATTTCTAGGAGTTGGACACATACCAAGTTTAGCTCAGTTCTGGGCATCTTTGAAATACCTATACAAACTTGTTCCTACATAGTAACTTGCAACTTTGAATGAAAATGTGCTTGCTTACAGCAACGTGCTATATGTTCTGAATGTCCGAATTGGGAATCTGTGTCAAAACATTGTTAGGAATTATGTGATCCTTACTAGCTGGAAGTAAGGGAGATGTTGCATGAAGCTATTTCTAGGAGTTGGACACATACCAAGTTTAGCTCAGTTCTGGGCATCTTTGAAATACCTATACAAACTTGTTCCTACCTAGTAACTTGCATCTTTGAATGAGAATCTGCTTGCTTACAGCAACGTGCTATATGTTCTGAATGCCCGAATTGGGAATCTGTGTCAAAACTTTGTTAGGAATTATGTGATCCTTACTAGCTGGAAGTAAGGGAGATGGGGCATGAAGTTATTTCTAGGAGTTGGACACATACCAAGTTTAGCTCAGTTCTGGGCATCTTTGAAATACCTATACAAACTTGTTCCTACCTAGTAACTTGCATCTTTGAATGAGAATGTGCTTGCTTACAGCAACGTGCTATATGTTCTGAATGCCCGAATTGGCAATCTGTGTCAAAACTTTGTTAGGAATTATGTGATCCTTACTAGCTGGAAGTAAGGGAGATGGGGCATGAAGTTATTTCTAGGAGTTGGACACATACCAAGTTTAGCTCAGTTCTGGGCATCTTTGAAATACCTATACAAACTTGTTCCTACATAGTAACTTGCATCTTTGAATGAGAATGTGCTTGCTTACAGCAACGTGGTATATGTTCTGAATGCCCGAATTGGCAATCTGTGTCAAAACTTTGTTGGGAATTATGTGATCCTTACTAGCTGGAAGTAAGGGAGATGGGGCATGAAGTTATTTCTAGGAGTTGGACACATACCAAGTTTAGCTCAGTTCTGGGCATCTTTGAAATACCTATACAAACTTGTTCCTACATAATATCTTGCATCTTTGAATGAGAATGTGCTTGCTTACAGCAACGTGCTATATGTTCTGAATGCCCGAATTGGCAATCTGTGTCAAAACTTTGTTAGGAATTATGTGATCCTTACTAGCTGGAAGAAAGGGAGATGGGGCATGAAGTTATTTCTAGGAGTTGGACACATACCAAGTTTAGCTCAGTTCTGGGCATCTTTGAAATACCCATACAAACTTGTTCCTACATAGTAACTTGCATCTTTGAATGAGAATGTGCTTGCTTACAGCAACGTGCTATATGTTCTGAATGCCCGAATTGGCAATCTGTGTCAAAACTTTGTTAGGAATTATGTGATCCTTACTAGCTGGAAGTAAGGGAGATGGGGCATGAAGTTATTTCTAGGAGTTGGACACATAGCAAGTTTAGCTCAGTTCTGGGCATCTTTGAAATACCCATACAAACTTGTTCCTACATAGTAACTTGCGTCTTTGAATGGGAATCTGCTTGCTTACAGCAACGTGCTATATGTTCTGAATGCCCGAATTGGGAATCTGTGTCAAAACTTTGTTAGGAATTATGTGATCCTTACTAGCTGGAAGTAAGGGAGATGGGGCATGAAGTTATTTCTAGGAGTTGGACACATACCAAGTTTAGCTCAGTTCTGGGCATCTTTGAAATACCTATACAAACTTGTTCCTACATAGTAACTTGCAACTTTGAATGAGAATGTGCTTGCTTACAGCAACGTGCTATATGTTCTGAATGCCCGAATTGGGAATCTGTGTCAAAACTTTGTTGGGAATTATGTGATCCTTACTAGCTGGAAGTAAGGGAGATGGGGCATGAAGTTTTTTCTAGGAGTTGGTCACATACCAAGTTTAGCTCAGTTCTGGGCATCTTTGAAATACCTATACAAACTTGTTCCTACATAGTAACTTGCATCTTTGAATGAGAATGTGCTTGCTTACAGCAACGTGCTATATGTTCTGAATGCCCGAATTGGCAATCTGTGTCAAAACTTTGTTAGGAATTATGTGATCCTTACTAGCTGGAAGTAAGGGAGATGGGGCATGAAGTTATTTCCAGGAGTTGGACACATACCAAGTTTAGCTCAGTTCTGGGCATCTTTGACATACCTATACAAACTTGTTCCTACATAGTAACTTGCATCTTTGAATGAGAATGTGCTTGCTTACAGCAACGTGCTATATGTTCTGAATGCACGAATTGGCAATCTGTGTCAAAACTTTGTTAGGAATTATGTGATCCTTACTAGCTGGAAGTAAGGGAGATGGGGCATGAAGTTATTTCTAGGAGTTGGACACATACCAAGTTTAGCTCAGTTCTGGGCATCTTTGAAATACCTATACAAACTTGTTCCTACATAGTAACTTGCATCTTTGAATGAGAATGTGCTTGCTTACAGCAACGTGCTATATGTTCTGAATGCCCGAATTGGGAATCTGTGTCAAAACTTTGTTAGGAATTATGTGATCCTTACTAGCTGGAAGTAAGGGAGATGGGGCATGAAGTTATTTCTAGGAGTTGGACACATACCAAGTTTAGCTCAGTTCTGGGCATCTTTGAAATACCTATACAAACTTGTTCCTACATAGTAACTTGCATCTTTGAATGAGAATGTGCTTGCTTGCAGCAACGTGCTATATGTTCTGAATGCCCGAATAGGGAATCTGTGTCAAAACTTTGTTAGGAATTATGTGATCCTTACTAGCTGGAAGTAAGGGAGATGGGGCATGAAGTTATTTCTAGGAGTTGGACACATACCAAGTTTAGCTCAGTTCTGGGCATCTTTGAAATACCTATACAAACTTGTTCCTACATAGTAACTTGCATCTTTGAATGAGAATGTGCTTGCTTACAGCAACGTGCTATATGTTCTGAATGCCCGTATTGGCAATCTGTGTCAAAACTTTGTTAGGAATTATGTGATCCTTACTAGCTGGAAGTAAGGGAGATGGGGCATGAAGTTATTTCTAGGAGTTGGACACATACCAAGTTTAGCTCAGTTCTGGGCATCTTTGAAATACCTATACAAACTTGTTCCTACATAGTATCTTGCATCTTTGAATGAGAATGTGCTTGCTTACAGCAACGTGCTCTATGTTCTGAATGCCCGAATTGGCAATCTGTGTCAAAACTTTGATGGAATTATGTGATCCTTACTAGCTGGAAGTAAGGGAGATGGGGCATGAAGTTATTTCTAGGAGTTGGACACATACCAAGTTTAGCTCAGTTCTGGGCATCTTTGAAATACCTATACAAACTTGTTCCTACATAGTATCTTGCATCTTTGAATGAGAATGTGCTTGCTTACAGCAACGTGCTATATGTTCTGAATGCCCGAATTGGGAATCTGTGTCAAAACTTTGTTAGGAATTATGTGATCCTTACTAGCTGGAAGTAAGGGAGATGGGGCATGAAGTTATTTCTAGGAGTTGGACACATACCAAGTTTAGCTCAGTTCAGGGCATTTTTGAAATACCTATACAAACTTGTTCCTACATAGTATCTTGCAACTTTGAATGAGAATGTGCTTGCTTGCAGCAACGTGCTATATGTTCTGAATGCCCGAATAGGGAATCTGTGTCAAAACTTTGTTAGGAATTATGTGATCCTTACTAGCTGGAAGTAAGGGAGATGGAGCATGAAGTTATTTCTTGGAGTTGGACACATACAAAGTTTAGCTCAGTTCTGGGCATCTTTGAAATACCTATACAAACTTGTTCCTACCTAGTAACTTGCATCTTTGAATGAGAATGTGCTTGCTTGCAGCAACGTGCTATATGTTCTGAATGCCCGAATAGGGAATCTGTGTCAAAACTTTGTTAGGAATTATGTGATCCTTACTAGCTGGAAGTAAGGGAGATGGGGCATGAAGTTATTTCTAGGAGTTGGACACATACCAAGTTGAGCTCAGTTCTGGGCATCTTTGAAATACCTATACAAACTTGTTCCTACCTAGTAACTTGCATCTTTGAATGAGAATCTGCTTGCTTACAGCAACGTGCTATATGTTCTGAATGCCCGAATAGGGAATCTGTGTCAAAACTTTGTTAGGAATTATGTGATCCTTACTAGCTGGAAGTAAGGGAGATGGGGCATGAAGTTATTTCTAGGAGTTGGACACATACCAAGTTTAGCTCAGTTCTGGGCATCTTTGAAATACCTATACAAACTTGTTCCTACCTAGTAACTTGCAACTTTGAATGAGAATGTGCTTGCTTGCAGCAACGTGCTATATGTTCTGAATGCCCGAATAGGGAATCTGTGTCAAAACTTTGATAGGAATTATGTGATCCTTACTAGCTGGAAGTAAGTGAGATGGGGCATGAAGTTATTTCTAGGAGTTGGACACATACCAAGTTGAGCTCAGTTCTGGGCATCTTTGAAATACCTATACAAACTTGTTCCTACCTAGTAACTTGCATCTTTGAATGAGAATCTGCTTGCTTACAGCAACGTGCTATATGTTCTGAATGCCCGAATAGGGAATCTGTGTCAAAACTTTGTTAGGAATTATGTGTTCCTTACTAGCTGGAAGTAAGGGAGATGGGGCATGAAGTTATTTCTAGGAGTTGGACACATACCAAGTTTAGCTCAGTTCTGGGCATCTTTGAAATACCTATACAAACTTGTTCCTACCTAGTAACTTGCAACTTTGAATGAAAATGTGCTTGCTTACACCAACGTGCTATATGTTCTGAATGCCCGAATTGGGAATCTGTGTGAAAACATTGTTAGGAATTATGTGATCCTTACTAGCTGGAAGTAAGGGAGATGGGGCATGAAGTTATTTCTAGGAGTTGGACACATACCAAGTTGAGCTCAGTTCTGGGCATCTTTGAAATACCTATACAAACTTGTTCCTACATAGTAACTTGCAACTTTGAATGAGAATGTGCTTGCTTACAGCAACGTGCTATATGTTCTGAATGCCCGAATTGGCAATCTGTGTCAAAACTTTGTTAGGAATTATGTGATCCTTACTAGCTGGAAGTAAGGGAGATGGGGCATGAAGTTATTCCTAGGAGTTGGACACATACCAAGTTTAGCTCAGTTCTGGGCATCTTTGAAATACCTGTACAAACTTGTTCCTACATAGTAACTTGCATCTTTGAATGAGAATGTGCTTTCTTGCAGCAACGTGCTATATGTTCTGAATGCCCGAATAGGGAATCTGTGTCAAAACTTTGTTAGGAACTATGTGATCCTTACTAGCTGGAAGTAAGGGAGATGGGGCATGAAGTTATTTCTAGGAGTTGGACACATACCAAGTTTAGCTCAGTTCTGGGCATCTTTGAAATACCTATACAAACTTGTTCCTACATAGTAACTTGCATCTTTGAATGAGAATGTGCTTGCTTGCAGCAACGTGCTATGTGTTCTGAATGCCCGAATAGGGAATCTGTGTCAAAACTTTGTTAGGAATTATGTGATCCTTACTACCTGGAAGTAAGGGAGATGGGGCATGAAGTTATTTCTAGGAGTTGGACACATACCAAGTTTAGCTCAGTTCTGGGCATCTTTGAAATACCTATACAAACTTGTTCCTACATAGTAACTTGCATCTTTGAATGAGAATGTGCTTGCTTGCAGCAACGTGCTATGTGTTCTGAATGCCCGAATAGGGAATCTGTGTCAAAACTTTGTTAGGAATTATGTGATCCTTACTAGCTGGAAGTAAGGGAGATGGGGCATGAAGTTATTTCTAGGAGTTGGACACATACCAAGTTTAGCTCAGTTCTGGGCATCTTTGAAATACCTGTACAAACTTGTTCCTACATAGTAACTTGCATCTTTGAATGAGAATGTGCTTGCTTACAGCAACGTGCTATATGTTCTGAATGCCCGAATTGGCAATCTGTGTCAAAACTTTGTTAGGAATTATGTGATCCTTACTAGCTGGAAGTAAGGGAGATGGGGCATGAAGTTATTTCTAGGAGTTGGACACATACCAAGTTTAGCTCAGTTCTGGTCATCTTTGAAATACCTATACAAACTTGTTCCTACATATTAACTTGCATCTTTGAATGAGAATGTACTTGCTTGCAGCAACGTGCTATATGTTCTGAATGCCCGAATAGGGAATCTGTGTCAAAACTTTGTTAGGAATTATGTGATCCTTACTAGCTGGAAGTAAGGGAGATGGGGCATGAAGTTATTTCTAGGAGTTGGACACATACCAAGTTTAGCTCAGTTCTGGGCATCTTTGAAATACCTATACAAACTTGTTCCTACATAGTAACTTGCATCTTTGAATGAGAATGTGCTTGCTTGCAGCAACGTGCTATATGTTCTGAATGCCCGAATAGGGAATCTGTGTCAAAATTTTGTTAGGAATTGTGTGGTCCTTACTAGCTGGAAGTAAGGGAGATGGGGCATGAAGTTATTTCTAGGAGTTGGACACATACCAAGTTTAGCTCAGTTCTGGGCATCTTTGAAATACCTATACAAACTTGTTCCTACATAGTAACTTGCATCTTTGAATGAGAATGTGCTTGCTTGCAGCAACGTGCTATATGTTCTGAATGCCCGAATTGGCAATCTGTGTCAAAACTTTGTTAGGAATTATGTGATCCTTACTAGCTGAAAGTAAGGGAGTTTGAGCATGAAGTTATTTCTTGGAGTTGGACACATACCAAGTTTAGCTCAGTTCTGGGCATCTTTGAAATACCTATACAAACTTGTTCCTACCTAGTAACTTGCATCTTGGAATGAGAATGTGCTTGCTTGCAGCAACGTGCTATAAGTTCTGAATGCCCGAATAGGGAATCTGTGTCAAAACTTTGTTAGAAATTATGTGATCCTTACTAGCTGGAAGTAAGGGAGATGTTGCATGAAGCTATTTCTAGGAGTTGGACACATACCAAGTTTAGCTCAGTTCTGGGCATCTTTGAAATACCTATACAAACTTGTTCCTACCTAGTAACTTGCAACTTTGAATGAAAATGTGCTTGCTTACAGCAACGTGCTATATGTTCTGAGTGCCCGAATTGGGAATCTGTGTCAAAACTTTGTTAGGAATTATGTGATCCTTAGTAGCTGGAAGTAAGGGAGATGGGGCATGAAGTTATTTCTAGGAGTTGGACACATACCAAGATTAGCTCAGTTCTGGGCATCTTTGAAATACCTATACAAACTTGTTCCTACATAGTAACTTGCAACTTTGAATGAAAATGTGCTTGCTTACAGCAACGTGCTATATGTTCTGAATGTCCGAATTGGGAATCTGTGTCAAAACATTGTTAGGAATTATGTGATCCTTACTACCTGGAAGTAAGGGAGATGTTGCATGAAGCTATTTCTAGGAGTTGGACACATACCAAGTTTAGCTCAGTTCTGGGCATCTTTGAAATACCTATACAAACTTGTTCCTACCTAGTAACTTGCATCTTTGAATGAGAATCTGCTTGCTTACAGCAACGTGCTATATGTTCTGAATGCCCGAATTGGGAATCTGTGTCAAAACTTTATTAGGAATTATGTGATCCTTACTAGCTGGAAGTAAGGGAGATGTGGCATGAAGTTATTTCTAGGAGTTGGACACATACCAAGTTTAGCTCAGTTCTGGGCATCTTTGAAATACCTATACAAACTTGTTCCTACCTAGTAACTTGCATCTTTGAATGAGAATGTGCTTGCTTACAGCAACGTGCTATATGTTCTGAATGCCCGAATTGGCAATCTGTGTCAAAACTTTGTTAGGAATTATGTGATCCTTACTAGCTGGAAGTAAGGGAGATGGGGCATGAAGTTATTTCTAGGAGTTGGACACATACCAAGTTTAGCTCAGTTCTGGGCATCTTTGAAATACCTATACAAACTTGTTCCTACATAGTAACTTGCATCTTTGAATGAGAATGTGCTTGCTTACAGCAACGTGGTATATGTTCTGAATGCCCGAATTGGCAATCTGTGTCAAAACTTTGTTGGGAATTATGTGATCCTTACTAGCTGGAAGTAAGGGAGATGGGGCATGAAGTTATTTCTAGGAGTTGGACACATACCAAGTTTAGCTCAGTTCTGGGCATCTTTGAAATACCTATACAAACTTGTTCCTACATAATATCTTGCATCTTTGAATGAGAATGTGCTTGCTTACAGCAACGTGCTATATGTTCTGAATGCCCGAATTGGCAATCTGTGTCAAAACTTTGTTAGGAATTATGTGATCCTTACTAGCTGGAAGAAAGGGAGATGGGGCATGAAGTTATTTCTAGGAGTTGGACACATACCAAGTTTAGCTCAGTTCTGGGCATCTTTGAAATACCCATACAAACTTGTTCCTACATAGTAACTTGCATCTTTGAATGAGAATGTGCTTGCTTACAGCAACGTGCTATATGTTCTGAATGCCCGAATTGGCAATCTGTGTCAAAACTTTGTTAGGAATTATGTGATCCTTACTAGCTGGAAGTAAGGGAGATGGGGCATGAAGTTATTTCTAGGAGTTGGACACATAGCAAGTTTAGCTCAGTTCTGGGCATCTTTGAAATACCCATACAAACTTGTTCCTACATAGTAACTTGCGTCTTTGAATGGGAATCTGCTTGCTTACAGCAACGTGCTATATGTTCTGAATGCCCGAATTGGGAATCTGTGTCAAAACTTTGTTAGGAATTATGTGATCCTTACTAGCTGGAAGTAAGGGAGATGGGGCATGAAGTTATTTCTAGGAGTTGGACACATACCAAGTTTAGCTCAGTAGTGGGCATCTTTGAAATACCTATACAAACTTGTTCCTACATAGTAACTTGCAACTTTGAATGAGAATGTGCTTGCTTACAGCAACGTGCTATATGTTCTGAATGCCCGAATTGGGAATCTGTGTCAAAACTTTGTTGGGAATTATGTGATCCTTACTAGCTGGAAGTAAGGGAGATGGGGCATGAAGTTTTTTCTAGGAGTTGGTCACATACCAAGTTTAGCTCAGTTCTGGGCATCTTTGAAATACCTATACAAACTTGTTCCTACATAGTAACTTGCATCTTTGAATGAGAATGTGCTTGCTTACAGCAACGTGCTATATGTTCTGAATGCCCGAATTGGCAATCTGTGTCAAAACTTTGTTAGGAATTATGTGATCCTTACTAGCTGGAAGTAAGGGAGATGGGGCATGAAGTTATTTCCAGGAGTTGGACACATACCAAGTTTAGCTCAGTTCTGGGCATCTTTGACATACCTATACAAACTTGTTCCTACTTAGTAACTTGCATCTTTGAATGAGAATGTGCTTGCTTACAGCAACGTGCTATATGTTCTGAATGCCCGAATTGGCAATCTGTGTCAAAAATTTGTTAGGAATTATGTGATCCTTACTAGCTGGAAGTAAGGGAGATGGGGCATGAAGTTATTTCTAGGAGTTGGACACATACCAAGTTTAGCTCAGTTCTGGGCATCTTTGAAATACCTATACAAACTTGTTCCTACATAGTAACTTGCATCTTTGAATGAGAATGTGCTTGCTTACAGCAACGTGCTATATGTTCTGAATGCCCGAATTGGCAATCTGTGTCAAAACTTTGTTAGGAATTATGTGATCCTTACTAGCTGGAAGTAAGGGAGATGGGGCATGAAGTTATTTCTAGGAGTTGGACACATACCAAGTTTAGCTCAGTTCTGGGCATCTTTGAAATACCTATACAAACTTGTTCCTACATAGTAACTTGCATCTTTGAATGAGAATGTGCTTGCTTGCAGCAACGTGCTATATGTTCTGAATGCCCGAATAGGGAATCTGTGTCAAAACTTTGTTAGGAATTATGTGATCCTTACTAGCTGGAAGTAAGGGAGATGGGGCATGAAGTTATTTCTAGGAGTTGGACACATACCAAGTTTAGCTCAGTTCTGGGCATCTTTGAAATACCTATACAAACTTGTTCCTACATAGTAACTTGCATCTTTGAATGAGAATGTGCTTGCTTACAGCAACGTGCTATATGTTCTGAATGCCCGAATTGGCAATCTGTGTCAAAACTTTGTTAGGAATTATGTGATCCTTACTAGCTGGAAGTAAGGGAGATGGGGCATGAAGTTATTTCTAGGAGTTGGACACATACCAAGTTTAGCTCAGTTCTGGGCATCTTTGAAATACCTATACAAACTTGTTCCTACATACTATCTTGCATCTTTGAATGAGAATGTGCTTGCTTACAGCAACGTGCTATATGTTCTGAATGCCCGAATTGGCAATGTGTGTCAAAACTTTGTTAGGAATTATGTGATCCTTACTAGCTGGAAGTAAGGGAGATGGGGCATGAAGTTATTTCTAGGAGTTGGACACATACCAAGTTTAGCTCAGTTCTGGGCATCTTTGAAATACCTATACAAACTTGTTCCTACATAGTATCTTGCATCTTTGAATGAGAATGTGCTTGCTTACAGCAACGTGCTATATGTTCTGAATGCCCGAATTGGCAATCTGTGTCAAAACTTTGTTAGGAATTATGTGATCCTTACTAGCTGGAAGTAAGGGAGATGGGGCATGAAGTTATTTCTAGGAGTTGGACACATACCAAGTTTAGCTCAGTTCAGGGCATTTTTGAAATACCTATACAAACTTGTTCCTACATAGTATCTTGCAACTTTGAATGAGAATGTGCTTGCTTGCAGCAACGTGCTATATGTTCTGAATGCCCGAATAGGGAATCTGTGTCAAAACTTTGTTAGGAATTATGTGATCCTTACTAGCTGGAAGTAAGGGAGATGGAGCATGAAGTTATTTCTTGGAGTTGGACACATACAAAGTTTAGCTCAGTTCTGGGCATCTTTGAAATACCTATACAAACTTGTTCCTACCTAGTAACTTGCATCTTTGAATGAGAATGTGCTTGCTTGCAGCAACGTGCTATATGTTCTGAATGCCCGAATAGGGAATCTGTGTCAAAACTTTGATAGGAATTATGTGATCCTTACTAGCTGGAAGTAAGGGAGATGGGGCATGAAGTTATTTCTAGGAGTTGGACACATACCAAGTTGAGCTCAGTTCTGGGCATCTTTGAAATACCTATACAAACTTGTTCCTACCTAGTAACTTGCATCTTTGAATGAGAATCTGCTTGCTTACAGCAACGTGCTATATGTTCTGAATGCCCGAATAGGGAATCTGTGTCAAAACTTTGTTAGGAATTATGTGATCCTTACTAGCTGGAAGTAAGGGAGATGGGGCATGAAGTTATTTCTAGGAGTTGGACACATACCAAGTTTAGCTCAGTTCTGGGCATCTTTGAAATACCTATACAAACTTGTTCCTACCTAGTAACTTGCAACTTTGAATGAAAATGTGCTTGCTTACAGCAACGTGCTATATGTTCTGAATGCACGAATTGGGAATCTGTGTCAAAACTTTGTTAGGAATTATGTGATCCTTACTAGCTGGAAGTAAGTGAGATGGGGCATGAAGTTATTTCTAGGAGTTGGACACATACCAAGTTTAGCTCAGTTCTGGGCATCTTTGAAATACCTATACAAACTTGTTCCTACATAGTAACTTGCAACTTTGAATGAAAATGTGCTTGCTTACACCAACGTGCTATATGTTCTGAATGCCCGAATTGGGAATCTGTGTGAAAACATTGTTAGGAATTATGTGATCCTTACTAGCTGGAAGTAAGGGAGATGGGGCATGAAGTTATTTCTAGGAGTTGGAAACATAGCAAGTTTAGCTCAGTTCTGGGCATCTTTGAAATACCTATACAAACTTGTTCCTACATAGTAACTTGCAACTTTGAATGAGAATGTGCTTGGTTACAGCAACGTGCTATATGTTCTGAATGCCCGAATTGGGAATCTGTGTCAAAACTTTGTTAGGAATTATGTGATCCTTACTAGCTGGAAGTAAGGGAGATGGGGCATGAAGTTTTTTCTAGGAGTTGGACACATACCAAGTTTAGCTCAGTTCTGGTCATCTTTGAAATACCTATACAAACTTGTTCCTACATATTAACTTGCATCTTTGAATGAGAATGTGCTTGCTTGCAGCAACGTGCTATATGTTCTGAATGCCCGAATAGGGAATCTGTGTCAAAACTTTGATAGGAATTATGTGATCCTTACTAGCTGGAAGTAAGGGAGATGGGGCATGAAGTTATTTCTAGGAGTTGGACACATACCAAGTTGAGCTCAGTTCTGGGCATCTTTGAAATACCTATACAAACTTGTTCCTACCTAGTAACTTGCATCTTTGAATGAGAATCTGCTTGCTTACAGCAACGTGCTATATGTTCTGAATGCCCGAATAGGGAATCTGTGTCAAAACTTTGTTAGGAATTATGTGATCCTTACTAGCTGGAAGTAAGGGAGATGGGGCATGAAGTTATTTCTAGGAGTTGGACACATACCAAGTTTAGCTCAGTTCTGGGCATCTTTGAAATACCTATACAAACTTGTTCCTACCTAGTAACTTGCAACTTTGAATGAAAATGTGCTTGCTTACAGCAACGTGCTATATGTTCTGAATGCACGAATTGGGAATCTGTGTCAAAACTTTGTTAGGAATTATGTGATCCTTACTAGCTGGAAGTAAGTGAGATGGGGCATGAAGTTATTTCTAGGAGTTGGACACATACCAAGTTTAGCTCAGTTCTGGGCATCTTTGAAATACCTATACAAACTTGTTCCTACATAGTAACTTGCAACTTTGAATGAAAATGTGCTTGCTTACACCAACGTGCTATATGTTCTGAATGCCCGAATTGGGAATCTGTGTGAAAACATTGTTAGGAATTATGTGATCCTTACTAGCTGGAAGTAAGGGAGATGGGGCATGAAGTTATTTCTAGGAGTTGGAAACATAGCAAGTTTAGCTCAGTTCTGGGCATCTTTGAAATACCTATACAAACTTGTTCCTACATAGTAACTTGCAACTTTGAATGAGAATGTGCTTGGTTACAGCAACGTGCTATATGTTCTGAATGCCCGAATTGGGAATCTGTGTCAAAACTTTGTTAGGAATTATGTGATCCTTACTAGCTGGAAGTAAGGGAGATGGGGCATGAAGTTTTTTCTAGGAGTTGGACACATACCAAGTTTAGCTCAGTTCTGGGCATCTTTGAAATACCTATACAAACTTGTTCCTACATAGTATCTTGCATCTTTGAATGAGAATGTGCTTGCTTACAGCAACGTGCTATATGTTCTGAAAGCCCGAATTGGGAATCTGTGTCAAAACTTTGTTAGGAATTATGTGATCCTTACTAGCTGGAAGTAAGGGAGATGGGGCATGAAGTTATTTCTAGGAGTTGGACACATACCAAGTTTAGCTCAGTTCTGGGCATCTTTGAAATACCTATACAAACTTGTTCCTACATAGTAACTTGCAACTTTGAATGAGAATGTGCTTGCTTACAGCAACGTGCTATACGTTCTGAATGCCCGAATTGGGAATCTGTGTCAAAACTTTGTTAGGAATTATGTCATCCTTACTAGCTGGAAGTAAGGGAGATGGGGCATGAAGTTATTTCTAGGAGTTGGAGACATACCAAGTTTAGCTCAGTTCTGGGCATTTTTGAAATACCTATACAAACTTATTCCTACATAGTATCTTGCAACTTTGAATGAGAATGTGCTTGATTGCAGCAACGTGCTATATGTTCTGAATGCCCGAATAGGGAATCTGTGTCAAAACTTTGTTAGGAATTATGTGATCCTTACTAGCTGGAAGTAAGGGAGATGGAGCATGAAGTTGTTTCTTGGAGTTGGACACATACCAAGTTTAGCTCAGTTCTGGGCATCTTTGAAATACCTATACAAACTTGTTCCTACCTAGTAACTTGCAACTTTGAATGAAAATGTGCTTGCTTACAGCAACGTGCTATATGTTCTGAATGCCCGAATTGGGAATCTGTGTCAAAACTTTGTTAGGAATTATGTGATCCTTACTAGCTGGAAGTAAGGGAGATGGGGCATGAAGTTATTTCTAGGAGTTGGACACATACCAAGTTTAGCTCAGTTCTGGGCATCTTTGAAATACCTATACAAACTTGTTCCTACATAGTAACTTGCAACTTTGAATGAAAATGTGCTTGCTTACACCAACGTGCTATATGTTCTGAATGCCCGAAGTGGGAATCTGTGTGAAAACATTGTTAGGAATTATGTGATCCTTACTAGCTGGAAGTAAGGGAGATGGGGCATGAAGTTATTTCTAGGAGTTGGACACATACCAAGTTTAGCTCAGTTCTGGGCATCTTTGAAATACCTATACAAACTTGTTCCTACCTAGTAACTTGCATCTTTGAATGAGAATCTGCTTGCTTACAGCAACGTGCTATATGTTCTGAATGCCCGAATTGGCAATCTGTGTCAAAACTTTGTTAGGAATTATGTGATCCTTACTAGCTGGAAGTAAGGGAGATGGGGCATGAAGTGATTTCTAGGAGTTGGACACATACCAAGTTTAGCTCAGTTCTGGGCATCTTTGAAATACCTATACAAACTTGTTCCTACATAGTAACTTGCATCTTTGAATAAGAATCTGCTTGCTTACAGCAACGTGCTATATGTTCTGAATGCCCGAATAGGGAATCTGTGTCAAAACTTTGTTAGGAATTATGTGATCCTTACTAGCTGGAAGTAAGGGAGATGGGGCATGAAGTTATTTCTAGGAGTTGGAGACATACCAAGTTTAGCTCAGTTCTGGGCATCTTTGAAATACCTATACAAACTTGTTCCTACCTAGTAACTTGCAACTTTGAATGAGAATGTGCTTGCTTGCAGCAACGTGCTATATGTTCTGAATGCCCGAATAGGGAATCTGTGTCAAAACTTTGTTAGGAATTATGTGATCCTTACTAGCTGGAGGTAAGGGAGATGGGGCATGAAGTTATTTCTAGGAGTTGGACACATACGAAGTTTAGCTCAGTTCTGGGCATGTTTGAAATACCTATACAAACTTGTTCTTACATAGTAACTTGCATCTTTGAATGAGAATGTGCTTGCTTACAGCAACGTGCTATATGTTCTGAATGCCCGAATAGGGAATCTGTGTCAAAACTTTGTTAGGAATTATGTGATCCTTACTAGCTGGAAGTAAGGGAGATGGGGCATGAAGTTATTTCTAGGAGTTGGACACATACCAAGTTTAGCTCAGTTCTGGGCATCTTTGAAATACCTCTACAAACTTGTTCCTACATAGTAACTTGCAACTTTGAATGAGAATGTGCTTGCTTACAGCAACGTGCTATATGTTCTGAATGCCCGAATTGGGAATCTGTGTCAAATCTTTGTTAGGAATTATGTGATCCTTACTAGCTGGAAGTAAGGGAGATGGGGCATGAAGTTATTTCTAGGAGTTGGACACATACCAAGTTTAGCTCAGTTCTGGGCATCTTTGAAATACCTATACAAACTTGTTCCTACATAGTAACTTGCATCTTTGAATGAGAATGTGCTTGCTTACAGCAACGTGCTATATGTTCTGAATGCCCGAATTGGGAATCTGTGTCAAAACTTTGTTAGGAATTATGTGATCCTTACTAGCTGGAAGTAAGGGAGATGGGGCATGAAGTTATTTCTAGGAGTTGGACACATACCAAGTTTAGCTCAGTTCTGGGCATCTTTGAAATACCTATACAAACTTGTTCCTACATAGTAACTTGCAACTTTGAATGAGAATGTGCTTGCTTACAGCAACGTGCTATATGTTCTGAATGCCCGAATTGGGAATCTGTGTCAAAACTTTGTTAGGAATTATGTGATCCTTACTAGCTGGAAGTAAGGGAGATGGGGCATGAAGTTATTTCTAGGAGTTGGACACATACCAAGTTTAGCTCAGTTCTGGGCATCTTTGAAATACCTATACAAACTTGTTCCTACATAGTAACTTGCATCTTTGAATGAGAATGTGCTTGCTTACAGCAACGTGCTATATGTTCTGAATGCCCGAATTGGGAATCTGTGTCAAAACTTTGTTAGGAATTATGTGATCCTTACTAGCTGGAAGTAAGGGAGATGGGGCATGAAGTTATTTCTAGGAGTTGGACACATACCAAGTTTAGCTCAGTTCTGGGCATCTTTGAAATACCTATACAAACTTGTTCCTACATAGTAACTTACAACTTTGAATGAGAATGTGCTTGCTTACAGCAACGTGCTATATGTTCTGAATGCCCGAATTGGGAATCTGTGTCAAAACTTTGTTAGGAATTATGTGATCCTTACTAGCTGGAAGTAAGGGAGATGGGGCATGAAGTTATTTCTAGGAGTTGGACACATACCAAGTTTAGCTCAGTTCTGGGCATCTTTGAAATACCTATACAAACTTGTTCCTACATAGTAACTTGCAACTTTGAATGAGAATGTGCTTGCTTACAGCAACGTGCTATATGTTCTGAATGCCCGAATAGGGAATCTGTGTCAAAACTTTGTTAGGAATTATGTCATCCTTACTAGCTGGAAGTAAGGGAGATGGGGCATGAAGTTATTTCTAGGAGTTGGACACATACCAAGTTTAGCTCAGTTCTGGGCATCTTTGAAATACCTATACAAACTTGTTCCTACATAGTAACTTGCATCTTTGAATGAGAATGTGCTTGCTTACAGCAACGTGGTATATGTTCTGAATGCCCGAATTGGCAATCTGTGTCAAAACTTTGTTGGGAATTATGTGATCCTTACTAGCTGGAAGTAAGGGAGATGGGGCATGAAGTTATTTCTAGGAGTTGGACACATACCAAGTTTAGCTCAGTTCTGGGCATCTTTGAAATACCTATACAAACTTGTTCCTACATAGTAACTTGCATCTTTGAATGAGAATGTGCTTGCTTACAGCAACGTGCTATATGTTCTGAATGCCCGAATTGGGAATCTGTGTCAAAACTTTGTTAGGAATTATGTGATCCTTACTAGCTGGAAGTAAGGGAGATGGGGCATGAAGTTATTTCTAGGAGTTGGACACATACCAAGTTTAGCTCAGTTCTGGGCATTTTTGAAATACCTATACAAACTTATTCCTACATAGTATCTTGCAACTTTGAATGAGAATGTGCTTGATTGCAGCAACGTGCTATATGTTCTGAATGCCCGAATAGGGAATCTGTGTCAAAACTTTGTTAGGAATTATGTGATCCTTACTAGCTGGAAGTAAGGGAGATGGAGCATGAAGTTGTTTCTTGGAGTTGGACACATACCAAGTTTAGCTCAGTTCTGGGCATCTTTGAAATACCTATACAAACTTGTTCCTACCTAGTAACTTGCAACTTTGAATGAAAATGTGCTTGCTTACAGCAACGTGCTATATGTTCTGAATGCCCGAATTGGGAATCTGTGTCAAAACTTTGTTAGGAATTATGTGATCCTTACTAGCTGGAAGTAAGGGAGATGGGGCATGAAGTTATTTCTAGGAGTTGGACACATACCAAGTTTAGCTCAGTTCTGGGCATCTTTGAAATACCTATACAAACTTGTTCCTACATAGTAACTTGCAACTTTGAATGAAAATGTGCTTGCTTACACCAACGTGCTATATGTTCTGAATGCCCGAAGTGGGAATCTGTGTGAAAACATTGTTAGGAATTATGTGATCCTTACTAGCTGGAAGTAAGGGAGATGGGGCATGAAGTTATTTCTAGGAGTTGGACACATACCAAGTTTAGCTCAGTTCTGGGCATCTTTGAAATACCTATACAAACTTGTTCCTACCTAGTAACTTGCATCTTTGAATGAGAATCTGCCTGCTTACAGCAACGTGCTATATGTTCTGAATGCCCGAATTGGGAATCTGTGTCAAAACTTTGTTAGGAATTATGTGATCCTTACTAGCTGGAAGTAAGGGAGATGGGGCATGAAGTTATTTCTAGGAGTTGGACACATACCAAGTTTAGCTCAGTTCTGGGCATCTTTGAAATACCTATACAAACTTGTTCCTACATAGTAACTTGCAACTTTGAATGAGAATGTGCTTGCTTACAGCAACGTGCTATATCTTCTGAATGCCCGAATTGGGAATCTGTGTCAAAACTTTGTTAGGAATTATGTGATCCTTACTAGCTGGAAGTAAGGGAGATGGGGCATGAAGTTATTTCTTGGAGTTGGAGACATACCAAGTTTAGCTCAGTTCTGGGCATCTTTGAAATACCTATACAAACTTGTTCCTACATAGTAACTTGCAACTTTGAATGAGAATGTGCTTGCTTGCAGCAACGTGCTATATGTTCTGAATGCCCGAATAGGGAATCTGTGTCAAAACTTTGTTAGGAATTATGTGATCCTTACTAGCTGGAGGTAAGGGAGATGGGGCATGAAGTTATTTCTAGGAGTTGGACCCATACGAAGTTTAGCTCAGTTCTGGGCATGTTTGAAATACCTATACAAACTTGTTCTTACATAGTAACTTGCATCTTTGAATGAGAATGTGCTTGCTTACAGCAACGTGCTATATGTTCTGAATGCCCGAATAGGGAATCTGTGTCAAAACTCTGTTAGGAATTATGTGATCCTTACTAGCTGGAAGTAAGGGAGATGGGGCATGAAGTTATTTCTAGGAGTTGGACACATACCAAGTTTAGCTCAGTTCTGGGCATCTTTGAAATACCTCTACAAACTTGTTCCTACATAGTAACTTGCAACTTTGAATGAGAATGTGCTTGCTTACAGCAACGTGCTATATGTTCTGAATGCCCGAATTGGGAATCTGTGTCAAAACTTTGTTAGGAATTATGTGATCCTTACTAGCTGGAAGTAAGGGAGATGGGGCATGAAGTTATTTCTAGGAGTTGGACACATACCAAGTTTAGCTCAGTTCTGGGCATCTTTGAAATACCTATACAAACTTGTTCCTACATAGTAACTTGCATCTTTGAATGAGAATGTGCTTGCTTACAGCAACGTGCTATATGTTCTGAATGCCCGAATTGGGAATCTGTGTCAAAACTTTGTTAGGAATTATGTGATCCTTACTAGCTGGAAGTAAGGGAGATGGGGCATGAAGTTATTTCTAGGAGTTGGACACATACCAAGTTTAGCTCAGTTCTGGGCATCTTTGAAATACCTATACAAACTTGTTCCTACATAGTAACTTGCATCTTTGAATGAGAATGTGCTTGCTTACAGCAACGTGCTATATGTTCTGAATGCCCGAATTGGGAATCTGTGTCAAAACTTTGTTAGGAATTATGTGATCCTTACTAGCTGGAAGTAAGGGAGATGGGGCATGAAGTTATTTCTAGGAGTTGGACACATACCAAGTTTAGCTCAGTTCTGGGCATCTTTGAAATACCTATACAAACTTGTTCCTACATAGTAACTTACAACTTTGAATGAGAATGTGCTTGCTTACAGCAACGTGCTATATATTCTGAATGCCCGAATAGGGAATCTGTGTCAAAACTTTGTTAGGAATTATGTGATCCTTACTAGCTGGAAGTAAGGGAGATGGGGCATGAAGTTATTTCTAGGAGTTGGACACATACCAAGTTTAGCTCAGTTCTGGGCATCTTTGAAATACCTATACAAACTTGTTCCTACATAGTAACTTGCATCTTTGAATGAGAATGTGCTTGCTTGCAGCAACGTGCTATATGTTCTGAATGCCCGAATAGGGAATCTGTGTCAAAACTTTGTTAGGAATTATGTGATCCTTACTAGCTGGAAGTAAGGGAGATGGGGCATGAAGTTATTTCTAGGAGTTGGACACATACCAAGTTTAGCTCAGTTCTGGGCATCTTTGAAATACCTATGCAAACTTGTTCCTACATAGTAACTTGCAACTTTGAATGAGAATGTGCTTGCTTACAGCAACGTGCTATATGTTCTGAATGCCCGAATTGGGAATCTGTGTCAAATCTTTGTTAGGAATTATGTGATCCTTACTAGCTGGAAGTAAGGGAGATGGGGCATGAAGTTATTTCTAGGAGTTGGACACATACCAAGTTTAGCTCAGTTCTGGGCATCTTTGAAATACCTATACAAACTTGTTCCTACATAGTAACTTGCATCTTTGAATGAGAATGTGCTTGCTTACAGCAACGTGCTATATGTTCTGAATGCCCGAATTGGCAATCTGTGTCAGAACTTTGTTAGGAATTATGTGATCCTTACTAGCTGGAAGTAAGGGAGATGGGGCATGAAGTTATTTCTAGGAGTTGGACACATACCAAGTTTAGCTCAGTTCTGGGCATCTTTGAAATACCTATACAAACTTGTTCCTACATAGTAACTTGCAACTTTGAATGAGAATGTGCTTGCTTACAGCAACGTGCTATATGTTCTGAATGCCCGAATTGGGAATCTGTGTCAAAACTCTGTTAGGAATTATGTGATCCTTACTAGCTGGAAGTAAGGGAGATGGGGCATGAAGTTATTTCTAGGAGTTGGACACATACCAAGTTTAGCTCAGTTCTGGGCATCTTTGAAATACCTATACAAACTTGTTCCTACATAGTAACTTGCATCTTTGAATGGGAATCTGCTTGCTTACAGCAACGTGCTATATGTTCTGAATGCCCGAATTGGGAATCTGTGTCAAAACTTTGTTAGGAATTATGTGATCCTTACTGGCTGGAAGTAAGGGAGATGGGGCATGAAGTTATTTCTAGGAGTTGGACACATACCAAGTTTAGCTCAGTTCTGGGCATCTTTGAAATACCTATACAAACTTGTTCCTACATAGTAACTTGCATCTTTGAATGAGAATGTGCTTGCTTACAGCAACGTGCTATATGTTCTGAATGCCCGAATAGGGAATCTGTGTCAAAACTTTGTTAGGAATTATGTGATCCTTACTAGCTGGAAGTAAGGGAGATGGGGCATGAAGTTATTTCTAGGAGTTGGACACATACCAAGTTTAGCTCAGTTCTGGGCATCTTTGAAATACCTATACAAACTTGTTCCTACATAGTAACTTGCAACTTTGAATGAGAATGTGCTTGCTTACAGCAACGTGCTATATGTTCTGAATGCCCGAATTGGGAATCTGTGTCAAATCTTTGTTAGGAATTATGTGATCCTTACTAGCTGGAAGTAAGGGAGATGGGGCATGAAGTTATTTCTAGGAGTTGGACACATACCAAGTTTAGCTCAGTTCTGGGCATCTTTGAAATACCTATACAAACTTGTTCCTACATAGTAACTTGCAACTTTGAATGAGAATGTGCTTGCTTACAGCAACGTGCTATATGTTCTGAATGCCCGAATTGGGAATCTGTGTCAAATCTTTGTTAGGAATTATGTGATCCTTACTAGCTGGAAGTAAGGGAGATGGGGCATGAAGTTATTTCTAGGAGTTGGACACATACCAAGTTTAGCTCAGTTCTGGGCATCTTTGAAATACCTATACAAACTTGTTCCTACATAGTAACTTGCATCTTTGAATGAGAATGTGCTTGCTTACAGCAACGTGCTATATGTTCTGAATGCCCGAATTGGGAATCTGTGTCAGAACTTTGTTAGGAATTATGTGATCCTTACTAGCTGGAAGTAAGGGAGATGGGGCATGAAGTTCTTTCTAGGAGTTGGACACATACCAAGTTTAGCTCAGTTCTGGGCATCTTTGAAATACCTATACAAACTTGTTCCTACATAGTAACTTGCAACTTTGAATGAGAATGTGCTTGCTTACAGCAACGTGCTATATGTTCTAAATGCCCGAATTGGGAATCTGTGTCAAAACTTTGTTAGGAATTATGTGATCCTTACTAGCTGGAAGTAAGGGAGATGGGGCATGAAGTTCTTTCTAGGAGTTGGACACATACCAAGTTTAGCTCAGTTCTGGGCATCTTTGAAATACCTATACAAACTTGTTCCTACATAGTAACTTGCATCTTTGAATGAGAATGTGCTTGCTTACAGCAACGTGCTATATGTTCTGAATGCCCGAATTGGCAATCTGTGTCAAAACTTTGTTAGGAATTATGTGATCCTTACTAGCTGGAAGTAAGGGAGATGGGGCATGAAGTTCTTTCTAGGAGTTGGACACATACCAAGTTTAGCTCAGTTCTGGGCATCTTTGAAATACCTATACAAACTTGTTCCTACATAGTAACTTGCATCTTTGAATGAGAATGTGCTTGCTTACAGCAACGTGCTATATGTTCTGAATGCCCGAATTGGGAATCTGTGTCAAATCTTTGTTAGGAATTATGTGATCCTTACTAGCTGGAAGTAAGGGAGATGGGGCATGAAGTTATTTCTAGGAGTTGGACACATACCAAGTTTAGCTCAGTTCTGGGCATCTTTGAAATACCTATACAAACTTGTTCCTACATAGTAACTTGCAACTTTGAATGAGAATGTGCTTGCTTACAGCAACGTGCTATATGTTCTGAATGCCCGAATTGGGAATCTGTGTCAAATCTTTCTTAGGAATTATGTGATCCTTACTAGCTGGAAGTAAGGGAGATGGGGCATGAAGTTCTTTCTAGGAGTTGGACACATACCAAGTTTAGCTCAGTTCTGGGCATCTTTGAAATACCTATACAAACTTGTTCCTACATAGTAACTTGCATCTTTGAATGAGAATGTGCTTGCTTACAGCAACGTGCTATATGTTCTGAATGCCCGAATTGGGAATCTGTGTCAGAACTTTGTTAGGAATTATGTGATCCTTACTAGCTGGAAGTAAGGGAGATGGGGCATGAAGTTCTTTCTAGGAGTTGGACACATACCAAGTTTAGCTCAGTTCTGGGCATCTTTGAAATACCTATACAAACTTGTTCCTACATAGTAACTTGCATCTTTGAATGAGACTTTGCTTGCTTACAGCAACGTGCTATATGTTCTGAATGCCCGAATTGGCAATCTGTGTCAAAACTGTTAGGAATTATGTGATCCTTACTAGCTGGAAGTAAGGGAGATGGGGCATGATGTTATTTCTAGGAGTTGGACACATACCAAGTTTAGCTCAGTTCTGGGCATCTTTGAAATACCTATACAAACTTGTTCCTACATAGTAACTTGCAACTTTGAATGAAAATGTGATTGCTTACAGCAACGTGCTATATGTTCTGAATGCCCGAATTGGGAATCTGTGTCAAAACTTTGTTAGGAATTATGTGATCCTTACTAGCTGGAAGTAAGGGAGATGGGGCATGAAGTTATTTCTAGGAGTTGGACACATACCAAGTTTAGCTCAGTTCTGGGCATCTTTGAAATACCTATACAAACTTGTTCCTACATAGTAACTTGCATCTTTGAATGGGAATGTGCTTGCTTACAGCAACGTGCTATATGTTCTGAATGCCCGAATTGGTAATCTGTGTCAAAACTTTGTTAGGAATTATGTGATCCTTACTAGCTGGAAGTAAGGGAGATGGGGCATGAAGTTATTTCTAGGAGTTGGACACATACCAAGTTTAGCTCAGTTCTGGGCATCTTTGAAATACCTATACAAACTTGTTCCTACATAGTAACTTGCATCTTTGAATGGGAATCTGCTTGCTTACAGCAACGTGCTATATGTTCTGAATGCCCGAATTGGGAATCTGTGTCAAAACTTTGTTAGGAATTATGTGATCCTTACTGGCTGGAAGTAAGGGAGATGGGGCATGAAGTTATTTCTAGGAGTTGGACACATACCAAGTTTAGCTCAGTTCTGGGCATCTTTGAAATACCTATACAAACTTGTTCCTACATAGTAACTTGCATCTTTGAATGAGAATGTGCTTGCTTACAGCAACGTGCTATATGTTCTGAATGCCCGAATTGGCAATCTGTGTCAAAACTGTTAGGAATTATGTGATCCTTACTAGCTGGAAGTAAGGGAGATGGGGCATGAAGTTATTTCTAGGAGTTGGACACATACCAAGTTTAGCTCAGTTCTGGGCATCTTTGAAATACCTATACAAACTTGTTCCTACATAGTAACTTGCATCTTTGAATGAGAATGTGCTTGCTTACAGCAACGTGCTATATGTTCTGAATGCCCGAATTGGGAATCTGTGTCAGAACTTTGTTAGGAATTATGTGATCCTTACTAGCTGGAAGTAAGGGAGATGGGGCATGAAGTTATTTCTAGGAGTTGGACACATACCAAGTTTAGCTCAGTTCTCGGCATCTTTGAAATACCTATACAAACTTGTTCCTACATAGTAACTTGCAACTTTGAATGAGAATGTGCTTGCTTACAGCAACGTGCTATATGTTCTGAATGCCCGAATTGGGAATCTGTGTCAAATCTTTGTTAGGAATTATGTGATCCTTACTAGCTGGAAGTAAGGGAGATGGGGCATGAAGTTATTTCTAGGAGTTGGACACATACCAAGTTTAGCTCAGTTCTGGGCATCTTTGAAATACCTATACAAACTTGTTCCTACATAGTAACTTGCATCTTTGAATGAGAATGTGCTTGCTTACAGCAACGTGCTATATGTTCTGAATGCCCGAATTGGGAATCTGTGTCAGAACTTTGTTAGGAATTATGTGATCCTTACTAGCTGGAAGTAAGGGAGATGGGGCATGAAGTTATTTCTAGGAGTTGGACACATACCAAGTTTAGCTCAGTTCTGGGCATCTTTGAAATACCTATACAAACTTGTTCCTACCTAGTAACTTGCATCTTTGAATGAGACTGTGCTTGCTTACAGCAACGTGCTATATGTTCTGAATGCCCGAATTGGCAATCTGTGTCAAAACTGTTAGGAATTATGTGATCCTTACTAGCTGGAAGTAAGGGAGATGGGGCATGATGTTATTTCTAGGAGTTGGACACATACCAAGTTTAGCTCAGTTCTGGGTATCTTTGAAATACCTATACAAACTTGTTCCTACATAGTAACTTGCAACTTTGAATGAAAATGTGATTGCTTACAGCAACGTGCTATATGTTCTGAATGCCCGAATTGGGAATCTGTGTCAAAACTTTGTTAGGAATTATGTGATCCTTACTAGCTGGAAGTAAGGGAGATGGGGCATGAAGTTATTTCTAGGAGTTGGACACATAGCAAGTTTAGCTCAGTTCTGGGCATCTTTGAAATACCTATACAAACTTGTTCCTACCTAGTAACTTGCATCTTTGAATGGGAATCTGCTTGCTTACAGCAACGTGCTATATGTTCTGAATGCCCGAATTGGTAATCTGTGTCAAAACTTTGTTAGGAATTATGTGATCCTTACTGGCTGGAAGTAAGGGAGATGGGGCATGAAGTTATTTCTAGGAGTTGGACACATACCAAGTTTAGCTCAGTTCTGGGCATCTTTCAAATACCTATACAAACTTGTTCCTACATAGAAACTTGCATCTTTGAATGAGAATGTGCTTGCTTACAGCAACGTGCTATATGTTCTGAATGCCCGAATTGGGAATCTGTGTCAAAACTGTTAGGAATTATGTGATCCTTACTGGCTGGAAGTAAGGGAGATGGGGCATGAAGTTATTTCTAGGAGTTGGACACATACCAGTTTAGCTCAGTTCTGGGCATCTTTGAAATACCTATACAAACTTGTTCCTACATAGTAACTTGCATCTTTGAATGAGAATGTGCTTGCTTACAGCAACGTGCTATATGTTCTGAATGCCCGAATTGGGAATCTGTGTCAGAACTTTGTTAGGAATTATGTGATCCTTACTAGCTGGAAGTAAGGGAGATGGGGCATGAAGTTATTTCTAGGAGTTGGACACATACCAAGTTTAGCTCAGTTCTGGGCATCTTTGAAATACCTATACAAACTTGTTCCTACCTAGTAACTTGCATCTTTGAATGAGACTGTGCTTGCTTACAGCAACGTGCTATATGTTCTGAATGCCCGAATTGGCAATCTGTGTCAAAACTGTTAGGAATTATGTGATCCTTACTAGCTGGAAGTAAGGGAGATGGGGCATGAAGTTATTTCTAGGAGTTGGACACATACCAAGTTTAGCTCAGTTCTGGGCATCTTTGAAATACCTCTACAAACTTGTTCCTACATAGTAACTTGCAACTTTGAATGAGAATGTGCTTGCTTACAGCAACGTGCTATATGTTCTGAATGCCCGAATTGGGAATCTGTGTCAAAACTTTGTTAGGAATTATGTGATCCTTACTAGCTGGAAGTAAGGGAGATGGGGCATGAAGTTATTTCTAGGAGTTGGACACATACCAAGTTTAGCTCAGTTCTGGGCATCTTTGAAATACCTATACAAACTTGTTCCTACCTAGTAACTTGCATCTTTGAATGAGAATGTGCTTGCTTACAGCAACGTGCTATATGTTCTGAATGCCCGAATTGGGAATCTGTGTCAAAACTTTGTTAGGAATTATGTGATCCTTACTAGCTGGAAGTAAGGGAGATGGGGCATGAAGTTATTTCTAGGAGTTGGACACATACCAAGTTTAGCTCAGTTCTGGGCATCTTTGAAATACCTATACAAACTTGTTCCTACATAGTAACTTGCATCTTTGAATGAGAATGTGCTTGCTTACAGCAACGTGCTATATGTTCTGAATGCCCGAATTGGGAATCTGTGTCAAAACTTTGTTAGGAATTATGTGATCCTTACTAGCTGGAAGTAAGGGAGATGGGGCATGAAGTTATTTCTAGGAGTTGGACACATACCAAGTTTAGCTCAGTTCTGGGCATCTTTGAAATACCTATACAAACTTGTTCCTACATAGTAACTTACAACTTTGAATGAGAATGTGCTTGCTTACAGCAACGTGCTATATATTCTGAATGCCCGAATAGGGAATCTGTGTCAAAACTTTGTTAGGAATTATGTGATCCTTACTAGCTGGAAGTAAGGGAGATGGGGCATGAAGTTATTTCTAGGAGTTGGACACATACCAAGTTTAGCTCAGTTCTGGGCATCTTTGAAATACCTATACAAACTTGTTCCTACATAGTAACTTGCATCTTTGAATGAGAATGTGCTTGCTTGCAGCAACGTGCTATATGTTCTGAATGCCCGAATAGGGAATCTGTGTCAAAACTTTGTTAGGAATTATGTGATCCTTACTAGCTGGAAGTAAGGGAGATGGGGCATGAAGTTATTTCTAGGAGTTGGACACATAGCAAGTTTAGCTCAGTTCTGGGCATCTTTGAAATACCTATACAAACTTGTTCCTACATAGTAACTTGCATCTTTGAATGAGAATGTGCTTGCTTACAGCAACGTGCTATATGTTCTGAATGCCCGAATTGGCAATCTGTGTCAGAACTTTGTTAGGAATTATGTGATCCTTACTAGCTGGAAGTAAGGGAGATGGGGCATGAAGTTATTTCTAGGAGTTGGACACATACCAAGTTTAGCTCAGTTCTGGGCATCTTTGAAATACCTATACAAACTTGTTCCTACATAGTAACTTGCAACTTTGAATGAGAATGTGCTTGCTTACAGCAACGTGCTATATGTTCTGAATGCCCGAATTGGGAATCTGTGTCAAAACTTTGTTAGGAATTATGTGATCCTTACTAGCTGGAAGTAAGGGAGATGGGGCATGAAGTTATTTCTAGGAGTTGGACACATACCAAGTTTAGCTCAGTTCTGGGCATCTTTGAAATACCTATACAAACTTGTTCCTACATAGTAAGTTGCATCTTTGAATGAGAATGTGCTTGCTTACAGCAACGTGCTATATGTTCTGAATGCCCGAATTGGCAATCTGTGTCAAAACTTTGTTAGGAATTATGTGATCCTTACTAGCTGGAAGTAAGGGAGATGGGGCATGAAGTTATTTCTAGGAGTTGGACACATACCAAGTTTAGCTCAGTTCTGGGCATCTTTGAAATACCTATACAAACTTGTTCCTACATAGTAACTTGCATCTTTGAATGAGAATGTGCTTGCTTACAGCAACGTGCTATATGTTCTGAATGCCCGAATTGGCAATCTGTGTCAAAACTGTTAGGAATTATGTGATCCTTACTAGCTGGAAGTAAGGGAGATGGGGCATGATGTTATTTCTAGGAGTTGGACACATACCAAGTTTAGCTCAGTTCTGGGCATCTTTGAAATACCTATACAAACTTGTTCCTACATAGTAACTTGCATCTTTGAATGGGAATGTGCTTGCTTACAGCAACGTGCTATATGTTCTGAATGCCCGAATTGGGAATCTGTGTCAAAACTTTGTTAGGAATTATGTGATCCTTACTAGCTGGAAGTAAGGGAGATGGGGCATGAAGTTATTTCTAGGAGTTGGACACATACCAAGTTTAGCTCAGTTCTGGGCATCTTTGAAATACCTATACAAACTTGTTCCTACATAGTAACTTGCATCTTTGAATGGGAATCTGCTTGCTTACAGCAACGTGCTATATGTTCTGAATGCCCGAATTGGGAATCTTTGTCAAAACTTTGTTAGGAATTATGTGATCCTTACTGGCTGGAAGTAAGGGAGATGGGGCATGAAGTTATTTCTAGGAGTTGGACACATACCAAGTTTAGCTCAGTTCTGGGCATCTTTGAAATACCTATACAAACTTGTTCCTACATAGTAACTTGCAACTTTGAATGAGAATGTGCTTGCTTACAGCAACGTGCTATATGTTCTGAATGCCCGAATTGGGAATCTGTGTCAAATCTTTGTTAGGAATTATGTGATCCTTACTAGCTGGAAGTAAGGGAGATGGGGCATGAAGTTATTTCTAGGAGTTGGACACATACCAAGTTTAGCTCAGTTCTGGGCATCTTTGAAATACCTATACAAACTTGTTCCTACATAGTAACTTGCAACTTTGAATGAGAATGTGCTTGCTTACAGCAACGTGCTATATGTTCTGAATGCCCGAATTGGGAATCTGTGTCAAAACTTTGTTAGGAATTATGTGATCCTTACTAGCTGGAAGTAAGGGAGATGGGGCATGAAGTTATTTCTAGGAGTTGGACACATACCAAGTTTAGCTCAGTTCTGGGCATCTTTGAAATACCTATACAAACTTGTTCCTACATAGTAACTTGCATCTTTGAATGGGAATCTGCTTGCTTACAGCAACGTGCTATATGTTCTGAATGCCCGAATTGGGAATCTTTGTCAAAACTTTGTTAGGAATTATGTGATCCTTACTGGCTGGAAGTAAGGGAGATGGGGCATGAAGTTATTTCTAGGAGTTGGACACATACCAAGTTTAGCTCAGTTCTGGGCATCTTTGAAATACCTATACAAACTTGTTCCTACATAGTAACTTGCAACTTTGAATGAGAATGTGCTTGCTTACAGCAACGTGCTATATGTTCTGAATGCCCGAATTGGGAATCTGTGTCAAATCTTTGTTAGGAATTATGTGATCCTTACTAGCTGGAAGTAAGGGAGATGGGGCATGAAGTTATTTCTAGGAGTTGGACACATACCAAGTTTAGCTCAGTTCTGGGCATCTTTGAAATACCTATACAAACTTGTTCCTACATAGTAACTTGCATCTTTGAATGAGAATGTGCTTGCTTACAGCAACGTGCTATATGTTCTGAATGCCCGAATTGGGAATCTGTGTCAGAACTTTGTTAGGAATTATGTGATCCTTACTAGCTGGAAGTAAGGGAGATGGGGCATGAAGTTATTTCTAGGAGTTGGACACATACCAAGTTTAGCTCAGTTCTGGGCATCTTTGAAATACCTATACAAACTTGTTCCTACATAGTAACTTGCATCTTTGAATGGGAATGTGCTTGCTTACAGCAACGTGCTATATGTTCTGAATGCCCGAATTGGGAATCTGTGTCAAAACTTTGTTAGGAATTATGTGATCCTTACTAGCTGGAAGTAAGGGAGATGGGGCATGAAGTTATTTCTAGGAGTTGGACACATACCAAGTTTAGCTCAGTTCTGGGCATCTTTGAAATACCTATACAAACTTGTTCCTACATAGTAACTTGCATCTTTGAATGGGAATCTGCTTGCTTACAGCAACGTGCTATATGTTCTGAATGCCCGAATTGGGAATCTGTGTCAAAACTTTGTTAGGAATTATGTGATCCTTACTGGCTGGAAGTAAGGGAGATGGGGCATGAAGTTATTTCTAGGAGTTGGACACATACCAAGTTTAGCTCAGTTCTGGGCATCTTTGAAATACCTATACAAACTTGTTCCTACATAGTAACTTGCATCTTTGAATGAGAATGTGCTTGCTTACAGCAACGTGCTATATGTTCTGAATGCCCGAATAGGGAATCTGTGTCAAAACTTTGTTAGGAATTATGTGATCCTTACTAGCTGGAAGTAAGGGAGATGGGGCATGAAGTTATTTCTAGGAGTTGGACACATACCAAGTTTAGCTCAGTTCTGGGCATCTTTGAAATACCTATACAAACTTGTTCCTACATAGTAACTTGCAACTTTGAATGAGAATGTGCTTGCTTACAGCAACGTGCTATATGTTCTGAATGCCCGAATTGGGAATCTGTGTCAAATCTTTGTTAGGAATTATGTGATCCTTACTAGCTGGAAGTAAGGGAGATGGGGCATGAAGTTATTTCTAGGAGTTGGACACATACCAAGTTTAGCTCAGTTCTGGGCATCTTTGAAATACCTATACAAACTTGTTCCTACATAGTAACTTGCAACTTTGAATGAGAATGTGCTTGCTTACAGCAACGTGCTATATGTTCTGAATGCCCGAATTGGGAATCTGTGTCAAATCTTTGTTAGGAATTATGTGATCCTTACTAGCTGGAAGTAAGGGAGATGGGGCATGAAGTTATTTCTAGGAGTTGGACACATACCAAGTTTAGCTCAGTTCTGGGCATCTTTGAAATACCTATACAAACTTGTTCCTACATAGTAACTTGCATCTTTGAATGAGAATGTGCTTGCTTACAGCAACGTGCTATATGTTCTGAATGCCCGAATTGGGAATCTGTGTCAGAACTTTGTTAGGAATTATGTGATCCTTACTAGCTGGAAGTAAGGGAGATGGGGCATGAAGTTATTTCTAGGAGTTGGACACATACCAAGTTTAGCTCAGTTCTGGGCATCTTTGAAATACCTATACAAACTTGTTCCTACATAGTAACTTGCAACTTTGAATGAGAATGTGCTTGCTTACAGCAACGTGCTATATGTTCTAAATGCCCGAATTGGGAATCTGTGTCAAAACTTTGTTAGGAATTATGTGATCCTTACTAGCTGGAAGTAAGGGAGATGGGGCATGAAGTTCTTTCTAGGAGTTGGACACATACCAAGTTTAGCTCAGTTCTGGGCATCTTTGAAATACCTATACAAACTTGTTCCTACATAGTAACTTGCATCTTTGAATGAGAATGTGCTTGCTTACAGCAACGTGCTATATGTTCTGAATGCCCGAATTGGCAATCTGTGTCAAAACTTTGTTAGGAATTATGTGATCCTTACTAGCTGGAAGTAAGGGAGATGGGGCATGAAGTTCTTTCTAGGAGTTGGACACATACCAAGTTTAGCTCAGTTCTGGGCATCTTTGAAATACCTATACAAACTTGTTCCTACATAGTAACTTGCATCTTTGAATGAGAATGTGCTTGCTTACAGCAACGTGCTATATGTTCTGAATGCCCGAATTGGGAATCTGTGTCAAATCTTTGTTAGGAATTATGTGATCCTTACTAGCTGGAAGTAAGGGAGATGGGGCATGAAGTTATTTCTAGGAGTTGGACACATACCAAGTTTAGCTCAGTTCTGGGCATCTTTGAAATACCTATACAAACTTGTTCCTACATAGTAACTTGCAACTTTGAATGAGAATGTGCTTGCTTACAGCAACGTGCTATATGTTCTGAATGCCCGAATTGGGAATCTGTGTCAAATCTTTCTTAGGAATTATGTGATCCTTACTAGCTGGAAGTAAGGGAGATGGGGCATGAAGTTCTTTCTAGGAGTTGGACACATACCAAGTTTAGCTCAGTTCTGGGCATCTTTGAAATACCTATACAAACTTGTTCCTACATAGTAACTTGCATCTTTGAATGAGAATGTGCTTGCTTACAGCAACGTGCTATATGTTCTGAATGCCCGAATTGGGAATCTGTGTCAGAACTTTGTTAGGAATTATGTGATCCTTACTAGCTGGAAGTAAGGGAGATGGGGCATGAAGTTCTTTCTAGGAGTTGGACACATACCAAGTTTAGCTCAGTTCTGGGCATCTTTGAAATACCTATACAAACTTGTTCCTACATAGTAACTTGCATCTTTGAATGAGACTGTGCTTGCTTACAGCAACGTGCTATATGTTCTGAATGCCCGAATTGGCAATCTGTGTCAAAACTGTTAGGAATTATGTGATCCTTACTAGCTGGAAGTAAGGGAGATGGGGCATGATGTTATTTCTAGGAGTTGGACACATACCAAGTTTAGCTCAGTTCTGGGCATCTTTGAAATACCTATACAAACTTGTTCCTACATAGTAACTTGCAACTTTGAATGAAAATGTGATTGCTTACAGCAACGTGCTATATGTTCTGAATGCCCGAATTGGGAATCTGTGTCAAAACTTTGTTAGGAATTATGTGATCCTTACTAGCTGGAAGTAAGGGAGATGGGGCATGAAGTTATTTCTAGGAGTTGGACACATACCAAGTTTAGCTCAGTTCTGGGCATCTTTGAAATACCTATACAAACTTGTTCCTACATAGTAACTTGCATCTTTGAATGGGAATGTGCTTGCTTACAGCAACGTGCTATATGTTCTGAATGCCCGAATTGGTAATCTGTGTCAAAACTTTGTTAGGAATTATGTGATCCTTACTAGCTGGAAGTAAGGGAGATGGGGCATGAAGTTATTTCTAGGAGTTGGACACATACCAAGTTTAGCTCAGTTCTGGGCATCTTTGAAATACCTATACAAACTTGTTCCTACATAGTAACTTGCATCTTTGAATGGGAATCTGCTTGCTTACAGCAACGTGCTATATGTTCTGAATGCCCGAATTGGGAATCTGTGTCAAAACTTTGTTAGGAATTATGTGATCCTTACTGGCTGGAAGTAAGGGAGATGGGGCATGAAGTTATTTCTAGGAGTTGGACACATACCAAGTTTAGCTCAGTTCTGGGCATCTTTGAAATACCTATACAAACTTGTTCCTACATAGTAACTTGCATCTTTGAATGAGAATGTGCTTGCTTACAGCAACGTGCTATATGTTCTGAATGCCCGAATTGGCAATCTGTGTCAAAACTGTTAGGAATTATGTGATCCTTACTAGCTGGAAGTAAGGGAGATGGGGCATGAAGTTATTTCTAGGAGTTGGACACATACCAAGTTTAGCTCAGTTCTGGGCATCTTTGAAATACCTATACAAACTTGTTCCTACATAGTAACTTGCATCTTTGAATGAGAATGTGCTTGCTTACAGCAACGTGCTATATGTTCTGAATGCCCGAATTGGGAATCTGTGTCAGAACTTTGTTAGGAATTATGTGATCCTTACTAGCTGGAAGTAAGGGAGATGGGGCATGAAGTTATTTCTAGGAGTTGGACACATACCAAGTTTAGCTCAGTTCTCGGCATCTTTGAAATACCTATACAAACTTGTTCCTACATAGTAACTTGCAACTTTGAATGAGAATGTGCTTGCTTACAGCAACGTGCTATATGTTCTGAATGCCCGAATTGGGAATCTGTGTCAAATCTTTGTTAGGAATTATGTGATCCTTACTAGCTGGAAGTAAGGGAGATGGGGCATGAAGTTATTTCTAGGAGTTGGACACATACCAAGTTTAGCTCAGTTCTGGGCATCTTTGAAATACCTATACAAACTTGTTCCTACATAGTAACTTGCATCTTTGAATGAGAATGTGCTTGCTTACAGCAACGTGCTATATGTTCTGAATGCCCGAATTGGGAATCTGTGTCAGAACTTTGTTAGGAATTATGTGATCCTTACTAGCTGGAAGTAAGGGAGATGGGGCATGAAGTTATTTCTAGGAGTTGGACACATACCAAGTTTAGCTCAGTTCTGGGCATCTTTGAAATACCTATACAAACTTGTTCCTACCTAGTAACTTGCATCTTTGAATGAGACTGTGCTTGCTTACAGCAACGTGCTATATGTTCTGAATGGCCGAATTGGCAATCTGTGTCAAAACTGTTAGGAATTATGTGATCCTTACTAGCTGGAAGTAAGGGAGATGGGGCATGATGTTATTTCTAGGAGTTGGACACATACCAAGTTTAGCTCAGTTCTGGGTATCTTTGAAATACCTATACAAACTTGTTCCTACATAGTAACTTGCAACTTTGAATGAAAATGTGATTGCTTACAGCAACGTGCTATATGTTCTGAATGCCCGAATTGGGAATCTGTGTCAAAACTTTGTTAGGAATTATGTGATCCTTACTGGCTGGAAGTAAGGGAGATGGGGCATGAAGTTATTTCTAGGAGTTGGACACATAGCAAGTTTAGCTCAGTTCTGGGCATCTTTGAAATACCTATACAAACTTGTTCCTACATAGTAACTTGCATCTTTGAATGGGAATCTGCTTGCTTACAGCAACGTGCTATATGTTCTGAATGCCCGAATTGGTAATCTGTGTCAAAACTTTGTTAGGAATTATGTGATCCTTACTGGCTGGAAGTAAGGGAGATGGGGCATGAAGTTATTTCTAGGAGTTGGACACATACCAAGTTTAGCTCAGTTCTGGGCATCTTTCAAATACCTATACAAACTTGTTCCTACATAGAAACTTGCATCTTTGAATGAGAATGTGCTTGCTTACAGCAACGTGCTATATGTTCTGAATGCCCGAATTGGCAATCTGTGTCAAAACTGTTAGGAATTATGTGATCCTTACTGGCTGGAAGTAAGGGAGATGGGGCATGATGTTATTTCTAGGAGTTGGACACATACCAAGTTTAGCTCAGTTCTGGGCATCTTTGAAATACCTATACAAACTTGTTCCTACATAGTAACTTGCATCTTTGAATGAAAATGTGCTTGCTTACAGCAACGTGCTATATGTTCTGAATGCCCGAATTGGCAATCTGTGTCAAAACTGTTAGGAATTATGTGATCCTTACTAGCTGGAAGTAAGGGAGATGGGGCATGATGTTATTTCTAGGAGTTGGACACATACCAAGTTTAGCTCAGTTCTGGGCATCTTTGAAATACCTATACAAACTTGTTCCTACATAGTAACTTGCATCTTTGAATGGGAATGTGCTTGCTTACAGCAACGTGCTATATGTTCTGAATGCCCGAATTGGGAATCTGTGTCAAAACTTTGTTAGCAATTATGTGATCCTTACTAGCTGGAAGTAAGGGAGATGGGGCATGAAGTTATTTCTAGGAGTTGGACACATACCAAGTTTAGCTCAGTTCTGGGCATCTTTGAAATACCTATACAAACTTGTTCCTACATAGTAACTTGCATCTTTGAATGAGAATGTGCTTGCTTACAGCAACGTGCTATATGTTCTGAATGCCCGAATTGGGAATCTGTGTCAAAACTTTGTTAGGAATTATGTGATCCTTACTGGCTGGAAGTAAGGGAGATGGGGCATGAAGTTATTTCTTGGAGTTGGACACATACCAAGTTTAGCTCAGTTCTGGGCATCTTTGAAATACCTATACAAACTTGTTCCTACATAGTAACTTGCATCTTTGAATGAGAATGTGCTTGCTTACAGCAACGTGCTATATGTTCTGAATGCCCGAATAGGGAATCTGTGTCAAAACTTTGTTAGGAATTATGTGATCCTTACTAGCTGGAAGTAAGGGAGATGGGGCATGAAGTTATTTCTAGGAGTTGGACACATACCAAGTTTAGCTCAGTTCTGGGCATCTTTGAAATACCTATACAAACTTGTTCCTACATAGTAACTTGCAACTTTGAATGAGAATGTGCTTGCTTACAGCAACGTGCTATATGTTCTGAATGCCCGAATTGGGAATCTGTGTCAAATCTTTGTTAGGAATTATGTGATCCTTACTAGCTGGAAGTAAGGGAGATGGGGCATGAAGTTATTTCTAGGAGTTGGACACATACCAAGTTTAGCTCAGTTCTGGGCATCTTTGAAATACCTATACAAACTTGTTCCTACATAGTAACTTGCATCTTTGAATGAGAATGTGCTTGCTTACAGCAACGTGCTATATGTTCTGAATGCCCGAATTGGGAATCTGTGTCAGAACTTTGTTAGGAATTATGTGATCCTTACTAGCTGGAAGTAAGGGAGATGGGGCATGAAGTTATTTCTAGGAGTTGGACACATACCAAGTTTAGCTCAGTTCTGGGCATCTTTGAAATACCTATACAAACTTGTTCCTACATAGTAACTTCCAACTTTGAATGAGAATGTGCTTGCTTACAGCAACGTGCTATATGTTCTGAATGCCCGAATTGGGAATCTGTGTCAAAACTTTGTTAGGAATTATGTGATCCTTACTAGCTGGAAGTAAGGGAGATGGGGCATGAAGTTCTTTCTAGGAGTTGGACACATACCAAGTTTAGCTCAGTTCTGGGCATCTTTGAAATACCTATACAAACTTGTTCCTACATAGTAACTTGCATCTTTGAATGAGAATGTGCTTGCTTACAGCAACGTGCTATATGTTCTGAATGCCCGAATTGGCAATCTGTGTCAAAACTTTGTTAGGAATTATGTGATCCTTACTAGCTGGAAGTAAGGGAGATGGGGCATGAAGTTATTTCTAGGAGTTGGACACATACCAAGTTTAGCTCAGTTCGGGGCATCTTTGAAATACCTATACAAACTTGTTCCTACCTAGTAACTTGCATCTTTGAATGAGAATGTGCTTGCTTACAGCAACGTGCTATATGTTCTGAATGCCCGAATTGGCAATCTGTGTCAAAACTGTTAGGAATTATGTGATCATTACTAGCTGGAAGTAAGGGAGATGGGGCATGATGTTATTTCTAGGAGTTGGACACATACCAAGTTTAGCTCAGTTCTGGGCATCTTTGAAATACCTATACAAACTTGTTCCTACATAGTAACTTGCAACTTTGAATGAAAATGTGATTGCTTACAGCAACGTGCTATATGTTCTGAATGCCCGAATTGGGAATCTGTGTCAAAACTTTGTTAGGAATTATGTGATCCTTACTAGCTGGAAGTAAGGGAGATGGGGCATGAAGTTATTTCTAGGAGTTGGACACATAGCAAGTTTAGCTCAGTTCTGGGCATCTTTGAAATACCTATACAAACTTGTTCCTACATAGTAACTTGCATCTTTGAATGGGAATGTGCTTGCTTACAGCAACGTGCTATATGTTCTGAATGCCCGAATTGGTAATCTGTGTCAAAACTTTGTTAGGAATTATGTGATCCTTACTAGCTGGAAGTAAGGGAAATGGGGCATGAAGTTATTTCTAGGAGTTGGACACATACCAAGTTTAGCTCAGTTCTGGGCATCTTTGAAATACCTATACAAACTTGTTCCTACATAGTAACTTGCATCTTTGAATGGGAATCTGCTTGCTTACAGCAACGTGCTATATGTTCTGAATGCCCGAATTGGGAATCTGTGTCAAATCTTTGTTAGGAATTATGTGATCCTTAGTGGCTGGAAGTAAGGGAGATGGGGCATGAAGTTATTTCTAGGAGTTGGACACATACCAAGTTTAGCTCAGTTCTGGGCATCTTTGAAATACCTATACAAACTTGTTCCTACATAGTAACTTGCATCTTTGAATGAGAATGTGCTTGCTTACAGGAACGTGCTATATGTTCTGAATGCCCGAATTGGCAATCTGTGTCAAAACTGTTAGGAATTATGTGATCCTTACTAGCTGGAAGTAAGGGAGATGGGGCATGATGTTATTTCTAGGAGTTGGACACATACCAAGTTTAGCTCAGTTCTGGGCATCTTTGAAATACCTATACAAACTTGTTCCTACATAGTAACTTGCAACTTTGAAAGAAAATGTGATTGCTTACAGCAACGTGCTATATGTTCTGAATGCCCGAATTGGGAATCTGTGTCAAAACTTTGTTAGGAATTATGTGATCCTTACTAGCTGGAAGTAAGGGAGATGGGGCATGAAGTTATTTCTAGGAGTTGGACACATACCAAGTTTAGCTCAGTTCTGGGCATCTTTGAAATACCTATACAAACTTGTTCCTACATAGTAACTTTCAACTTTGAATGAAAATGTGCTTGCTTACAGCAACGTGCTATATGTTCTGAATGCCCGAATTGGGAATCTGTGTCAAAACTTTGTTAGGAATTATGTGATCCTTACTAGCTGGAAGTAAGGGAGATGGGGCATGAAGTTATTTCTAGGAGTTGGACACATACCAAGTTTAGCTCAGTTCTGGGCATCTTTGAAATACCTATACAAACTTGTTCCTACATAGTAACTTGCAACTTTGAATGAGAATGTGCTTGCTTACAGCAACGTGCTACATGTTCTGAATGCCCGAATTGGGAATCTGTGTCAAAACTTTGTTAGGAATTATGTCATCCTTACTAGCTGGAAGTAAGGGAGATGGGGCATGAAGTTATTTCTAGGAGTTGGACACATACCATGTTTAGCTCAGTTCTGGGCATCTTTGAAATACCTATACAAACTTGTTCCTACATAGTAACTTGCATCTTTGAATGGGAATGTGCTTGCTTACAGCAACGTGCTATATGTTCTGAATACCCGAATTGGGAATCTGTGTCAAAACTTTGTTAGGAATTATGTCATCCTTACTAGCTGGAAGTAAGGGAGATGGGGCATGAAGTTATTTCTAGGAGTTGGACACATAGCAAGTTTAGCTCAGTTCTGGGCATCTTTGAAATACCTATACAAACTTGTTCCTACATAGTAACTTGCATCTTTGAATGGGAATGTGCTTGCTTACAGCAACGTGCTATATGTTCTGAATGCCCGAATTGGGAATCTGTGTCAAAACTTTGTTAGGAATTATGTGATCCTTACTAGCTGGAAATAAGGGAGATGGGGCATGAAGTTATTTCTAGGAGTTGGACACATACCAAGTTTAGCTCAGTTCTGGGCATCTTTGAAATACCTATACAAACTTGTTCCTACATAGTAACTTGCAACTTTGAATGAGAATGTGCTTGCTTACAGCAACGTGCTATATGTTCTGAATGCCCGAATTGGGAATCTGTGTCAAAACTTTGTTAGGAATTATGTGATCCTTACTAGCTGGAAGTAAGGGAGATGGGGCATGAAGTTATTTCTAGGAGTTGGACACATACCAAGTTTAGCTCAGTTCTGGGCATCTTTGAAATACCTATACAAACTTGTTCCTACATAGTAACTTGCATCTTTGAATGAGAATGTGCTTGCTTACAGCAACGTGCTATATGTTCTGAATGCCCGAATTGGCAATCTGTGTCAAAACTTTGTTAGGAATTATGTGATCCTTACTAGCTGGAAGTAAGGGAGATGGGGCATGAAGTTATTTCTTGGAGTTGGACACATACCAAGTTGAGCTCAGTTCTGGGCATCTTTGAAATACCTATACAAACTCTTTCCTACATAGTAACTTGCATCTTTGAATGGGAATCTGCTTGCTTACAGCAACGTGCTATATGTTCTGAATGCCCGAATAGGGAATCTGTGTCAAAACTTTGTTGGGAATTATGTGATCCTTACTAGCTGGAAGTAAGGGAGATGGGGCATGAAGTTATTTCTAGGAGTTGGACACATACCAAGTTTAGCTCAGTTCTGGGCATCTTTGAAATACCTATACAAACTTGTTCCTACATAGTAACTTGCAACTTTGAATGAGAATGTGCTTGCTTACACCAACGTGCTATATGTTCTGAATGCCCGAATTGGGAATCTGTGTGAAAACATTGTTAGGAATTATGTGATCCTTACTAGCTGGAAGTAAGGGAGATGGGGCATGAAGTTATTTCTAGGAGTTGGACACATACCAAGTTTAGCTCAGTTCTGGGCATCTTTGAAATACCTATACAAACTTGTTCCTACATAGTAACTTGCAACTCTGAATGAGAATGTGCTTGGTTACAGCAACGTGCTATATGTTCTGAATGCCCGAATAGGGAATCTGTGTCAAAACTTTGTTAGGAATTATGTGATCCTTACTAGCTGGAAGTAAGGGAGATGGGGCATGAAGTTATTTCTTGGAGTTGGACACATACCAAGTTGAGCTCAGTTCTGGGCATCTTTGAAATACCTATACAAACTTGTTCCTACATAGTAACTTGCATCTTTGAATGGGAATCTGCTTGCTTACAGCAACGTGCTATATGTTCTGAATGCCCGAATAGGGAATCTGTGTCAAAACTTTGTTAGGAATTATGTGATCCTTACTAGCTGGAAGTAAGGGAGATGGGGCATGAAGTTATTTCTAGGAGTTGGACACATACCAAGTTTAGCTCAGTTCTGGGCATCTTTGAAATACCTATACAAACTTGTTCCTACATAGTAACTTGCAACTTTGAATGAAAATGTGCTTGCTTACAGCAACGTGCTATATGTTCTGAATGCCCGAATTGGGAATCTGTGTCAAAACTTTGTTAGGAATTATGTGATCCTTACTAGCTGGAAGTAAGGGAGATGGGGCATGAAGTTATTTCTAGGAGTTGGACACATACCAAGTTTAGCTCGGTTCTGGGCATCTTTGAAATACCTATACAAACTTGTTCCTACATAGTAACTTGCATCTTTGAATGAGAATGTGCTTGCTTACAGCAACGTGCTATATGTTCTGAATGCCCGAATTGGGAATCTGTGTCAAAACTTTGTTAGGAATTATGTGATCCTTACTAGCTGGAAGTAAGGGAGATGGGGCATGAAGATATTTCTAGGAGTTGGACACATACCAAGTTTAGCTCAGATCTGGGCATCTTTGAAATACCTATACAAACTTGTTCCTACATAGTAAGTTGCAACTTTGAATGAAAATGTGCTTGCTTACAGCAACGTGCTATATGTTCTGAATGCCCGAATTGGCAATCTGTGTCAAAACTTTGTTAGGAATTATGTGATCCTTACTAGCTGGAAGTAAGGGAGATGGGGCATGAAGTTATTTCTAGGAGTTGGACACATAGCAAGTTTAGCTCAGTTCTGGGCATCTTTGAAATACCTATACAAACTTGTTCCTACATAGTAACTTGCATCTTTGAATGAGAATGTGCTTGCTTACAGCAACGTGCTATATGTTCTGAATGCCCGAATTGGCAATCTGTGTCAAAACTTTGTTAGGAATTATGTGATCCTTACTAGCTGGAAGTAAGGGAGATGGGGCATGAAGTTATTTCTAGGAGTTGGACACATACCAAGTTTAGCTCAGTTCTGGGCATCTTTGAAATACCTATACAAACTTGTTCCTACATAGTAACTTGCATCTTTGAATGGGAATCTGCTTGCTTACAGCAACGTGCTATATGTTCTGAATGCCCGAATTGGGAATCTGTGTCAAAACTTTGTTAGGAATTATGTGATCCTTACTAGCTGGAAGTAAGGGAGATGGGGCATGAAGTTATTTCTAGGAGTTGGACACATACCAAGTTTAGCTCAGTTCTGGGCATCTTTGAAATACCTATACAAACTTGTTCCTACATAGTAACTTGCAACTTTGAATGAGAATGTGCTTGCTTACACCAACGTGCTATATGTTCTGAATGCCCGAATTGGGAATCTGTGTGAAAACATTGTTAGGAATTATGTGATCCTTACTAGCTGGAAGTAAGGGAGATGGGGCATGAAGTTATTTCTAGGAGTTGGACACATACCAAGTTTAGCTCAGTTCTGGGCATCTTTGAAATACCTATACAAACTTGTTCCTACATAGTAACTTGCAACTCTGAATGAGAATGTGCTTGGTTACAGCAACGTGCTATATGTTCTGAATGCCCGAATAGGGAATCTGTGTCAAAACTTTGTTAGGAATTATGTGATCCTTACTAGCTGGAAGTAAGGGAGATGGGGCATGAAGTTATTTCTTGGAGTTGGACACATACCAAGTTGAGCTCAGTTCTGGGCATCTTTGAAATACCTATACAAACTTGTTCCTACATAGTAACTTGCATCTTTGAATGGGAATCTGCTTGCTTACAGCAACGTGCTATATGTTCTGAATGCCCGAATAGGGAATCTGTGTCAAAACTTTGTTAGGAATTATGTGATCCTTACTAGCTGGAAGTAAGGGAGATGGGGCATGAAGTTATTTCTAGGAGTTGGACACATACCAAGTTTAGCTCAGTTCTGGGCATCTTTGAAATACCTATACAAACTTGTTCCTACATAGTAACTTGCAACTTTGAATGAAAATGTGCTTGCTTACAGCAACGTGCTATATGTTCTGAATGCCCGAATTGGGAATCTGTGTCAAAACTTTGTTAGGAATTATGTGATCCTTACTAGCTGGAAGTAAGGGAGATGGGGCATGAAGTTATTTCTAGGAGTTGGACACATACCAAGTTTAGCTCGGTTCTGGGCATCTTTGAAATACCTATACAAACTTGTTCCTACATAGTAACTTGCATCTTTGAATGAGAATGTGCTTGCTTACAGCAACGTGCTATATGTTCTGAATGCCCGAATTGGGAATCTGTGTCAAAACTTTGTTAGGAATTATGTGATCCTTACTAGCTGGAAGTAAGGGAGATGGGGCATGAAGATATTTCTAGGAGTTGGACACATACCAAGTTTAGCTCAGATCTGGGCATCTTTGAAATACCTATACAAACTTGTTCCTACATAGTAAGTTGCAAATTTGAATGAAAATGTGCTTGCTTACAGCAACGTGCTATATGTTCTGAATGCCCGAATTGGCAATCTGTGTCAAAACTTTGTTAGGAATTATGTGATCCTTACTAGCTGGAAGTAAGGGAGATGGGGCATGAAGTTATTTCTAGGAGTTGGACACATAGCAAGTTTAGCTCAGTTCTGGGCATCTTTGAAATACCTATACAAACTTGTTCCTACATAGTAACTTGCATCTTTGAATGAGAATGTGCTTGCTTACAGCAACGTGCTATATGTTCTGAATGCCCGAATTGGCAATCTGTGTCAAAACTTTGTTAGGAATTATGTGATCCTTACTAGCTGGAAGTAAGGGAGATGGGGCATGAAGTTATTTCTAGGAGTTGGACACATACCAAGTTTAGCTCAGTTCTGGGCATCTTTGAAATACCTATACAAACTTGTTCCTACATAGTAACTTGCATCTTTGAATGGGAATCTGCTTGCTTACAGCAACGTGCTATATGTTCTGAATGCCCGAATTGGGAATCTGTGTCAAAACTTTGTTAGGAATTATGTGATCCTTACTAGCTGGAAGTAAGGGAGATGGGGCATGAAGTTATTTCTAGGAGTTGGACACATACCAAGTTTAGCTCAGTTCTGGGCATCTTTGAAATACCTATACAAACTTGTTCCTACATAGTAACTTGCAACTTTGAATGAGAATGTGCTTGCTTACAGCAACGTGCTATATGTTCTGAATGCCCGAATTGGCAAACTGTGTCAAAACTTTGTTAGGAATTATGTGATCCTTACTAGCTGGAAGTAAGGCAGATGGGGCATGAAGTTATTTCTAGGAGTTGGACACATACCAAGTTTAGCTCAGTTCTGGGCATCTTTGAAATACCTACACAAACATGTTCTTACATAGTAACTTGCATCTTTGAATGAGAATGTGCTTGCTTACAGCAACGTGCTATATGTTCTGAATGCCCGAATTGGGAATCTGTGTCAAAACTGTTAGGAATTATGTGATCCTTACTAGCTGGAAGTAAGGGAGATGGGGCATGAAGTTATTTCTAGGAGTTGGACACATACCAAGTTTAGCTCAGTTCTGGGCATCTTTGAAATACCTATACAAACATGTTCCTACATAGTAACTTGCAACTTTGAATGAAAATGTGCTTGCTTACAGCAACGTGCTATATGTTCTGAATGCCCGAATTGGGAATCTGTGTCAAAACTTTGTTAGGAATTATGTGATCCTTACTAGCTGGAAGTAAGGGAGATGGGGCATGAAGTTATTTCTAGGAGTTGGACACATACCAAGTTTAGCTCAGTTCTGGGCATCTTTGAAATACCTATACAAACTTGTTCCTACATAGTAACTTGCAACTTTGAATGAAAATTTGCTTGCTTACAGCAACGTGCTATATGTTCTGAATGCCCGAATTGGGAATCTGTGTCAAAACTTTGTTAGGAATTATGTGATCCTTACTAGCTGGAAGTAAGGGAGATGGGGCATGAAGTTATTTCTAGGAGTTGGACACATACCAAGTTTAGCTCAGTTCTGGGCATCTTTGAAATACCTATACAAACTTGTTCCTACATAGTAAGTTGCAACTTTGAATGAAAATGTGCTTGCTTACAGCAACGTGCTATATGTTCTGAATGCCCGAATTGGCAATCTGTGTCAAAACTTTGTTAGGAATTATGTGATCCTTACTAGCTGGAAGTAAGGGAGATGGGGCATGAAGTTATTTCTAGGAGTTGGACACATAGCAAGTTTAGCTCAGTTCTGGGCATCTTTGAAATACCTATACAAACTTGTTCCTACATAGTAACTTGCATCTTTGAATGAGAATGTGCTTGCTTACAGCAACGTGCTATATGTTCTGAATGCCCGAATAGGCAATCTGTGTCAAAACTTTGTTAGGAATTATGTGATCCTTACTAGCTGGAAGTAAGGGAGATGGGGCATGAAGTTATTTCTAGGAGTTGGACACATAGCAAGTTTAGCTCAGTTCTGGGCATCTTTGAAATACCTATACAAACTTGTTCCTACATAGTAACTTGCATCTTTGAATGGGAATCTGCTTGCTTACAGCAACGTGCTATATGTTCTGAATGCCCGAATTGGGAATCTGTGTCAAAACTTTGTTAGGAATTATGTGATCCTTACTAGCTGGAAGTAAGGGAGATGGGGCATGAAGTTATTTCTAGGAGTTGGACACATACCAAGTTTAGCTCAGTTCTGGGCATCTTTGAAATACCTATACAAACTTGTTCCTACTTAGTAACTTGCAACTTTGAATGAGAATGTGCTTGCTTACAGCAACGTGCTATATGTTCTGAATGCCCGAATTGGGAATCTGTGTCAAAACTTTGTTAGGAATTATGTGATCCTTACTAGCTGGAAGTAAGGGAGATGGGGCATGAAGTTATTTCTAGGAGTTGGACACATACCAAGTTTAGCTCAGTTCTGGGCATCTTTGAAATACCTATACAAACTTGTTCCTACATAGTAACTTGCATCTTTGAATGAGAATGTGCTTGCTTACAGCAACGTGCTATATGTTCTGAATGCCCGAATTGGCAATCTGTGTCAAAACTTTGTTAGGAATTATGTGATCCTTACTAGCTGGAAGTAAGGGAGATGGGGCATGAAGTTATTTCTAGGAGTTGGACACATACCAAGTTTAGCTCAGTTCTGGGCATCTTTGAAATACCTATACAAACTTGTTACTACGTAGTAACTTGCATCTTTGAATGAGAATGTGCTTGCTTACAGCAACGTGCTATATGTTCTGAATGCCCGAATTGGGAATCTGTGTCAAAACTTTGTTAGGAATTATGTGATCCTTACTAGCTGGAAGTAAGGCAGATGGGGCATGAAGTTATTTCTAGGAGTTGGACACATACCTAGTTTAGCTCAGTTCTGGGCATCTTTGAAATACCTACACAAACATGTTCCTACATAGTAACTTGCATCTTTGAATGAGAATGTGCTTGCTTACAGCAACGTGCTATATGTTCTGAATGCCCGAATTGGGAATCTGTGTCAAAACTGTTAGGAATTATGTGATCATTACTAGCTGGAAGTAAGGGAGATGGGGCATGAAGTTATTTCTAGGAGTTGGACACATACCAAGTTTAGCTCAGTTCTGGGCATCTTTGAAATACCTATACAAACATGTTCCTACATAGTAACTTGCAACTTTGAATGAAAATGTGCTTGCTTACAGCAACGTGCTATATGTTCTGAATGCCCGAATTGGGAATCTGTGTCAAAACTTTGTTAGGAATTATGTGATCCTTACTAGCTGGAAGTAAGGGAGATGGGGCATGAAGTTATTTCTAGGAGTTGGACACATACCAAGTTTAGCTCAGTTCTGGGCATCTTTGAAATACCTATACAAACTTGTTCCTACATAGTAACTTGCAACTTTGAATGAAAATGTGCTTGCTTACAGCAACGTGCTATATGTTCTGAATGCCCGAATTGGGAATCTGTGTCAAAACTTTGTTAGGAATTATGTGATCCTTACTAGCTGGAAGTAAGGGAGATGGGGCATGAAGTTATTTCTAGGAGTTGGACACATACCAAGTTTAGCTCAGTTCTGGGCATCTTTGAAATACCTATACAAACTTGTTCCTACATAGTAAGTTGCAACTTTGAATGAAAATGTGCTTGCTTACAGCAACGTGCTATATGTTCTGAATGCCCGAATTGGCAATCTGTGTCAAAACTTTGTTAGGAATTATGTGATCCTTACTAGCTGGAAGTAAGGGAGATGGGGCATGAAGTTATTTCTAGGAGTTGGACACATAGCAAGTTTAGCTCAGTTCTGGGCATCTTTGAAATACCTATACAAACTTGTTCCTACATAGTAACTTGCATCTTTGAATGAGAATGTGCTTGCTTACAGCAACGTGCTATATGTTCTGAATGCCCGAATTGGCAATCTGTGTCAAAACTTTGTTAGGAATTATGTGATCCTTACTAGCTGGAAGTAAGGGAGATGGGGCATGAAGTTATTTCTAGGAGTTGGACACATAGCAAGTTTAGCTCAGTTCTGGGCATCTTTGAAATACCTATACAAACTTGTTCCTACATAGTAACTTGCATCTTTGAATGGGAATCTGCTTGCTTACAGCAACGTGCTATATGTTCTGAATGCCCGAATTGGGAATCTGTGTCAAAACTTTGTTAGGAATTATGTGATCCTTACTAGCTGGAAGTAAGGGAGATGGGGCATGAAGTTATTTCTAGGAGTTGGACACATACCAAGTTTAGCTCAGTTCTGGGCATCTTTGAAATACCTATACAAACTTGTTCCTACATAGTAACTTGCAACTTTGAATGAAAATGTGCTTGCTTACAGCAACGTGCTATATGTTCTGAATGCCCGAATTGGGAATCTGTGTCAAAACTTTGTTAGGAATTATGTGATCCTTACTAGCTGGAAGTAAGGGAGATGGGGCATGAAGTTATTTCTAGGAGTTGGACACATACCAAGTTTTGCTCAGTTCTGGGCATCTTTGAAATACCTATACAAACTTGTTCCTACATAGTAACTTGCATCTTTGAATGAGAATGTGCTTGCTTACAGCAACGTGCTATATGTTCTGAATGCCCGAATTGGGAATCTGTGTCAAAACTTTGTTAGGAATTATGTGATCCTTACTAGCTGGAAGTAAGGGAGATGGGGCATGAAGTTATTTCTAGGAGTTGGACACATACCAAGTTTAGCTCAGTTCTGGGCATCTTTGAAATACCTATACAAACTTGTTCCTACATAGTAACTTGCATCTTTGAATGAGAATGTGCTTGCTTACAGCAACGTGCTATATGTTCTGAATGCCCGAATTGGGAATCTGTGTCAAAACTGTTAGGAATTATGTGATCCTTACTAGCTGGAAGTAAGGGAGATGGGGCATGATGTTATTTCTAGGAGGTGGACAAATACCAAGTTTAGCTCAGTTCTGGGCATCTTTGAAATACCTATACAAACATGATCCTACATAGTAACTTGCAACTTTGAATGAAAATGTGGTTGCTTACAGCAACGTGCTATATGTTCTGAATGCCCGAATTGGGAATCTGTGTCAAAACTTTGTTAGGAATTATGTGATCCTTACTAGCTGGAAGTAAGGGAGATGGGGCATGAAGTTATTTCTAGGAGTTGGACAAATACCAAGTTTAGCTCAGTTCTGGGCATCTTTGAAATACCTATACAAACTTGTTCCTACATAGTAACTTGCAACTTTGAATGAAAATGTGCTTGCTTACAGCAACGTGCTATATGTTCTGAATGCCCGAATTGGGAATCTGTGTCAAAACTTTGTTAGGAATTATGTGATCCTTACTAGCTGGAAGTAAAGGAGATGTGGCATGAAGTTATTTCTAGGAGTTGGACACATACCAAGTTTAGCTCAGTTCTGGGCATCTTTGAAATACCTATACAAACTTGTTCCTACATAGTAACTTGCAACTTTGAATGAGAATGTGCTTGCTTACAGCAAAGTGCTATATGTTCTGAATGCCCGGATAGGGAATCTGTGTCAAAACTTTGTTAGGAATTATGTCATCCTTACTAGCTGGAAGTAAGGGAGATGGGGCATGATGTTATTTCTTGGAGTTGGACACATACCAAGTTTAGCTCAGTTCTGGGCATCTTTGAAATACCTATACAAACTTGTTCCTACATAGTAACTTGCATCTTTGAATGAGAATGTGCTTGCTTACAGCAACGTGCTATATGTTCTGAATGCCCGAATTGGGAATCTGTCTCAAAACTTTGTTAGGAATTATGTCATCCTTACTAGCTGGAAGTAAGGGAGATGGGGCATGAAGTTATTTCTAGGAGTTGGACACATAGCAAGTTTAGCTCAGTTCTGGGCATCTTTGAAATACCTATACAAACTTGTTCCTACATAGTAACTTGCATCTTTGAATGGGAATGTGCTTGCTTACAGCAACGTGCTATATGTTCTGAATGCCCGAATAGGGAATCTGTGTCAAAACTTTGTTAGGAATTATGTGATCCTTACTAGCTGGAAGTAAGGGAGATGGGGCATGAAGTTATTTCTAGGAGTTGGACACATACCAAGTTTAGCTCAGTTCTGGGCATCTTTGAAATACCTATACAAACTTGTTCCTACCTAGTAACTTGCATCTTTGAATGAGAATCTGCTTGCTTACAGCAACGTGCTATATGTTCTGAATGCCCGAATAGGGAATCTGTGTCAAAACTTTGTTAGGAATTATGTGATCCTTACTAGCTGGAAGTAAGGGAGATGGGGCATGAAGTTATTTCTAGGAGTTGGACACATACCAAGTTTAGCTCAGTTCTGGGCATCTTTGAAATACCTATACAAACTTGTTCCTACCTAGTAACTTGCAACTTTGAATGAAAATGTGCTTGCTTACAGCAACGTGCTATATGTTCTGAATGCCCGAATTGGGAATCTGTGTCAAAACTTTGTTAGGAATTATGTGATCCTTACTAACTGGAAGTAAGGGAGATGGGGCATGAAGTTATTTCTAGGAGTTGGACACATACCAAGTTTAGCTCAGTTCTGGGCATCTTTGAAATACCTATACAAACTTGTTCCTACATAGTAACTTGCAACTTTGAATGAAAATGTGCTTGCTTACACCAACGTGCTATATGTTCTGAATGCCCGAATTGGGAATCTGTGTGAAAACATTGTTAGGAATTATGTGATCCTTACTAGCTGGAAGTAAGGGAGATGGGGCATGAAGTTATTTCTAGGAGTTGGACACATACCAAGTTTAGCTCAGTTCTGGGCATCTTTGAAATACCTATACAAACTTGTTCCTACATAGTAACTTGCAACTTTGAATGAGAATGTGCTTTCTTACAGCAACGTGCTATATGTTCTGAATGCCCGAATTGGGAATCTGTGTCAAAACTTTGTTAGGAATTATGTCATCCTTACTAGCTGGAAGTAAGGGAGATGGGGCATGAAGTTATTTCTTGGAGTTGGACACATACCAAGTTTAGCTCAGTTCTGGGCATCTTTGAAATACCTATACAAACTTGTTCCTACATAGTAACTTGCATCTTTGAATGAGAATGTGCTTGCTTACAGCAACGTGCTATATGTTCTGAATGCCCGAATTGGCAATCTGTGTCAAAACTTTGTTAGGAATTATGTGTTCCTTACTAGCTGGAAGTAAGGGAGATGGGGCATGAAGTTATTTCTAGGAGTTAGACACATACCAAGTTTAGCTCAGTTCTGGGCATCTTTGAAATACCTATACAAACTTGTTCCTACATAGTAACTTGCATCTTTGAATGAGAATGTGCTTGCTTACAGCAACGTGCTATATGTTCTGAATGCCCGAATTGGCAATCTGTGTCAAAACTGTTAGGAATTATGTGATCCTTACTAGCTGGAAGTAAGGGAGATGGGGCATGATGTTATTTCTAGGAGTTGGACACATACCAAGTTTAGCTCAGTTCTGGGCATCTTTGAAATACCTATACAAACTTGTTCCTACATAGTAACTTGCAACTTTGAATGAAAATGTGATTGCTTACAGCAACGTGCTATATGTTCTGAATGCCCGAATTGGGAATCTGTGTCAAAACTTTGTTAGGAATTATGTGATCCTTACTAGCTGGAAGTAAGGGAGATGGGGCATGAAGTTATTTCTAGGAGTTGGACACATACCAAGTTTAGCTCAGTTCTGGGCATCTTTGAAATTCCTATACAAACTTGTTCCTACCTAGTAACTTACAACTTTGAATGAAAATGTGCTTGCTTACAGCAACGTGCTATATGTTCTGAATGCCCGAATTGGGAATCTGTGTCAAAACTTTGTTAGGAATTATGTCATCCTTACTACCTAGAAGTAAGGGAGATGGGGCATGAAGTTATTTCTAGGAGTTGGACACATACCAAGTTTAGCTCAGTTCTGGGCATCTTTGAAATACCTATACAAACTTGTTCCTACATAGTAACTTGCAACTTTGAATGAGAATGTGCTTGCTTACAGCAACGTGCTATATGTTCTGAATGCCCGAATTGGCAATCTGTGTCAAAACTGTTAGGAATTATGTGATCCTTACTAGCTGGAAGTAAGGGAGATGGCGCATGATGTTATTTCTAGGAGTTGGACACATACCAAGTTTAGCTCAGTTCTGGGCATCTTTGAAATACCTATACAAACTTGTTCCTACATAGTAACTTGCAACTTTGAATGAAAATGTGATTGCTTACAGCAACGTGCTATATGTTCTGAATGCCCGAATTGGGAATCTGTGTCAAAACTTTGTTAGGAATTATGTGATCCTTACTAGCTGGAAGTAAGGGAGATGGGGCATGAAGTTATTTCTAGGAGTTGGACACATACCAAGTTTAGCTCAGTTCTGGGCATCTTTGAAATACCTATACAAACTTGTTCCTACCTAGTAATTTACAACTTTGAATGAAAATGTGCTTGCTTACAGCAACGTGCTATATGTTCTGAATGCCCGAATTGGGAATCTGTGTCAAAACTTTGTTAGGAATTATGTGATCCTTACTAGCTGGAAGTAAGGGAGATGGGGCATGAAGTTATTTCTAGGAGTTGGACACATACCAAGTTTAGCTCAGTTCTGGGCATCTTTGAAATACCTATACAAACTTGTTCCTACATAGTAACTTGCAACTTTGAATGAGAATGTGCTTGCTTGCAGCAACGTGCTATATGTTCTGAATGCCCGAATAGGGAATCTGTGTCAAAACTTTGTTAGGAATTATGTGATCCTTACTAGCTGGAAGTAAGGGAGATGGGGCATGAAGTTATTTCTTGGAGTTGGACACATACCAAATATAGCTCAGTTACGGGCATCTTTGAGATACCTATACAAACTTGTTCCTACCTAGTAACTTGCATCTTTGAATGAGAATGTGCTTGCTTGCAGCAACGTGCTATATGTTCTGAATGCCCGAATTGGGAATCTGTGTCAAAACTTTGTTAGAAATTATGTGATCCTTACTAGCTGGAAGTAAGGGAGATGGGGCATGAAGTTATTTCTAGGAGTTGGACACATACCAAGTTGAGCTCAGTTCTGGGCATCTTTGAAATACCTATACAAACTTGTTCCTACCTAGTAACTTGCAACTTTGAATGAAAATGTGCTTGCTTACAGCAACGTGCTATATGTTCTGAATGCCCGAATTGGGAACATGTGTCAAAACTTTGTTAGGAATTATGTGATCCTTACTAGCTGGAAGTAAGGGAGATGGGGCATGAAGTTTTTTCTAGGAGTTGGACACATACCAAGTTTAGCTCAGTTCTGGGCATCTTTGAAAAACCTATACAAACTTGTTCCTACCTAGTAACTTGCAACTTTGAATGAAAATGTGCTTGCTTACAGCAACGTGCTATATGTTCTGAATGCCCGAATTGGGAATCTGTGTCAAAACTTTGTTAGGAATTATGTGATCCTTACTAGCTGGAAGTAAGGGAGATGGGGCATGAAGTTATTTCTAGGAGTTGGACACATACCAAGTTTAGCTCAGTTCTGGGCATCTTTGAAATACCTATACAAACTTGTTCCTACATAGTAACTTGCAACTTTGAATGAGAATGTGCTTGCTTACAGCAACGTGCTATATGTTCTGAATGCCCGAATTGGGAATCTGTGTCAAAACTTTGTTAGGAATTATGTGATCCTTACTAGCTGGAAGTAAGGGAGATGGGGCATGAAGTTATTTCTAGGAGTTGGACACATACCAAGTTTAGCTCAGTTCTGGGCATCTTTGAAATACCTACACAAACATGTTCCTACATAGTAACTTGCATCTTTGAATGAGAATGTGCTTGCTTACAGCAACGTGCTATATGTTCTGAATGCCCGAATTGGGAATCTGTGTCAAAACTGTTAGGAATTATGTGATCCTTACTAGCTGGAAGTAAGGGAGATGGGGCATGAAGTTATTTCTAGGAGTTGGACACATACCAAGTTTAGCTCAGTTCTGGGCATCTTTGAAATACCTATACAAACATGTTCCTACATAGTAACTTGCAACTTTGAATGAGAATGTGCTTGCTTACAGCAACGTGCTATATGTTCTGAATGCCCGAATTGGGAATCTGTGTCAAAACTTTGTTAGGAATTATGTGATCCTTACTAGCTGGAAGTAAGGGAGATGGGGCATGAAGTTATTTCTAGGAGTTGGACACATACCAAGTTTAGCTCAGTTCTGGGCATCTTTGAAATACCTATACAAACTTGTTCCTACATAGTAACTTGCAACTTTGAATGAAAATGTGCTTGCTTACAGCAACGTGCTATATGTTCTGAATGCCCGAATTGGGAATCTGTGTCAAAACTTTGTTAGGAATTATGTGATCCTTACTAGCTGGAAGTAAGGGAGATGGGGCATGAAGTTATTTCTAGGAGTTGGACACATAGCAAGTTTAGCTCAGTTCTGGGCATCTTTGAAATACCTATACAAACTTGTTCCTACATAGTAACTTGCATCTTTGAATGAGAATGTGCTTGCTTACAGCAACGTGCTATATGTTCTGAATGCCCGAATTGGGAATCTGTGTCAAAACTTTGTTAGGAATTATGTGATCCTTACTAGCTGGAAGTAAGGGAGATGGGGCATGAAGTTATTTCTAGGAGTTGGACACATACCAAGTTTAGCTCAGATCTGGGCATCTTTGAAATACCTATACAAACTTGTTCCTACATAGTAAGTTGCAACTTTGAATGAAAATGTGCTTGCTTACAGCAACGTGCTATATGTTCTGAATGCCCGAATTGGCAATCTGTGTCAAAACTTTGTTAGGAATTATGTGATCCTTACAAGCTGGAAGTAAGGGAGATGGGGCATGAAGTTATTTCTAGGAGTTGGACACATAGCAAGTTTAGCTCAGTTCTGGGCATCTTTGAAATACCTATACAAACTTGTTCCTACATAGTAACTTGCATCTTTGAATGAGAATGTGCTTGCTTACAGCAACGTGCTATATGTTCTGAATGCCCGAATTGGCAATCTGTGTCAAAACTTTGTTAGGAATTATGTGATCCTTACTAGCTGGAAGTAAGGGAGATGGGGCATGAAGTTATTTCTAGGAGTTGGACACATACCAAGTTTAGCTCAGTTCTGGGCATCTTTGAAATACCTATACAAACTTGTTCCTACATAGTAACTTGCATCTTTGAATGGGAATCTGCTTGCTTACAGCAACGTGCTATATGTTCTGAATGCCCGAATTGGGAATCTGTGTCAAAACTTTGTTAGGAATTATGTGATCCTTACTAGCTGGAAGTAAGGGAGATGGGGCATGAAGTTATTTCTAGGAGTTGGACACATACCAAGTTTAGCTCAGTTCTGGGCATCTTTGAAATACCTATACAAACTTGTTCCTACATAGTAACTTGCAACTTTGAATGAGAATGTGCTTGCTTACAGCAACGTGCTATATGTTCTGAATGCCCGAATTGGCAATCTGTGTCAAATCTTTGTTAGGAATTATGTGATCCTTACTAGCTGGAAGTAAGGGAGATGGGGCATGAAGTTATTTCTAGGAGTTGGACACATACCAAGTTTAGCTCAGTTCTGGGCATCTTTGAAATACCTACACAAACATGTTCCTACATAGTAACTTGCAACTTTGAATGAGAATGTGCTTGCTTACAGCAACGTGCTATATGTTCTGAATGCCCGAATTGGGAATCTGTGTCAAAACTGTTAGGAATTATGTGATCCTTACTAGCTGGAAGTAAGGGAGATGGGGCATGAAGTTATTTCTAGGAGTTGGACACATACCAAGTTTAGCTCAGTTCTGGGCATCTTTGAAATACCTATACAAACATGTTCCTACATAGTAACTTGCAACTTTGAATGAAAATGTGCTTGCTTACAGCAACGTGCTATATGTTCTGAATGCCCGAATTGGGAATCTGTGTCAAAACTTTGTTAGGAATTATGTGATCCTTACTAGCTGGAAGTAAGGGAGATGGGGCATGAAGTTATTTCTAGGAGTTGGACACATACCAAGTTTAGCTCAGTTCTGGGCATCTTTGAAATACCTATACAAACTTGTTCCTACATAGTAACTTGCAACTTTGAATGAAAATGTGCTTGCTTACAGCAACGTGCTATATGTTCTGAATGCCCGAATTGGGAATCTGTGTCAAAACTTTGTTAGGAATTATGTGATCCTTACTAGCTGGAAGTAAGGGAGATGGGGCATGAAGTTATTTCTAGGAGTTGGACACATACCAAGTTTAGCTCAGTTCTGGGCATCTTTGAAATACCTATACAAACTTGTTCCTACATAGTAAGTTGCAACTTTGAATGAAAATGTGCTTGCTTACAGCAACGTGCTATATGTTCTGAATGCCCGAATTGGCAATCTGTGTCAAAACTTTGTTAGGAATTATGTGATCCTTACTAGCTGGAAGTAAGGGAGATGGGGCATGAAGTTATTTCTAGGAGTTGGACACATACCAAGTTTTGCTCAGTTCTGGGCATCATTGAAATACCTATACAAACTTGTTCCTACATAGTAACTTGCATCTTTGAATGAGAATGTGCTTGCTTACAGCAACGTGCTATATGTTCTGAATGCCCGAATTGGGAATCTGTGTCAAAACTTTGTTAGGAATTATGTGATCCTTACTAGCTGGAAGTAAGGGAGATGGGGCATGAAGTTATTTCTAGGAGTTGGACACATACCAAGTTTAGCTCAGTTCTGGGCATCTTTGAAATACCTATACAAACTTGTTCCTACATAGTAACTTGCATCTTTGAATGAGAATGTGCTTGCTTACAGCAACGTGCTATATGTTCTGAATGCCCGAATTGGGAATCTGTGTCAAAACTGTTAGGAATTATGTGATCCTTACTAGCTGGAAGTAAGGGAGATGGGGCATGAAGTTTTTTCTAGGAGTTGGACACATACCAAGTTTAGCTCAGTTCTGGGCATCTTTGAAAAACCTATACAAACTTGTTCCTACCTAGTAACTTGCAACTTTGAATGAAAATGTGCTTGCTTACAGCAACGTGCTATATGTTCTGAATGCCCGAATTGGGAATCTGTGTCAAAACTTTGTTAGGAATTATGTGATCCTTACTAGCTGGAAGTAAGGGAGATGGGGCATGAAGTTATTTCTAGGAGTTGGACACATACCAAGTTTAGCTCAGTTCTGGGCATCTTTGAAATACCTATACAAACTTGTTCCTACATAGTAACTTGCAACTTTGAATGAAAATGTGCTTGCTTACAGCAACGTGCTATATGTTCTGAATGCCCGAATTGGGAATCTGTGTCAAAACTTTGTTAGGAATTATGTGATCCTTACTAGCTGGAAGTAAGGGAGATGGGGCATGAAGTTATTTCTAGGAGTTGGACACATACCAAGTTTTGCTCAGTTCTGGGCATCTTTGAAATACCTATACAAACTTGTTCCTACATAGTAACTTGCATCTTTGAATGAGAATGTGCTTGCTTACAGCAACGTGCTATATGTTCTGAATGCCCGAATTGGGAATCTGTGTCAAAACTTTGTTAGGAATTATGTGATCCTTACTAGCTGGAAGTAAGGGAGATGGGGCATGAAGTTATTTCTAGGAGTTGGACACATACCAAGTTTAGCTCAGTTCTGGGCATCTTTGAAATACCTATACAAACTTGTTCCTACATAGTAACTTGCATCTTTGAATGAGAATGTGCTTGCTTACAGCAACGTGCTATATGTTCTGAATGCCCGAATTGGGAATCTGTGTCAAAACTGTTAGGAATTATGTGATCCTTACTAGCTGGAAGTAAGGGAGATGGGGCATGATGTTATTTCTAGGAGGTGGACACATACCAAGTTTAGCTCAGTTCTGGGCATCTTTGAAATACCTATACAAACATGATCCTACATAGTAACTTGCAACTTTGAATGAAAATGTGGTTGCTTACAGCAACGTGCTATATGTTCTGAATGCCCGAATTGGGAATCTGTGTCAAAACTTTGTTAGGAATTATGTGATCCTTACTAGCTGGAAGTAAGGGAGATGGGGCATGAAGTTATTTCTAGGAGTTGGACACATACCAAGTTTAGCTCAGTTCTGGGCATCTTTGAAATACCTATACAAACTTGTTCCTACATAGTAACTTGCAACTTTGAATGAAAATGTGCTTGCTTACAGCAACGTGCTATATGTTCTGAATGCCCGAATTGGGAATCTGTGTCAAAACTTTGTTAGGAATTATGTGATCCTTACTAGCTGGAAGTAAGGGAGATGGGGCATGAAGTTATTTCTAGGAGTTGGACACATACCAAGTTTAGCTCAGTTCTGGGCATCTTTGAAATACCTATACAAACTTGTTCCTACATAGTAACTTGCATCTTTGAATGAGAATGTGCTTGCTTACAGCAACGTGCTATATGTTCTGAATGCCCGAATAGGGAATCTGTGTCAAAACTTTTTTAGGAATTATGTGATCCTTACTAGCTGGAAGTAAGGGAGATGGGGCATGAAGTTATTTCTAGGAGTTGGACACATACCAAGTTTAGCTCAGTTCTGGGCATCTTTGAAATACCTATACAAACTTGTTCCTACATAGTAACTTGCAACTTTGAATGAGAATGTGCTTGCTTACAGCAACGTGCTATATGTTCTGAATGCCCGAATTGGGAATCTGTGTCAAAACTTTGTTAGGAATTATGTGATCCTTACTAGCTGGAAGTAAGGGAGATGGGGCATGAAGTTATTTCTAGGAGTTGGACACATACCAAGTTTAGCTCAGTTCTGGGCATCTTTGAAATACCTATACAAACTTGTTCCTACATAGTAACTTGCATCTTTGAATGAGAATGTGCTTGCTTAGAGCAACGTGCTATATGTTCTGAATGCCCGAATTGGCAATCTGTGTCAAAAATTTGTTAGGAATTATGTGATCCTTACTAGCTGGAAGTAAGGGAGATGGGGCATGAAGTTATTTCTAGGAGTTGGACACATACCAAGTTTAGCTCAGTTCTGGGCATCTTTGAAATACCTATACAAACTTGTTCCTACATAGTAACTTGCATCTTTGAATGAGAATGTGCTTGCTTACAGCAACGTGCTATATGTTCTGAGTGCCCGAATTGGGAATCTGTGTCAAAACTTTGTTAGGAATTATGTGATCCTTACTAGCTGGAAGTAAGGGAGATGGGGCATGAAGTTATTTCTAGGAGTTGGACACATACCAAGTTTAGCTCAGTTCTGGGCATCTTTGTAATACCTATACAAACTTGTTCCTACATAGTAACTTGCATCTTTGAATGAGAATGTGCTTGCTTACAGCAACGTGCTATATGTTCTGAATGCCCGAATTGGCAATCTGTGTCAAAACTGTTAGGAATTATGTGATCCTTACTAGCTGGAAGTAACGGAGATGGGGCATGATGTTATTTCTAGGAGTTGGACACATACCAAGTTTAGCTCAGTTCTGGGCATCTTTGAAATACCTATACAAACTTGTTCCTACATAGTTAGTAACTTGCAGCTTTGAATGAAAATGTGATTGCTTACAACAACGTGCTATATGTTCTGAATGCCCGAATTGGGAATCTGTGTCAAAACTTTGTTAGAAATTATGTGATCCTTACTAGCTGGAAGTAAGGGAGATGGGGCATGAAGTTATTTCTAGGAGTTGGACACATAGCAAGTTGAGCTGAGTTCTGGGCATCTTTGAAATACCTATACAAACTTGTTCCTACCTAGTAACTTGCATCTTTGAATGAGAATCTGCTTGCTTACAGCAACGTGCTATATGTTCTGAATGCCCGAATAGGGAATCTGTGTCAAAACTTTGTTAGGAATTATGTGATCCTTACTAGCTGGAAGTAAGGGAGATGGGGCATGAAGTTATTTCTAGGAGTTGGACACATACCAAGTTTAGCTCAGTTCTGGGCATCTTTGAAATACCTATACAAACTTGTTCCTACCTAGTAACTTGCAACTTTGAATGAAAATGTGCTTGCTTACAGCAACGTGCTATATGTTCTGAATGCCCGAATTGGGAATCTGTGTCAAAACTTTGTTAGGAATTATGTGATCCTTACTAACTGGAAGTAAGGGAGATGGGGCATGAAGTTATTTCTAGGAGTTGGACACATACCAAGTTTAGCTCAGTTCTGGGCATCTTTGAAATACCTATACAAACTTGTTCCTACATAGTAACTTGCAACTTTGAATGAAAATGTGCTTGCTTACACCAACGTGCTATATGTTCTGAATGCCCGAATTGGGAATCTGTGTGAAAACATTGTTAGGAATTATGTGATCCTTACTAGCTGGAAGTAAGGGAGATGGGGCATGAAGTTATTTCTAGGAGTTGGACACATACCAAGTTTAGCTCAGTTCTGGGCATCTTTGAAATACCTATACAAACTTGTTCCTACATAGTAACTTGCAACTTTGAATGTGAATGTGCTTTCTTACAGCAACGTGCTATATGTTCTGAATGCCCGAATTGGGAATCTGTGTCAAAAATTTGTTAGGAATTATGTCATCCTTACTAGCTGGAAGTAAGGGAGATGGGGCATGAAGTTATTTCTTGGAGTTGGACACATACCAAGTTTAGCTCAGTTCTGGGCATCTTTGAAATACCTATACAAACTTGTTCCTACATAGTAACTTGCATCTTTGAATGAGAATGTGCTTGCTTACAGCAACGTGCCATATGTTCTGAATGCCCGAATTGGCAATCTGTGTCAAAACTTTGTTAGGAATTATGTGATCCTTACTAGCTGGAAGTAAGGGAGATGGGGCATGAAGTTATTTCTAGGAGTTAGACACATACCAAGTTTAGCTCAGTTCTGGGCATCTTTGAAATACCTATACAAACTTGTTCCTACATAGTAACTTGCATGTTTGAATGAGAATGTGCTTGCTTACAGCAACGTGCTATATGTTCTGAATGCCCGAATTGGCAATCTGTGTCAAAACTGTTAGGAATTATGTGATCCTTACTAGCTGGAAGTAAGGGAGATGGGGCATGATGTTATTTCTAGGAGTTGGACACATACCAAGTTTAGCTCAGTTCTGGGCATCTTTGAAATACCTATACAAACTTGTTCCTACATAGTAACTTGCAACTTTGAATGAAAATGTGATTGCTTACAGCAACGTGCTATATGTTCTGAATGCCCGAATTGGGAATCTGTGTCAAAACTTTGTTAGGAATTATGTGATCCTTACTAGCTGGAAGTAAGGGAGATGGGGCATGAAGTTATTTCTAGGAGTTGGACACATACCAAGTTTAGCTCAGTTCTGGGCATCTTTGAAATTCCTATACAAACTTGTTCCTACCTAGTAACTTACAACTTTGAATGAAAATGTGCTTGCTTACAGCAACGTGCTATATGTTCTGAATGCCCGAATTGGGAATCTGTGTCAAAACTTTGTTAGGAATTATGTGATCCTTACTAGCTGGAAGTAAGGGAGATGGGGCATGAAGTTATTTCTAGGAGTTGGACACATACCAAGTTTAGCTCAGTTCTGGGCATCTTTGAAATACCTATACAAACTTGTTCCTACATAGTAACTTGCAACTTTGAATGAGAATGTGCTTGCTTACAGCAACGTGCTATATGTTCTGAATGCCCGAATTGGCAATCTGTGTCAAAACTGTTAGGAATTATGTGATCCTTACTAGCTGGAAGTAAGGGAGATGGGGCATGATGTTATTTCTAGGAGTTGGACACATACCAAGTTTAGCTCAGTTCTGGGCATTTTTGAAATACCTATACAAACTTGTTCCTACATAGTAACTTGCAACTTTGAATGAGAATGTGCTTGCTTGCAGCAACGTGCTATATGTTCTGAATGCCCGAATAGGGAATCTGTGTCAAAACTTTGTTAGGAATTATGTGATCCTTACTAGCTGGAAGTAAGGGAGATGGAGCATGAAGTTATTTCTTGGAGTTGGACACATACCAAATATAGCTCAGTTATGGGCATCTTTGAGATACCTATACAAACTTGTTCCTACCTAGTAACTTGCATCTTTGAATGAGAATGTGCTTGCTTGCAGCAACGTGCTATATGTTCTGAATGCCCGAATTGGGAATCTGTGTCAAAACTTTGTTAGAAATTATGTGATCCTTACTAGCTGGAAGTAAGGGAGATGGGGCATGAAGTTATTTCTAGGAGTTGGACACATACCAAGTTGAGCTCAGTTCTGGGCATCTTTGAAATACCTATACAAACTTGTTCCTACCTAGTAACTTGCAACTTTGAATGAAAATGTGCTTGCTTACAGCAACGTGCTATATGTTCTGAATGCCCGAATTGGGAACATGTGTCAAAACTTTGTTAGGAATTATGTGATCCTTACTAGCTGGAAGTAAGGGAGATGGGGCCTGAAGTTTTTTCTAGGAGTTGGACACATACCAAGTTTAGCTCAGTTCTGGGCATCTTTGAAAAACCTATACAAACTTGTTCCTACCTAGTAACTTGCAACTTTGAATGAAAATGTGCTTGCTTACAGCAACGTGCTATATGTTCTGAATGCCCGAATTGGGAATCTGTGTCAAAACTTTGTTAGGAATTATGTGATCCTTACTAGCTGGAAGTAAGGGAGATGGGGCATGAAGTTATTTCTAGGAGTTGGACACATACCAAGTTTAGCTCAGTTCTGGGCATCTTTGAAATACCTATACAAACTTGTTCCTACATAGTAACTTGCAACTTTGAATGAAAATGTGCTTGCTTACAGCAACGTGCTATATGTTCTGAATGCCCGAATTGGGAATCTGTGTCAAAACTTTGTTAGGAATTATGTGATCCTTACTAGCTGGAAGTAAGGGAGATGGGGCATGAAGTTATTTCTAGGAGTTGGACACATACCAAGTTTTGCTCAGTTCTGGGCATCTTTGAAATACCTATACAAACTTGTTCCTACATAGTAACTTGCATCTTTGAATGAGAATGTGCTTGCTTACAGCAACGTGCTATATGTTCTGAATGCCCGAATTGGGAATCTGTGTCAAAACTTTGTTAGGAATTATGTGATCCTTACTAGCTGGAAGTAAGGGAGATGGGGCATGAAGTTATTTCTAGGAGTTGGACACATACCAAGTTTAGCTCAGTTCTGGGCATCTTTGAAATACCTATACAAACTTGTTCCTACATAGTAACTTGCAACTTTGAATGAGAATGTGCTTGCTTACAGCAACGTGCTATATGTTCTGAATGCCCGAATTGGGAATCTGTGTCAAAACTTTGTTAGGAATTATGTGATCCTTACTAGCTGGAAGTAAGGGAGATGGGGCATGAAGTTATTTCTAGGAGTTGGACACATACCAAGTTTAGCTCAGTTCTGGGCATCTTTGAAATACCTACACAAACATGTTCCTACATAGTAACTTGCATCTTTGAATGAGAATGTGCTTGCTTACAGCAACGTGCTATATGTTCTGAATGCCCGAATTGGGAATCTGTGTCAAAACTGTTAGGAATTATGTGATCCTTACTAGCTGGAAGTAAGGGAGATGGGGCATGAAGTTATTTCTAGGAGTTGGACACATACCAAGTTTAGCTCAGTTCTGGGCATCTTTGAAATACCTATACAAACATGTTCCTACATAGTAACTTGCAACTTTGAATGAAAATGTGCTTGCTTACAGCAACGTGCTATATGTTCTGAATGCCCGAATTGGGAATCTGTGTCAAAACTTTGTTAGGAATTATGTGATCCTTACTAGCTGGAAGTAAGGGAGATGGGGCATGAAGTTATTTCTAGGAGTTGGACACATACCAAGTTTAGCTCAGTTCTGGGCATCTTTGAAATACCTATACAAACATGTTCCTACATAGTAACTTGCAACTTTGAATGAAAATGTGCTTGCTTACAGCAACGTGCTATATGTTCTGAATGCCCGAATTGGGAATCTGTGTCAAAACTTTGTTAGGAATTATGTGATCCTTACTAGCTGGAAGTAAGGGAGATGGGGCATGAAGTTATTTCTAGGAGTTGGACACATACCAAGTTTAGCTCAGTTCTGGGCATCTTTGAAATACCTATACAAACTTGTTCCTACATAGTAACTTGCAACTTTGAATGAAAATGTGCTTGCTTACAGCAACGTGCTATATGTTCTGAATGCCCGAATTGGGAATCTGTGTCAAAACTTTGTTAGGAATTATGTGATCCTTACTAGCTGGAAGTAAGGGAGATGGGGCATGAAGTTATTTCTAGGAGTTGGACACATACCAAGTTTAGCTCAGTTCTGGGCATCTTTGAAATACCTATACAAACTTGTTCCTACATAGTAACTTGCATCTTTGAATGAGAATGTGCTTGCTTACAGCAACGTGCTATATGTTCTGAATGCCCGAATTGGGAATCTGTGTCAAAACTTTGTTAGGAATTATGTGATCCTTACTAGCTGGAAGTAAGGGAGATGGGGCATGAAGTTATTTCTAGGAGTTGGACACATACCAAGTTTAGCTCAGATCTGGGCATCTTTGAAATACCTATACAAACTTGTTCCTACATAGTAAGTTGCAACGTTGAATGAAAATGTGCTTGCTTACAGCAACGTGCTATATGTTCTGAATGCCCGAATTGGCAATCTGTGTCAAAACTTTGTTAGGAATTATGTGATCCTTACTAGCTGGAAGTAAGGGAGATGGGGCATGAAGTTATTTCTAGGAGTTGGACACATAGCAAGTTTAGCTCAGTTCTGGGCATCTTTGAAATACCTATACAAACTTGTTCCTACATAGTAACTTGCATCTTTGAATGAGAATGTGCTTGCTTACAGCAACGTGCTATATGTTCTGAATGCCCGAATTGGCAATCTGTGTCAAAACTTTGTTAGGAATTATGTGATCCTTACTAGCTGGAAGTAAGGGAGATGGGGCATGAAGTTATTTCTAGGAGTTGGACACATACCAAGTTTAGCTCAGTTCTGGGCATCTTTGAAATACCTACACAAACTTGTTCCTACATAGTAACTTGCATCTTTGAATGAGAATGTGCTTGCTTACAGCAACGTGCTATATGTTCTGAATGCCCGAATTGGGAATCTGTGTCAAAACTGTTAGGAATTATGTGATCCTTACTAGCTGGAAGTAAGGGAGATGGGGCATGAAGTTATTTCTAGGAGTTGGACACATACCAAGTTTAGCTCAGTTCTGGGCATCTTTGAAATACCTATACAAACATGTTCCTACATAGTAACTTGCAACTTTGAATGAAAATGTGCTTGCTTACAGCAACGTGCTATATGTTCTGAATGCCCGAATTGGGAATCTGTGTCAAAACTTTGTTAGGAATTATGTGATCCTTACTAGCTGGAAGTAAGGGAGATGGGGCATGAAGTTATTTCTAGGAGTTGGACACATACCAAGTTTAGCTCAGTTCTGGGCATCTTTGAAATACCTATACAAACTTGTTCCTACATAGTAAGTTGCAACTTTGAATGAAAATGTGCTTGCTTACAGCAACGTGCTATATGTTCTGAATGCCCGAATTGGGAATCTGTGTCAAAACTTTGTTAGGAATTATGTGATCCTTACTAGCTGGAAGTAAGGGAGATGGGGCATGAAGTTATTTCTAGGAGTTGGACACATACCAAGTTTAGCTCAGTTCTGGGCATCTTTGAAATACCTATACAAACTTGTTCCTACATAGTAAGTTGCAACTTTGAATGAAAATGTGCTTGCTTACAGCAACGTGCTATATGTTCTGAATGCCCGAATTGGCAATCTGTGTCAAAACTTTGTTAGGAATTATGTGATCCTTACTAGCTGGAAGTAAGGGAGATGGGGCATGAAGTTATTTCTAGGAGTTGGACACATACCAAGTTTTGCTCAGTTCTGGGCATCATTGAAATACCTATACAAACTTGTTCCTACATAGTAACTTGCATCTTTGAATGAGAATGTGCTTGCTTACAGCAACGTGCTATATGTTCTGAATGCCCGAATTGGGAATCTGTGTCAAAACTTTGTTAGGAATTATGTGATCCTTACTAGCTGGAAGTAAGGGAGATGGGGCATGAAGTTATTTCTAGGAGTTGGACACATACCAAGTTTAGCTCAGTTCTGGGCATCTTTGAAAAACCTATACAAACTTGTTCCTACCTAGTAACTTGCAACTTTGAATGAAAATGTGCTTGCTTACAGCAACGTGCTATATGTTCTGAATGCCCGAATTGGGAATCTGTGTCAAAACTTTGTTAGGAATTATGTGATCCTTACTAGCTGGAAGTAAGGGAGATGGGGCATGAAGTTTTTTCTAGGAGTTGGACACATACCAAGTTTAGCTCAGTTCTGGGCATCTTTGAAATACCTATACAAACTTGTTCCTACCTAGTAACTTGCAACTTTGAATGAAAATGTGCTTGCTTACAGCAACGTGCTATATGTTCTGAATGCCCGAATTGGGAATCTGTGTCAAAACTTTGTTAGGAATTATGTGATCCTTACTAGCTGGAAGTAAGGGAGATGGGGCATGAAGTTATTTCTAGGAGTTGGACACATACCAAGTTTAGCTCAGTTCTGGGCATCTTTGAAATACCTATACAAACTTGTTCCTACATAGTAACTTGCAACTTTGAATGAGAATGTGCTTGCTTACAGCAACGTGCTATATGTTCTGAATGCCCGAATTGGGAATCTGTGTCAAAACTTTGTTAGGAATTATGTGATCCTTACTAGCTGGAAGTAAGGGAGATGGGGCATGAAGTTATTTCTAGGAGTTGGACACATACCAAGTTTTGCTCAGTTCTGGGCATCTTTGAAATACCTATACAAACTTGTTCCTACATAGTAACTTGCATCTTTGAATGAGAATGTGCTTGCTTACAGCAACGTGCTATATGTTCTGAATGCCCGAATTGGGAATCTGTGTCAAAACTGTTAGGAATTATGTGATCCTTACTAGCTGGAAGTAAGGGAGATGGGGCATGAAGTTATTTCTAGGAGGTGGACACATACCAAGTTTAGCTCAGTTCTGGGCATCTTTGAAATACCTATACAAACATGATCCTACATAGTAACTTGCAACTTTGAATGAAAATGTGGTTGCTTACAGCAACGTGCTATATGTTCTGAATGCCCGAATTGGGAATCTGTGTCAAAACTTTGTTAGGAATTATGTGATCCTTACTAGCTGGAAGTAAGGGAGATGGGGCATGAAGTTATTTCTAGGAGTTGGACACATACCAAGTTTAGCTCAGTTCTGGGCATCTTTGAAATACCTATACAAACTTGTTCCTACATAGTAACTTGCAACTTTGAATGAAAATGTGCTTGCTTACAGCAACGTGCTATATGTTCTGAATGCCCGAATTGGGAATCTGTGTCAAAACTTTGTTAGGAATTATGTGATCCTTACTAGCTGGAAGTAAGGGAGATGGGGCATGAAGTTATTTCTAGGAGTTGGACACATACCAAGTTTAGCTCAGTTCTGGGCATCTTTGAAATACCTATACAAACTTGTTCCTACATAGTAACTTGCATCTTTGAATGAGAATGTGCTTGCTTACAGCAACGTGCTATATGTTCTGAATGCCCGAATTGGCAATCTGTGTCAAAACTTTTTTAGGAATTATGTGATCCTTACTAGCTGGAAGTAAGGGAGATGGGGCATGAAGTTATTTCTAGGAGTTGGACACATACCAAGTTTAGCTCAGTTCTGGGCATCTTTGAAATACCTATACAAACTTGTTCCTACATAGTAACTTGCAACTTTGAATGAGAATGTGCTTGCTTACAGCAACGTGCTATATGTTCTGAATGCCCGAATTGGGAATCTGTGTCAAATTTTGTTAGGAATTATGTGATCCTTACTAGCTGGAAGTAAGGGAGATGGGGCATGAAGTTATTTCTAGGAGTTGGACACATACCAAGTTTAGCTCAGTTCTGGGCATCTTTGAAATACCTATACAAACTTGTTCCTACATAGTAACTTGCATCTTTGAATGAGAATGTGCTTGCTTACAGCAACGTGCTATATGTTCTGAATGCCCGAATTGGCAATCTGTGTCAAAAATTTGTTAGGAATTATGTGATCCTTACTAGCTGGAAGTAAGGGAGATGGGGCATGAAGTTATTTCTAGGAGTTGGACACCTACCAAGTTTAGCTCAGTTCTGGGCATCTTTGAAATACCTATACAAACTTGTTCCTACATAGTAACTTGCATCTTTGAATGAGAATGTGCTTGCTTACAGCAACGTGCTATAAGTTCTGAATGCCCGAATTGGCAATCTGTGTCAAAACTGTTAGGAATTATGTGATCCTTACTAGCTGGAAGTAAGGGAGATGGGGCATGATGTTATTTCTAGGAGTTGGACACATACCAAGTTTAGCTCAGTTCTGGGCATCTTTGAAATACCTATACAAACTTGTTCCTACATAGTAACTTGCAACTTTGAATGAGAATGTGCTTGCTTACAGCAACGTGCTATATGTTCTGAATGCCCGAATAGGGAATCTGTGTCAAAACTTTGTTAGGAATTATGTCATCCTTACTAGCTGGAAGTAAGGGAGATGGGGCATGAAGTTATTTCTTGGAGTTGGACACATACCAAGTTTAGCTCAGTTCTGGGCATCTTTGAAATACCTATACAAACTTGTTCCTACATAGTAACTTGCATCTTTGAATGAGAATGTGCTTGCTTACAGCAACGTGCTATATGTTCTGAATGCCCGAATTGGGAATCTGTGTCAAAACTTTGTTAGGAATTATGTCATCCTTACTAGCTGGAAGTAAGGGAGATGGGGCATGAAGTTATTTCTAGGAGTTGGACACATAGCAAGTTTAGCTCAGTTCTGGGCATCTTTGAAATACCTATACAAACTTGTTCCTACATAGTAACTTGCATCTTTGAATGGGAATGTGCTTGCTTACAGCAACGTGCTATATGTTCTGAATGCCCGAATAGGGAATCTGTGTCAAAACTTTGTTAGGTATTATGTGATCCTTACTAGCTGGAAGTAAGGGAGATGGGGCATGAAGTTATTTCTAGGAGTTGGACACATACCAAGTTTAGCTCAGTTCTGGGCATCTTTGAAATACCTATACAAACTTGTTCCTACATAGTAACTTGCATCTTTGAATGGGAATTTGCTTGCTTAGAGCAACGTGCTATATGTTCTGAATGCCTGAATTGGGAATCTGTGTCAAAACTTTGTTAGGAATTATGTGATCCTTACTAGCTGGAAGTAAGGGAGATGGGGCATGAAGTTATTTCTAGGAGTTGGACACATACCAAGTTTAGCTCAGTTCTGGGCATCTTTGAAATACCTATACAAACTTGTTCCTACATAGTAACTTGCATCTTTGAATGAGAATGTGCTTGCTTACAGCAACGTGCTATATGTTCTGAATGCCCGAATTGGGAATCTGTGTCAAAACTTTGTTAGGAATTATGTGATCCTTACTAGCTGGAAGTAAGGCAGATGGGGCATGAAGTTATTTCTAGGAGTTGGACACATACCAAGTTTAGCTCAGTTCTGGGCATCTTTGAAATACCTATACAAACTTGTTCCTACCTAGTAACTTACAACTTTGAATGAAAATGTGCTTGCTTACAGCAACGTGCTATATGTTCTGAATGCCCGAATTGGGAATCTGTGTCAAAACTTTGTTAGGAATTATGTGATCCTTACTAGCTGGAAGTAAGGGAGATGGGGCATGAAGTTATTTCTAGGAGTTGGACACATACCAAGTTTAGCTCAGTTCTGGGCATCTTTGAAATACCTATACAAACTTGTTCCTACATAGTAACTTGCAACTTTGAATGAGAATGTGCTTGCTTACAGCAACGTGCTATATGTTCTGAATGCTCGAATTGGGAATCTGTGTCAAAACTTTGTTAGGAATTATGTGATCCTTACTAGCTGGAAGTAAGGCAGATGGGGCATGAAGTTATTTCTAGGAGTTGGACACATACCAAGTTTATCTCAGTTCTGGGCATTTTTGAAATACCTATACAAACTTGTTCCTACATAGTAACTTGCAACTTTGAATGAGAATGTGCTTGCTTGCAGCAACGTGCTATATGTTCTGAATGCCCGAATAGGGAATCTGTGTCTGAACTTTGTTAGGAATTATGTGATCCTTACTAGCTGGAAGTAAGGGAGATGGAGCATGAAGTTATTTCTTGGAGTTGGACACATACCAATTATAGCTCAGTTATGGGCATCTTTGAGATACCTATACAAACTTGTTCCTACCTAGTAACTTGCATCTTTGAATGAGAATGTGCTTGCTTGCAGCAACGTGCTATATGTTCTGAATGCCCGAATTGGGAATCTGTGTCAAAACTTTGTTAGAAATTATGTGATCCTTACTAGCTGGAAGTAAGGGAGATGGGGCATGAAGTTATTTCTAGGAGTTGGACACATACCAAGTTGAGCTCAGTTCTGGGCATCTTTGAAATACCTATACAAACTTGTTCCTACCTAGTAACTTGCAACTTTGAATGAAAATGTGCTTGCTTACAGCAACGTGCTATATGTTCTGAATGCCCGAATTGGGAACCTGTGTCAAAACTTTGTTAGGAATTATGTGATCCTTACTAGCTGGAAGTAAGGGAGATGGGGCATGAAGTTTTTTCTAGGAGTTGGACACATACCAAGTTTAGCTCAGTTCTGGGCATCTTTGAAAAACCTATACAAACTTGTTCCTACCTAGTAACTTGCAACTTTGAATGAAAATGTGCTTGCTTACAGCAACGTGCTATATGTTCTGAATGCCCGAATTGGGAATCTGTGTCAAAACTTTGTTAGGAATTATGTGATCCTTACTAGCTGGAAGTAAGGGAGATGGGGCATGAAGTTATTTCTAGGAGTTGGACACATACCAAGTTTAGCTCAGTTCTGGGCATCTTTGAAATACCTATACAAACTTGTTCCTACCTAGTAACTTGCAACTTTGAATGAAAATGTGCTTGCTTACAGCAACGTGCTATATGTTCTGAATGCCCGAATTGGGAATCTGTGTCAAAACTTTGTTAGGAATTATGTGATCCTTACTAGCTGGAAGTAAGGGAGATGGGGCATGAAGTTATTTCTAGGAGTTGGACACATACCAAGTTTTGCTCAGTTCTAGGCATCTTTGAAATACCTATACAAACTTGTTCCTACATAGTAACTTGCATCTTTGAATGAGAATGTGCTTGCTTACAGCAACGTGCTATATGTTCTGAATGCCCGAATTGGGAATCTGTGTCAAAACTTTGTTAGGAATTATGTGATCCTTACTAGCTGGAAGTAAGGGAGATGGGGCATGAAGTTATTTCTAGGAGTTGGACACATACCAAGTTTAGCTCAGTTCTGGGCATCTTTGAAATACCTATACAAACTTGTTCCTACATAGTAACTTGCATCTTTGAATGAGAATGTGCTTGCTTACAGCAACGTGCTATATGTTCTGAATGCCCGAATTGGGAATCTGTGTCAAAACTGTTAGGAATTATGTGATCCTTACTAGCTGGAACTAAGGGAGATGGGGCATGAAGTTTTTTCTAGGAGTTGGACACATACCAAGTTTAGCTCAGTTCTGGGCATCTTTGAAAAACCTATACAAACTTGTTCCTACCTAGTAACTTGCAACTTTGAATGAAAATGTGCTTGCTTACAGCAACGTGCTATATGTTCTGAATGCCCGAATTGGGAATCTGTGTCAAAACTTTGTTAGGAATTATGTGATCCTTACTAGCTGGAAGTAAGGGAGATGGGGCATGAAGTTATTTCTAGGAGTTGGACACATAGCAAGTTTAGCTCAGTTCTGGGCATCTTTGAAATACCTATACAAACTTGTTCCTACATAGTAACTTGCAACTTTGAATGAAAATGTGCTTGCTTACAGCAACGTGCTATATGTTCTGAATGCCCGAATTGGGAATCTGTGTCAAAACTTTGTTAGGAATTATGTGATCCTTACTAGCTGGAAGTAAGGGAGATCGGGCATGAAGTTATTTCTAGGAGTTGGACACATACCAAGTTTTGCTCAGTTCTGGGCATCTTTGAAATACCTATACAAACTTGTTCCTACATAGTAACTTGCATCTTTGAATGAGAATGTGCTTGCTTACAGCAACGTGCTATATGTTCTGAATGCCCGAATTGGGAATCTGTGTCAAAACTTTGTTAGGAATTATGTGATCCTTACTAGCTGGAAGTAAGGGAGATGGGGCATGAAGTTATTTCTAGGAGTTGGACACATACCAAGTTTAGCTCAGTTCTGGGCATCTTTGAAATACCTATACAAACTTGTTCCTACATAGTAACTTGCATCTTTGAATGAGAATGTGCTTGCTTACAGCAACGTGCTATATGTTCTGAATGCCCGAATTGGGAATCTGTGTCAAAACTGTTAGGAATTATGTGATCCTTACTAGCTGGAAGTAAGGGAGATGGGGCATGATGTTATTTCTAGGAGGTGGACACATACCAAGTTTAGCTCAGTTCTGGGCATCTTTGAAATACCTATACAAACATGATCCTACATAGTAACTTGCAACTTTGAATGAAAATGTGGTTGCTTACAGCAACGTGCTATATGTTCTGAATGCCCGAATTGGGAATCTGTGTCAAAACTTTGTTAGGAATTATGTGATCCTTACTAGCTGGAAGTAAGGGAGATGGGGCATGAAGTTATTTCTAGGAGTTGGACACATACCAAGTTTAGCTCAGTTCTGGGCATCTTTGAAATACCTATACAAACTTGTTCCTACATAGTAACTTGCAACTTTGAATGAAAATGTGCTTGCTTACAGCAACGTGCTATATGTTCTGAATGCCCGAATTGGGAATCTGTGTCAAAACTTTGTTAGGAATTATGTGATTCTTACTAGCTGGAAGTAAGGGAGATGGGGCATGAAGTTATTTCTAGGAGTTGGACACATACCAAGTTTAGCTCAGTTCTGGGCATCTTTGAAATACCTATACAAACTTGTTCCTACATAGTAACTTGCATCTTTGAATGAGAATGTGGTTGCTTACAGCAACGTGCTATATGTTCTGAATGCCCGAATTGGCAATCTGTGTCAAAACTTTTTTAGGAATTATGTGATCCTTACTAGCTGGAAGTAAGGGAGATGGGGCATGAAGTTATTTCTAGGAGTTGGACACATACCAAGTTTAGCTCAGTTCTGGGCATCTTTGAAATACCTATACAAACTTGTTCCTACATAGTAACTTGCAACTTTGAATGAGAATGTGCTTGCTTACAGCAACGTGCTATATGTTCTGAATGCCCGAATTGGGAATCTGTGTCAAAACTTTGTTAGGAATTATGTGATCCTTACTAGCTGGAAGTAAGGGAGATGGGGCATGAAGTTATTTCTAGGAGTTGGACACATACCAAGTTTAGCTCAGTTCTGGGCATCTTTGAAATACCTATACAAACTTGTTCCTACATAGTAACTTGCATCTTTGAATGAGAATGTGCTTGCTTACAGCAACGTGCTATATGTTCTGAATGCCCGAATTGGCAATTTGTGTCAAAAATTTGTTAGGAATTATGTGATCCTTACTAGCTGGAAGTAAGGGAGATGGGGCATGAAGTTATTTCTAGGAGTTGGACACATAGCAAGTTTAGCTCAGTTCTGGGCATCTTTGAAATACCTATACGAACTTGTTCCTACATAGTAACTTGCATCTTTGAATGAGAATGTGCTTGCTTACAGCAACGTGCTATAAGTTCTGAATGCCCGAATTGGCAATCTGTGTCAAAACTGTTAGGAATTATGTGATCCTTACTAGCTGGAAGTAAGGGAGATGGGGCATGATGTTATTTCTAGGAGTTGGACACATACCAAGTTTAGCTCAGTTCTGGGCATCTTTGAAATACCTATACAAACTTGTTCCTACATAGTAACTTGCAACTTTGAATGAAAATGTGATTGCTTACAGCAACGTGCTATATGTTCTGAATGCCCGAATTGGGAATCTGTGTCAAAACTTTGTTAGGAATTATGTGATCCTTACTAGCTGGAAGTAAGGGAGATGGGGCATGAAGTTATTTCTAGGAGTTGGACACATACCAAGTTTAGCTCAGTTCTGGGCATCTTTGAAATACCAAAAAAACTTGTTCCTACCTAGTAACTTACAACTTTGAATGAAAATGTGCTTGCTTACAGCAACGTGCTATATGTTCTGAATGCCCGAATTGGGAATCTGTGTCAAAACTTTGTTAGGAATTATGTGATCCTTACTAGCTGGAAGTAAGGGAGATGGGGCATGAAGTTATTTCTAGGAGTTGGACACATACCAAGTTTAGCTCAGTTCTGGGCATCTTTGAAATACCTATACAAACTTGTTCCTACATAGTAACTTGCAACTTTGAATGAGAATGTGCTTGCTTACAGCAACGTGCTATATGTTCTGAATGCCCGAATAGGGAATCTGTGTCAAAACTTTGTTAGGAATTATGTCATCCTTACTAGCTGGAAGTAAGGGAGATGGGGCATGAAGTTATTTCTTGGAGTTGGACACAAACCAAGTTTAGCTCAGTTCTGGGCATCTTTGAAATACCTATACAAACTTGTTCCTACATAGTAACTTGCATCTTTGAATGAGAATGTGCTTGCTTACAGCAACGTGCTATATGTTCTGAATGCCCGAATTGGGAATCTGTGTCAAAACTTTGTTAGGAATTATGTCATCCTTACTAGCTGGAAGTAAGGGAGATGGGGCATGAAGTTATTTCTAGGAGTTGGACACATAGCAAGTTTAGCTCAGTTCTGGGCATCTTTGAAATACCTATACAAACTTGTTCCTACATAGTAACTTGCATCTTTGAATGGGAATGTGCTTGCTTACAGCAACGTGCTATATGTTCTGAATGCCCGAATAGGGAATCTGTGTCAAAACTTTGTTAGGAATTATGTGATCCTTACTAGCTGGAAGTAAGGGAGATGGGGCATGAAGTTATTTCTAGGAGTTGGACACATACCAAGTTTAGCTCAGTTCTGGGCATCTTTGAAATACCTATACAAACTTGTTCCTACATAGTAACTTGCATCTTTGAATGGGAATTTGCTTGCTTAGAGCAACGTGCTATATGTTCTGAATGCCTGAATTGGGAATCTGTGTCAAAACTTTGTTAGGAATTATGTGATCCTTACTAGCTGGAAGTAAGGGAGATGGGGCATGAAGTTATTTCTAGGAGTTGGACACATACCAAGTTTAGCTCAGTTCTGGGCATCTTTGAAATACCTATACAAACTTGTTCCTACATAGTAACTTGCATCTTTGAATGAGAATCTGCTTGCTTACAGCAACGTGCTATATGTTCTGAATGCCCGAATTGGGAATCTGTGTCAAAACTTTGTTAGGAATTATGTGATCCTTACTAGCTGGAAGTAAGGGAGATGGGGCATGAAGTTATTTCTAGGAGTTGGACACATACCAAGTTTAGCTCAGTTCTGGGCATCTTTGAAATACCTATACAAACTTGTTCCTACATAGTAACTTGCATCTTTGAATGAGAATGTGCTTGCTTACAGCAACGTGCTATATGTTCTGAATGCCCGAATTGGCAATCTGTGTCAAAACTGTTAGGAATTATGTGATCCTTACTAGCTGGAAGTAAGGGAGATGGGGCATGAAGTTATTTCTAGGAGTTGGACACATACCAAGTTTAGCTCAGTTCTGGGCATCTTTGAAATACCTATACAAACTTGTTCCTACCTAGTAACTTACAACTTTGAATGAAAATGTGCTTGCTTACAGCAACGTGCTATATGTTCTGAATGCCCGAATTGGGAATCTGTGTCAAAACTTTGTTAGGAATTATGTGATCCTTACTAGCTGGAAGTAAGGGAGATGGGGCATGAAGTTATTTCTAGGAGTTGGACACATACCAAGTTTAGCTCAGTTCTGGGCATCTTTGAAATACCTATACAAACTTGTTCCTACATAGTAACTTGCAACTTTGAATGAGAATGTGCTTGCTTACAGCAACGTGCTATATGTTCTGAATGCCCGAATAGGGAATCTGTGTCAAAACTTTGTTAGGAATTATGTCATCCTTACTAGCTGGAAGTAAGGGAGATGGGGCATGAAGTTATTTCTTGGAGTTGGACACATACCAAGTTTAGCTCAGTTCTGGGCATCTTTGAAATACCTATACAAACTTGTTCCTACATAGTAACTTGCATCTTTGAATGAGAATGTGCTTGCTTACAGCAACGTGCTATATGTTCTGAATGCCCGAATTGGGAATCTGTGTGAAAACATTGTTAGGAATTATGTGATCCTTACTAGCTGGAAGTAAGGGAGATGGGGCATGAAGTTATTTCTAGGAGTTGGACACATACCAAGTTTAGCTCAGTTCTGGGCATCTTTGAAATACCTATACAAACTTGTTCCTACATAGTAACTTGCAACTTTGAATGAGAATGTGCTTTCTTACAGCAACGTGCTATATGTTCTGAATGCCCGAATTGGGAATCTGTGTCAAAACTTTGTTAGGAATTATGTCATCCTTACCAGCTGGAAGTAAGGGAGATGGGGCATGAAGTTATTTCTTGGAGTTGGACACATACCAAGTTTAGCTCAGTTCTGGGCATCTTTGAAATACCTATACAAACTTGTTCCTACATAGTAACTTGCATCTTTGAATGAGAATGTGCTTGCTTACAGCAACGTGCTATATGTTCTGAATGCCCGAATTGGCAATCTGTGTCAAAACTTTGTTAGGAATTATGTGATCCTTACTAGCTGGAAGTAAGGGAGATGGGGCATGAAGTTATTTCTAGGAGTTAGACACATACCAAGTTTAGCTCAGTTCTGGGCATCTTTGAAATACCTATACAAACTTGTTCCTACATAGTAACTTGCATCTTTGAATGAGAATGTGCTTGCTTACAGCAACGTGCTATATGTTCTGAATGCCCGAATTGGCAATCTGTGTCAAAACTGTTAGGAATTATGTGATCCTTACTAGCTGGAAGTAAGGGAGATGGGGCATGATGTTATTTCTAGGAGTTGGACACATACCAAGTTTAGCTCAGTTCTGGGCATCTTTGAAATACCTATACAAACTTGTTCCTACATAGTAACTTGCAACTTTGAATGAAAATGTGATTGCTTACAGCAACGTGCTATATGTTCTGAATGCCCGAATTGGGAATCTGTGTCAAAACTTTGTTAGGAATTATGTGATCCTTACTAGCTGGAAGTAAGGGAGATGGGGCATGAAGTTATTTCTAGGAGTTGGACACATACCAAGTTTAGCTCAGTTCTGGGCATCTTTGAAATACCTATACAAACTTGTTCCTACCTAGTAACTTACAACTTTGAATGAAAATGTGCTTGCTTACAGCAACGTGCTATATGTTCTGAATGCCCGAATTGGGAATCTGTGTCAAAACTTTGTTAGGAATTATGTGATCCTTACTAGCTGGAAGTAAGGGAGATGGGGCATGAAGTTATTTCTAGGAGTTGGACACATACCAAGTTTAGCTCAGTTCTGGGCATCTTTGAAATACCTATACAAACTTGTTCCTACATAGTAACTTGCAACTTTGAATGAGAATGTGCTTGCTTACAGCAACGTGCTATATGTTCTGAATGCCCGAATTGGGAATCTGTGTCAAAACTTTGTTAGGAATTATGTCATCCTTACTAGCTGGAAGTAAGGGAGATGGGGCATGAAGTTATTTCTTGGAGTTGGACACATACCAAGTTTAGCTCAGTTCTGGGCATCTTTGAAATACCTATACAAACTTGTTCCTACATAGTAACTTGCATCTTTGAATGAGAATGTGCTTGCTTACAGCAACGTGCTATATGTTCTGAATGCCCGAATTGGGAATCTGTGTCAAAACTTTGTTAGGAATTATGTGATCCTTACTAGCTGGAAGTAAGGGAGATGGGGCATGAAGTTATTTCTAGGAGTTGGACACATAGCAAGTTTAGCTCAGTTCTGGGCATCTTTGAAATACCTATACAAACTTGTTCCTACATAGTAACTTGCATCTTTGAATGGGAATGTGCTTGCTTACAGCAACGTGCTATATGTTCTGAATGCCCGAATAGGGAATCTGTGTCAAAACTTTGTTAGGAATTATGTGATCCTTACTCGCTGGAAGTAAGGGAGATGGGGCATGAAGTTATTTCTAGGAGTTGGACACATACCAAGTTTAGCTCAGTTCTGGGCATCTTTGAAATACCTATACAAACTTGTTCCTACATAGTAACTTGCAACTTTGAATGAGAATGTGCTTGCTTACAGGAACGTGCTATATGTTCTGAATGCCCGAATTGGGAATCTGTGTCAAAACTTTGTTAGGAATTATGTGATCCTTACTAGCTGGAAGTAAGGGAGATGGGGCATGAAGTTATCTCTAGGAGTTGGACACATACCAAGTTTAGCTCAGTTCTGGGCATCTTTGAAATACCTATACAAACTTGTTCCTACATAGTAACTTGCATCTTTGAATGAGAATGTGCTTGCTTACAGCAACGTGCTATATGTTCTGAATGCCCGAATTAGGAATCTGTGTCAAAACTTTGTTAGGAATTATGTGATCCTTACTAGCTGGAAGTAAGGGAGATGGGGCATGAAGTTATTTCTAGGAGTTGGACACATACCAAGTTTAGCTCAGTTCTGGGCATCTTTGAAATACCTATACAAACTTGTTCCTACGTAGTAACTTGCAACTTTGAATGAGAATGTGCTTGCTTACAGCAACGTGCTATATGTTCTGAATGCCCGAATTGGGAATCTGTGTCAAAACTTTGTTAGGAATTATGTGATCCTTACTAGCTGGAAGTAAGGGAGATGGGGCATGAAGTTATCTCTAGGAGTTGGACACATACCAAGTTTAGCTCAGTTCTGGGCATCTTTGAAATACCTATACAAACTTGTTCCTACATAGTAACTTGCATCTTTGAATGAGAATGTGCTTGCTTACAGCAACGTGCTATATGTTCTGAATGCCCGAATTAGGAATCTGTGTCAAAACTTTGTTAGGAATTATGTGATCCTTACTAGCTGGAAGTAAGGGAGATGGGGCATGAAGTTATTTCTAGGAGTTGGACACATACCAAGTTTAGCTCAGTTCTGGGCATCTTTGAAATACCTATACAAACTTGTTCCTACATAGTAACTTGCAACTTTGAATGAGAATGTGCTTGCTTACAGCAACGTGCTATATGTTCTGAATGCCCGAATTGGGAATCTGTGTCAAAACTTTGTTAGGAATTATGTGATCCTTACTAGCTGGAAGTAAGGGAGATGGGGCATGAAGTTATTTCTAGGAGTTGGACACATACCAAGTTTAGCTCAGTTCTGGGCATCTTTGAAATACCTATACAAACTTGTTCCTACATAGTAACTTGCATCTTTGAATGAGAATGTGCTTGCTTACAGCAACGTGCTATATGTTCTGAATGCCCGAATTGGCAATCTGTGTCAAAAATTTGTTAGGAATTATGTGATCCTTACTAGCTGGAAGTAAGGGAGATGGGGCATGAAGTTATTTCTAGGAGTTGGACACATACCAAGTTTAGCTCAGTTCTGGGCATCTTTGAAATACCTATACAAACTTGTTCCTACATAGTAACTTGCATCTTTGAATGAGAATGTGCTTGCTTACAGCAACGTGCTATATGTTCTGAATGCCCGAATTGGCAATCTGTGTCAAAACTGTTAGGAATTATGTGATCCTTACTAGCTGGAAGTAAGGGAGATGGGGCATGATGTTATTTCTAGGAGTTGGACACATACCAAGTTTAGCTCAGTTCTGGGCATCTTTGAAATACCTATACAAACTTGTTCCTACATAGTAACTTGCAACTTTGAATGAAAATGTGATTGCTTACAGCAACGTGCTATATGTTCTGAATGCCCGAATTGGGAATCTGTGTCAAAACTTTGTTAGGAATTATGTGATCCTTACTAGCTGGAAGTAAGGGAGATGGGGCATGAAGATATTTCTAGGAGTTGGACACATACCAAGTTTAGCTCAGTTCTGGGCATCTTTGAAATACCTATACAAACTTGTTCCTACCTAGTAACTTACAACTTTGAATGAAAATGTGCTTGCTTACAGCAACGTGCTATATGTTCTGAATGCCCGAATTGGGAATCTGTGTCAAAACTTTGTTAGGAATTATGTGATCCTTACTAGCTGGAAGTAAGGGAGATGGGGCATGAAGTTATTTCTAGGAGTTGGACACATACCAAGTTTAGCTCAGTTCTGGGCATCTTTGAAATACCTATACAAACTTGTTCCTACATAGTAACTTGCAACTTTGAATGAGAATGTGCTTGCTTACAGCAACGTGCTATATGTTCTGAATGCCCGAATTGGGAATCTGTGTCAAAACTTTGTTAGGAATTATGTCATCCTTACTAGCTGGAAGTAAGGGAGATGGGGCATGAAGTTATTTCTTGGAGTTGGACACATACCAAGTTTAGCTCAGTTCTGGGCATCTTTGAAATACCTATACAAACTTGTTCCTACATAGTAACTTGCATCTTTGAATGAGAATGTGCTTGCTTACAGCAACGTGCTATATGTTCTGAATGCCCGAATTGGGAATCTGTGTCAAAACTTTGTTAGGAATTATGTGATCCTTACTAGCTGGAAGTAAGGGAGATGGGGCATGAAGTTATTTCTAGGAGTTGGACACATAGCAAGTTTAGCTCAGTTCTGGGCATCTTTGAAATACCTATACAAACTTGTTCCTACATAGTAACTTGCATCTTTGAATGGGAATGTGCTTGCTTACAGCAACGTGCTATATGTTCTGAATGCCCGAATAGGGAATCTGTGTCAAAACTTTGTTAGGAATTATGTGATCCTTACTAGCTGGAAGTAAGGGAGATGGGGCATGAAGTTATTTCTAGGAGTTGGACACATACCAAGTTTAGCTCAGTTCTGGGCATCTTTGAAATACCTATACAAACTTGTTCCTACATAGTAACTTGCATCTTTGAATGGGAATCTGCTTGCTTACAGCAACGTGCTATATGTTCTGAATGCCCGAATTGGGAATCTGTGTCAAAACTTTGTTAGGAATTATGTGATCCTTACTAGCTGGAAGTAAGGGAGATGGGGCATGAAGTTATTTCTAGGAGTTGGACACATACCAAGTTTAGCTCAGTTCTGGGCATCTTTGAAATACCTATACAAACTTGTTCCTACATAGTAACTTGCAACTTTGAATGAGAATGTGCTTGCTTACAGCAACGTGCTATATGTTCTGAATGCCCGAATTGGGAATCTGTGTCAAAACTTTGTTAGGAATTATGTGATCCTTACTAGCTGGAAGTAAGGGAGATGGGGCATGAAGTTATTTCTAGGAGTTGGACACATACCAAGTTTAGCTCAGTTCTGGGCATCTTTGAAATACCTATACAAACTTGTTCCTACATAGTACCTTGCATCTTTGAATGAGAATGTGCTTGCTTACAGCAACGTGCTATATGTTCTGAATGCCCGAATTAGGAATCTGTGTCAAAACTTTGTTAGGAATTATGTGATCCTTACTAGCTGGAAGTAAGGGAGATGGGGCATGAAGTTATTTCTAGGCTTTGGACACATACCAAGTTTAGCTCAGTTCTGGGCATCTTTGAAATACCTATACAAACTTGTTCCTACGTAGTAACTTGCAACTTTGAATGAGAATGTGCTTGCTTACAGCAACGTGCTATATGTTCTGAATGCCCGAATTGGGAATCTGTGTCAAAACTTTGTTAGGAATTATGTGATCCTTACTAGCTGGAAGTAAGGGAGATGGGGCATGAAGTTATTTCTAGGAGTTGGACACATACCAAGTTTAGCTCAGTTCTGGGCATCTTTGAAATACCTATACAAACTTGTTCCTACATAGTAACTTGCATCTTTGAATGAGAATGTGCTTGCTTACAGCAACGTGCTATATGTTCTGAATGCCCGAATTGGCAATCTGTGTCAAAACTGTTAGGAATTATGTGATCCTTACTAGCTGGAAGTAAGGGAGATGGGGCATGAAGTTATTTCTAGGAGTTGGACACATACCAAGTTTAGCTCAGTTCTGGGCATCTTTGAAATACCTATACAAACTTGTTCCTACATAGTAACTTGCATCTTTGAATGAGAATCTTTTTGCTTGCAGCAACGTGCTATATGTTCTGAATGCCCGAATTGGGAATCTGTGTCAAAACTTTGTTAGGAATTATGTCATCCTTACTAGCTGGAAGTAAGGGAGATGGGGCATGAATTTATTTCTAGGAGTTGGACACATACCAAGTTTAGCTCAGTTCTGGGCATCTTTGAAATACCTATACAAACTTGTTCCTACATAGTAACTTGCAACTTTGAATGAGAATGTGCTTGCTTACAGCAACGTGCTATATGTTCTGAATGCCCGAATTGGGAATCTGTGTCAAAACTTTGTTAGGAATTATGTGATCCTTACTAGCTGGAAGTAAGGGAGATGGGGCATGAAGTTATTTCTAGGAGTTGGACACATACCAAGTTTAGCTCAGTTCTGGGCATCTTTGAAATACCTATACAAACTTGTTCCTACATAGTAACTTGCATCTTTGAATGAGAATCTTTTTGCTTGCAGCAACGTGCTATATGTTCTGAATGCCCGAATTGGGAATCTGTGTCAAAACTTTGTTAGGAATTATGTCATCCTTACTAGCTGGAAGTAAGGGAGATGGGGCATGAATTTATTTCTAGGAGTTGGACACATACCAAGTTTAGCTCAGTTCTGGGCATCTTTGAAATACCTATACAAACTTGTTCCTACATAGTAACTTGCAACTTTGAATGAGAATGTGCTTGCTTACAGCAACGTGCTATATGTTCTGAAGGCCCGAATTGGGAATCTGTGTCAAAACTTTGTTAGGAATTATGTGATCCTTACTAGCTGGAAGTAAGGGAGATGGGGCATGAAGTTATTTCTAGGAGTTGGACACATACCAAGTTTAGCTCAGTTCTGGGCATCTTTGAAATACCTATACAAACTTGTTCCTACATAGTAACTTGCATCTTTGAATGAGAATGTACTTGCTTACAGCAACGTGCTATATGTTCTGAATGCCCGAATTGGCAATCTGTGTCAAAACTTTGTTAGGAATTATGTGATCCTTACTAGCTGGAAGTAAGGGAGATGGGGCATGAAGTTATTTCTAGGAGTTGGACACATACCAAGTTTAGCTCAGTTCTGGGCATCTTTGAAATACCTATACAAACTTGTTCCTACATAGTAACTTGCATCTTTGAATGAGAATCTTTTTGCTTGCAGCAACGTGCTATATGTTCTGAATGCCCGAATTGGGAATCTGTGTCAAAACTTTGTTAGGAATTATGTCATCCTTACTAGCTGGAAGTAAGGGAGATGGGGCATGAAGTTATTTCTAGGAGTTGGACACATACCAAGTTTAGCTCAGTTCTGGGCATCTTTGAAATACCTATACAAACTTGTTCCTACCTAGTAACTTGCATCTTTGAATGAGAATGTGCTTGCTTGCAGCAACGTGCTATATGTTCTGAATGCCCGAATAGGGAATCTGTGTCAAAACTTTGTTAGAAATTATGTGATCCTTACTAGCTGGAAGTAAGGGAGATGGGGCATGAAGTTATTTCTAGGAGTTGGACACATACCAAGTTTAGCTCAGTTCTGGGCATCTTTGAAATACCTATACAAACTTGTTCCTACATAGTAACTTGCAGCTTTGAATGAGAATCTGCTTGCTTGCAGCAACGTGCTATATGTTCTGAATGCCCGAATAGGGAATCTGTGTCAAAACTTTGTTAGGAATTATGTTATCCTTACTAGCTGGAAGTAAGGGAGATGGGGCATGAAGTTATTTCTAGGAGTTGGACACATACCAAGTTGAACTCAGTTCTGGGCATCTTTGAAATACCTATACAAACTTGTTCCTACCTAGTAACTTGCATCTTTGAATGAGAATCTGCTTGCTTATAGCAACGTGCTATATGTTCTGAATGCCCGAATAGGGAATCTGTGTCAAAACTTTGTTAGGAATTATGTGATCCTTACTAGCTGGAAGTAAGGGAGATGGGGCATGAAGTTATTTCTAGGAGTTGGACACATACCAAGTTTAGCTCAGTTCTGGGCATCTTTGAAATACCTATACAAACTTGTTCCTACCTAGTAACTTGCAACTTTGAATGAAAATGTGCTTGCTTACAGCAACGTGCTCTATGTTCTGAATGCCCGAATTGGGAATCTGTGTCAAAACTTTGTTAGGAATTATGTGATCCTTACTAGCTGGAAGTAAGGGACAAGGGGCATGAAGTTATTTCTAGGAGTTGGACACATACCAAGTTTAGCTCAGTTCTGGGCATCTTTGAAATACCTATACAAACTTGTTCCTACATAGTAACTTGCAACTTTGAATGAAAATGTGCTTGCTTACACCAACGTGCTATATGTTCTGAATGCCCGAATTGGCAATCTGTGTGAAAACATTGTTAGCAATTATGTGATCCTTACTAGCTGGAAGTAAGGGAGATGGGGCATGAAGTTATTTCTAGGAGTTGGACACATACCAAGTTTAGCTCAGTTCTGGGCATCTTTGAAATACCTATACAAACTTGTTCCTACATAGTAACTTGCAACTTTGAATGAGAATGTGCTTGCTTACAGCAACGTGCTATATGTTCTGAATGCCCGAATTGGGAATCTGTGTCAAAACTTTGTTAGCAATTATGTGATCCTTACTAGCTGGAAGTAAGGGAGATGGGGCATGAAGTTATTTCTAGGAGTTGGACACATACCAAGTTTAGCTCAGTTCTGGGCATCTTTGAAATACCTATACAAACTTGTTCCTACATAGTAACTTGCATCTTTGAATGGGAATGTGCTTGCTTACAGCAACGTGCTATATGTTCTGAATGCCCGAATTGGGAATCTGTGTCAAAACTTTGTTAGGAATTATGTGATCCTTACTAGCTGGAAGTAAGGGAGATGGGGCATGAAGTTATTTCTAGGAGTTGGACACATACCAAGTTTAGCTCAGGTCTGGGCATCTTTGAAATACCTATACAAACTTGTTCCTACATAGTAACTTGCATCTTTGAATGGGAATCTGCTTGCTTATAGCTACGTGCTATATGTTCTGAATGCCCGAATTGGCAATCTGTGTCAAAACTTTGTTAGGAATTATGTGATCCTTACTAGCTGGAAGTAAGGGAGATGGGGCATGAAGTTATTTCTAGGAGTTGGACACATAGCAAGTTTAGCTCAGTTCTGGGCATCTTTGAAATACCTATACAAACTTGTTCCTACATAGTAACTTGCATCTTTGAATGAGAATCTGCTTGCTTGCAGCAACGTGCTATATGTTCTGAATGCCCGAATAGGGAATCTGTGTCAAAACTTTGTTAGCAATTATGTGATCCTTACTAGCTGGAAGTAAGGGAGATGGGGCATGAAGTTATTTCTAGGAGTTGGACACATACCAAGTTTAGCTCAGTTCTGGGCATCTTTGAAATACCTATACAAACTTGTTCCTACATAGTAACTTGCAACTTTGAATGAGAATGTGCTTGCTTACAGCAACGTGCTATATGTTCTGAATGCCCGAATTGGGAATCTGTGTCAAAACTTTGTTAGGAATTATGTGATCCTTACTAGCTGGAAGTAAGGGAGATGGGGCATGAAGTTATTTCTAGGAGTTGGACACATACCAAGTTTAGCTCAGTTCTGGGCATCTTTGAAATACCTATACAAACTTGTTCCTACATAGTAACTTGCATCCTTGAATGAGAATGTGCTTGCTTACAGCAACGTGCTATATGTTCTCAATGCCCGAATTGGGAATCTGTGTCAAAACTTTGTTAGGAATTATGTGATCCTTACTAGCTGGAAGTAAGGGAGATGGGGCATGAAGTTATTTCTAGGAGTTGGACACATAGCAAGTTTAGCTCAGTTCTGGGCATCTTTGAAATACCTATACAAACTTGTTCCTACATAGTAACTTGCAACTTTGAATGAGAATCTGCTTGCTTGCAGCAACGTGCTATATGTTCTGAATGCCCGAATAGGGAATCTGTGTCAAAACTTTGTTAGGAATTATGTGATCCTTACTAGCTGGAAGTAAGGGAGATGGGGCATGAAGTTATTTCTAGGAGTTGGACACATACCAAGTTTAGCTCAGTTCTGGGCATCTTTGAAATACCTATACAAACTTGTTCCTACCTAGTAACTGGCAACTTTGAATGAAAATGTGCTTGCTTACAGCAACGTGCTATATGTTCTGAATGCCCGAATTGGGAATCTGTGTCAAAACTTTGTTAGGAATTATGTGATCCTTACTAGCTGGAAGTAAGGGAGATGGGGCATGAAGTTATTTCTAGGAGTTGGACACATACCAAGTTTAGCTCAGTTCTGGGCATCTTTGAAATACCTATACAAACTTGTTCCTACATAGTAACTTGCAACTTTGAATGAAAATGTGCTTGCTTACACCAACGTGCTATATGTTCTGAATGCCCGAATTGGCAATCTGTGTGAAAACATTGTTAGGAATTATGTGATCCTTACTAGCTGGAAGTAAGGGAGATGGGGCATGAAGTTATTTCTAGGAGTTGGACACATATCAAGTTTAGCTCAGTTCTGGGCATCTTTGAAATACCTATACAAACTTGTTCCTACCTAGTAACTTGCATCTTTGAATGAGAATCTGCTTGCTTACAGCAACGTGCTATATGTTCTGAATGCCCGAATTGGGAATCTGTGTCAAAACTTTGTTAGGAATTATGTGATCCTTACTAGCTGGAAGTAAGGGAGATGGGGCATGAAGTTATCTCTAGGAGTTGGACACATACCAAGTTTAGCTCAGTTCTGGGCATCTTTGAAATACCTATACAAACTTGTTCCTACATAGTAACTTGCATCTTTGAATGAGAATCTTTTTGCTTGCAGCAACGTGCTATATGTTCTGAATGCCCGAATTGGGAATCTGTGTCAAAACTTTGTTAGGAATTATGTCATCCTTACTAGCTGGAAGTAAGGGAGATGGGGCATGAAGTTATTTCTAGGAGTTGGACACATACCAAGTTTAGCTCAGTTCTGGGCATCTTTGAAATACCTATACAAACTTGTTCCTACATAGTAACTTGCAACTTTGAATGAAAATGTGCTTGCTTACACCAACGTGCTATATGTTCTGAATGCCCGAATTGGCAGTCTGTGTGAAAACATTGTTAGGAATTATGTGATCCTTACTAGCTGGAAGTAAGGGAGATGGGGCATGAAGTTATTTCTAGGAGTTGGACACATACCAAGTTTAGCTCAGTTCTGGGCATCTTTGAAATACCTATACAAACTTGTTCCTACCTAGTAACTTGCATCTTTGAATGAGAATCTGCTTGCTTACAGCAACGTGCTATATGTTCTGAATGCCCGAATTGGGAATCTGTGTCAAAACTTTGTTAGGAATTATGTGATCCTTACTAGCTGGAAGTAAGGGAGATGGGGCATGAAGTTATCTCTAGGAGTTGGACACATACCAAGTTTAGCTCAGTTCTGGGCATCTTTGAAATACCTATACAAACTTGTTCCTACATAGTAACTTGCATCTTTGAATGAGAATGTGCTTGCTTACAGCAACGTGCTATATGTTCTGAATGCCCGAATTGGGAATCTGTGTCAAAACTTTGTTAGGAATTATGTGATCCTTACTAGCTGGAAGTAAGGGAGATGGGGCATGAAGTTATCTCTAGGAGTTGGACACATACCAAGTTTAGCTCAGTTCTGGGCATCTTTGAAATACCTATACAAACTTGTTCCTACATAGTAATTTGCAACTTTGAATGAGAATGTGCTTGCTTACAGCAACGTGCTTTATGTTCTGAATGCCCGAATTGGGAATCTGTGTCAAAACTTTGTTAGGAATTATGTGATCCTTACTAGCTGGAAGTAAGGGAGATGGGGCATGAAGTTATTTCTAGGAGTTGGACACATACCAAGTTTAGCTCAGTTCTGGGCATCTTTGAAATACCTATACAAACTTGTTCCTACATAGTAACTTGCATCTTTGAATGAGAATGTGCTTGCTTACAGCAACGTGCTATATGTTCTGAATGCCCGAATTGGGAATCTGTGTCAAAACTTTGTTAGGAATTATGTGATCCTTACTAGCTGGAAGTAAGGGAGATGGGGCATGAAGTTATTTCTAGGAGTTGGACACATACCAAGTTTAGCTCAGTTCTGGGCATCTTTGAAATACCTATACAAACTTGTTCCTACATAGTAACTTGCAACTTTGAATGAGAATGTGCTTGCTTACAGCAACGTGCTATATGTTCTGAATGCCCGAATTGGGAATCTGTGTCAAAACTTTGTTAGGAATTATGTGATCCTTACTAGCTGGAAGTAAGGGAGATGGGGCATGAAGTTATTTCTGGGAGTTGGACAAATACCAAGTTTAGCTCAGTTCTGGGCATCTTTGAAATACCTATACAAACTTGTTCCTACATAGTAACTTGCATCTTTGAATGAGAATGTGCTTGCTTACAGCAACGTGCTATATGTTCTGAATGCCCGAATTGGCAATCTGTGTCAAAACTGTTAGGAATTATGTGATCCTTACTAGCTGGAAGTAAGGGAGATGGGGCATGATGTTATTTCTAGGAGTTGGTCACATACCAAGTTTAGCTCGGTTCTGGGCATCTTTGAAATACCTATACAAACTTGTTCCTACATAGTAACTTGCAACTTTGAATGAGAATGTGCTTGCTTACAGCAACGTGCTATATGTTCTGAATGCCCGAATTGGGAATCTGTGTCAAAACTTTGTTAGCAATTATGTGATCCTTACTAGCTGGAAGTAAGGGAGATGGGGCATGAAGTTATTTCTAGGAGTTGGACACATACCAAGTTTAGCTCAGTTCTGGGCATCTTTGAAATACCTATACAAACTTGTTCCTACATAGTAACTTGCATCTTTGAATGAGAATCTTTTTGCTTGCAGCAACGTGCTATATGTTCTGAATGCCCGAATTGGGAATCTGTGTCAAAACTTTGTTAGGAATTATGTCATCCTTACTAGCTGGAAGTAAGGGAGATGGGGCATGAATTTATTTCTAGGAGTTGGACACATACCAAGTTTAGCTCAGTTCTGGGCATCTTTGAAATACCTATACAAACTTGTTCCTACATAGTAACTTGCAACTTTGAATGAGAATGTGCTTGCTTACAGCAACGTGCTATATGTTCTGAATGCCCGAATTGGGAATCTGTGTCAAAACTTTGTTAGGAATTATGTGATCCTTACTAGCTGGAAGTAAGGGAGATGGGGCATGAAGTTATTTCTAGGAGTTGGACACATACCAAGTTTAGCTCAGTTCTGGGCATCTTTGAAATACCTATACAAACTTGTTCCTACATAGTAACTTGCATCTTTGAATGAGAATGTGCTTGCTTACAGCAACGTGCTATATGTTCTGAATGCCCGAATTGGGAATCTGTGTCAAAACTTTGTTAGGAATTATGTGATCCTTACTAGCTGGAAGTAAGGGAGATGGGGCATGATGTTATTTCTAGGAGTTGGACACATAGCAAGTTTAGCTCAGTTCTGGGCATCTTTGAAATACCTATACAAACTTGTTCCTACATAGTAACTTGCAACTTTGAATGAGAATGTGCTTGCTTGCAGCAACGTGCTATATGTTCTGAATGCCCGAATAGGGAATCTGTGTCAAAACTTTGTTAGGAATTATGTGATCCTTACTAGCTGGAAGTAAGGGAGATGGGGCATGAAGTTATTTCTAGGAGTTGGACACATACCAAGTTTAGCTCAGTTCTGGGCATCTTTGAAATACCTATACAAACTTGTTCCTACATAGTAACTTGCATCTTTGAATGAGAATGTGCTTGCTTGCAGCAACGTGCTATATGTTCTGAATGCCCGAATAGGGAATCTGTGTCAAAACTTTGTTAGGAATTATGTCATACTTACTAGCTGGAAGTAAGGGAGATGGGGCATGAAGTTATTTCTAGGAGTTGGACACATACCAAGTTTAGCTCAGTTCTGGGCATCTTTGAAATACCTATACAAACTTGTTCCTACATAGTAACTTGCAACTTTGAATGAGAATGTGCTTGCTTGCAGCAACGTGCTATATGTTCTGAATGCCCGAATAGGGAATCTGTGTCAAAACTTTGTGAGGAATTATGTGATCCTTACTAGCTGGAAGTAAGGGAGATGGGGCATGAAGTTATTTCTAGGAGTTGGACACATACCAAGTTTAGCTCAGTTCTGGGCATCTTTGAAATACCTATACAAACTTGTTCCTACATAGTAACTTGCAACTTTGAATGAGAATGTGCTTGCTTACAGCAACGTGCTATATGTTCTGAATGCCCGAATTGGGAATCTGTGTCAAAACTTTGTTAGGAATTATGTGATCCTTACTAGCTGGAAGTAAGGGAGATGGGGCATGAAGTTATTTCTAGGAGTTGGACACATACCAAGTTTAGCTCAGTTCTGGGCATCTTTGAAATACCTATACAAACTTGTTCCTACATAGTAACTTGCAACTTTGAATGAGAATGTGCTTGCTTACAGCAACGTGCTATATGTTCTGAATGCCCGAATTGGGAATCTGTGTCAAAACTTTGTTAGCAATTATGTGATCCTTACTAGCTGGAAGTAAGGGAGATGGGGCATGAAGTTATTTCTAGGAGTTGGACACATACCAAGTTTAGCTCAGTTCTGGGCATCTTTGAAATACCTATACAAACTTGTTCCTACATAGTAACTTGCATCTTTGAATGAGAATCTTTTTGCTTGCAGCAACGTGCTATATGTTCTGAATGCCCGAATTGGGAATCTGTGTCAAAACTTTGTTAGGAATTATGTCATCCTTACTAGCTGGAAGTAAGGGAGATGGGGCATGAATTTATTTCTAGGAGTTGGACACATACCAAGTTTAGCTCAGTTCTGGGCATCTTTGAAATACCTATACAAACTTGTTCCTACATAGTAACTTGCAACTTTGAATGAGAATGTGCTTGCTTACAGCAACGTGCTATATGTTCTGAATGCCCGAATTGGGAATCTGTGTCAAAACTTTGTTAGGAATTATGTGACCCTTACTAGCTGGAAGTAAGGGAGATGGGGCATGAAGTTATTTCTAGGAGTTGGACACATACCAAGTTTAGCTCAGTTCTGGGCATCTTTGAAATACCTATACAAACTTGTTCCTACATAGTAAGTTGCATCTTTGAATGAGAATGTGCTTGCTTACAGCAACGTGCTATATGTTCTGAATGCCCGAATTGGCAATCTGTGTCAAAACTTTGTTAGGAATTATGTGATCCTTACTAGCTGGAAGTAAGGGAGATGGGGCATGAAGTTATTTCTAGGAGTTGGACACATACCAAGTTTAGCTCAGTTCTGGGCATCTTTGAAATACCTATACAAACTTGTTCCTACATAGTAACTTGCATCTTTGAATGAGAATCTTTTTGCTTGCAGCAACGTGCTATATGTTCTGAATGCCCGAATTGGGAATCTGTGTCAAAACTTTGTTAGGAATTATGTCATCCTTACTAGCTGGAAGTAAGGGAGATGGGGCATGAATTTATTTCTAGGAGTTGGACACATACCAAGTTTAGCTCAGTTCTGGGCATCTTTGAAATACCTATACAAACTTGTTCCTACATAGTAACTTGCAACTTTGAATGAGAATGTGCTTGCTTACAGCAACCTGCTATATGTTCTGAATGCCCGAATTGGGAATCTGTTTCAAAACTTTGTTAGGAATTATGTCATCCTTACTAGCTGGAAGTAAGGGAGATGGGGCATGAAGTTATTTCTAGGAGTTGGACCATACCAAGTTTAGCTCAGTTCTGGGCATCTTTGAAATACCTATACAAACTTGTTCCTACCTAGTAACTTGCATCTTTGAATGAGAATGTGCTTGCTTGCAGCAACGTGCTATATGTTCTGAATGCCCGAATAGGGAATCTGTGTCAAAACTTTGTTAGGAATTATGTGATCCTTACTAGCTGGAAGTAAGGGAGATGGGGCATGAAGTTATTTCTAGGAGTTGGACACATACCAAGTTTAGCTCAGTTCTGGGCATCTTTGAAATACCTATAGAAACTTGTTCCTACATAGTAACTTGCATCTTTGAATGGGAATGTGCTTGCTTACAGCAACGTGCTATATGTTCTGAATGCCCGAATAGGGAATCTGTGTCAAAACTTTGTTAGGAATTATGTGATCCTTACTAGCTGGAAGTAAGGGTGATGGGGCATGAAGTTATTTCTAGGAGTTGGACACATACCAAGTTTAGCTCAGTTCTGGGCATCTTTGAAATACCTATACAAACTTGTTCCTACATAGTAACTTGCATCTTTGAATGGGAATTTGCTTGCTTACAGCAACGTGCTATATGTTCTGAATGCCCGAATTGGGAATCTGCGTCAAAACTTTGTTAGGAATTATGTGATCCTTACTAGCTGGAAGTAAGGGAGATGGGGCATGAAGTTATTTCTAGGAGTTGGACACATACCAAGTTTAGCTCAGTTCTGGGCATCTTTGAAATACCTATACAAACTTGTTCCTACATAGTAACTTGCAACTTTGAATGAGTATGTGCTTGCTTACAGCAACGTGCTATATGTTCTGAATGCCCGAATTGGGAATCTGTGTCAAAACTTTGTTAGGAATTATGTGATCCTTACTAGCTGGAAGTAAGGGAGATGGGGCATGAAGTTATTTCTAGGAGTTGGACACATACCAAGTTTAGCTCAGTTCTGGGCATCTTTGAAATACCTATACAAACTTGTTCCTACATAGTAACTTGCATCTTTGAATGAGAATCTTTTTGCTTGCAGCAACGTGCTATATGTTCTGAATGCCCGAATTGGGAATCTGTGTCAAAACTTTGTTAGGAATTATGTCATCCTTACTAGCTGGAAGTAAGGGAGATGGGGCATGAATTTATTTCTAGGAGTTGGACACATACCAAGTTTAGCTCAGTTCTGGGCATCTTTGAAATACCTATACAAACTTGTTCCTACATAGTAACTTGCAACTTTGAATGAGAATGTGCTTGCTTACAGCAACGTGCTATATGTTCTGAATGCCCGAATTGGGAATCTGTGTCAAAACTTTGTTAGGAATTATGTGATCCTTACTAGCTGGAAGTAAGGGAGATGGGGCATGAAGTTATTTCTAGGAGTTGGACACATACCAAGTTTAGCTCAGTTCTGGGCATCTTTGAAATACCTATACAAACTTGTTCCTACATAGTAACTTGCATCTTTGAATGAGAATGTGCTTGCTTACAGCAACGTGCTATATGTTCTGAATGCCCGAATTGGCAATCTGTGTCAAAACTTTGTTAGGAATTATGTGATCCTTACTAGCTGGAAGTAAGGGAGATGGGGCATGAAGTTATTTCTAGGAGTTGGACACATACCAAGTTTAGCTCAGTTCTGGGCATCTTTGAAATACCTATACAAACTTGTTCCTACATAGTAACTTGCATCTTTGAATGAGAATCTTTTTGCTTGCAGCAACGTGCTATATGTTCTGAATGCCCGAATTGGGAATCTGTGTCAAAACTTTGTTAGGAATTATGTCATCCTTACTAGCTGGAAGTAAGGGAGATGGGGCATGAATTTATTTCTAGGAGTTGGACACATACCAAGTTTAGCTCAGTTCTGGGCATCTTTGAAATACCTATACAAACTTGTTCCTACATAGTAACTTGCAACTTTGAATGAGAATGTGCTTGCTTACAGCAACCTGCTATATGTTCTGAATGCCCGAATTGGGAATCTGTGTCAAAACTTTGTTAGGAATTATGTCATCCTTACTAGCTGGAAGTAAGGGAGATGGGGCATGAAGTTATTTCTAGGAGTTGGACACATACCAAGTTTAGCTCAGTTCTGGGCATCTATGAAATACCTATACAAACTTGTTCCTACCTAGTAACTTGCATCTTTGAATGAGAATGTGCTTGCTTGCAGCAACGTGCTATATGTTCTGAATGCCCGAATAGGGAATCTGTGTCAAAACTTTGTTAGAAATTATGTGATCCTTACTAGCTGGAAGTAAGGGAGATGGGGCATGAAGTTATTTCTAGGAGTTGGACACATACCAAGTTGAACTCAGTTCTGGGCATCTTTGAAATACCTATACAAACTTGTTCCTACCTAGTAACTTGCATCTTTGAATGAGAATCTTCTTGCTTATAGCAACGTGCTATATGTTCTGAATGCCCGAATAGGGAATCTGTGTCAAAACTTTGTTAGGATTTATGTGATCCTTACTAGCTGGAAGTAAGGGAGATGGGGCATGAAGTTATTTCTAGGAGTTGGACACATACCAAGTTTAGCTCAGTTCTGGGCATCTTTGAAATACCTATACAAACTTGTTCCTACCTAGTAACTTGCAACTTTGAATGAAAATGTGCTTGCTTACAGCAACGTGCTATATGTTCTGAATGCCCGAATTGGGAATCTGTGTCAAAACTTTGTTAGGAATTATGTGATCCTTACTAGCTGGAAGTAAGGGAGATGGGGCATGAAGTTATTTCTAGGAGTTGGACACATACCAAGTTTAGCTCAGTTCTGGGCATCTTTGAAATACCTATACAAACTTGTTCCTACATAGTAACTTGCATCTTTGAATGAAAATGTGCTTGCTTACACCAACGTGCTATATGTTCTGAATGCCCGAATTGGCAATCTGTGTGAAAACATTGTTAGGAATTATGTGATCCTTACTAGCTGGAAGTAAGGGAGATGGGGCATGAAGTTATTTCTAGGAGTTGGACACATACCAAGTTAAGCTCAGTTCTGGGCATCTTTGAAATACCTATACAAACTTGTTCCTACCTAGTAACTTGCATCTTTGAATGAGAATCTGCTTGCTTACAGGACCGTGCTATATGTTCTGAATGCCCGAATTGGGAATCTGTGTCAAAACTTTGTTAGGAATTATGTGATCCTTACTAGCTGGAAGTAAGGGAGATGGGGCATGAAGTTATTTCTAGGAGTTGGACACATACCAAGTTTAGCTCAGTTCTGGGCATCTTTGAAATACCTATACAAACTTGTTCCTACCTAGTAACTTGCATCTTTGAATGAGAATCTGCTTGCTTACAGGAACGTGCTATATGTTCTGAATGCCCGAATTGGGAATCTGTGTCAAAACTTTGTTAGGAATTATGTGATCCTTACTAGCTGGAAGTAAGGGAGATGGGGCATGAAGTTATCTCTAGGAGTTGGACACATACCAAGTTTAGCTCAGTTCTGGGCATCTTTGAAATACCTATACAAACTTGTTCCTACATAGTAACTTGCATCTTTGAATGAGAATGTGCTTGCTTACAGCAACGTGCTATATGTTCTGAATGCCCGAATTGGGAATCTGTGTCAAAACTTTGTTAGGAATTATGTGATCCTTACTAGCTGGAAGTAAGGGAGATGGGGCATGAAGTTATTTCTAGGAGTTGGACACATAGCAAGTTTAGCTCAGTTCTGGGCATCTTTGAAATACCTATACAAACTTGTTCCTACATAGTAACTTGCAACTTTGAATGAGAATGTGCTTGCTTACAGCAACGTGCTATATGTTCTGAATGCCCGAATTGGGAATCTGTGTCAAAACTTTGTTAGGAATTATGTGATCCTTACTAGCTGGAAGTAAGGGAGATGGGGCATGAAGTTATTTCTAGGAGTTGGACACATACCAAGTTTAGCTCAGTTCTGGGCATCTTTGAAATACCTATACAAACTTGTTCCTACATAGTAACTTGCATCTTTGAATGAGAATCTGCTTGCTTGCAGCAACGTGCTATATGTTCTGAATGCCCGAATTGGGAATCTGTGTCAAAACTTTGTTAGGAATTATGTGATCCTTACTAGCTGGAAGTAAGGGAGATGGGGCATGAAGTTATTTCTAGGAGTTGGACACATAGCAAGTTTAGCTCAGTTCTGGGCATCTTTGAAATACCTATACAAACTTGTTCCTACATAGTAACTTGCAACTTTGAATGAGAATCTGCTTGCTTGCAGCAACGTGCTATATGTTCTGAATGCCCGAATAGGGAATCTGTGTCAAAACTTTGTTAGGAATTATGTGATCCTTACTAGCTGGAAGTAAGGGAGATGGGGCATGAAGTTATTTCTAGGAGTTGGACACATACCAAGTTGAACTCAGTTCTGGGCATCTTTGAAATACCTATACAAACTTGTTCCTACCTAGTAACTTGCATCTTTGAATGAGAATCTGCTTGCTTATAGCAACGTGCTATATGTTCTGAATGCCCGAATAGGGAATCTGTGTCAAAACTTTGTTAGGAATTATGTGATCCTTACTAGCTGGAAGTAAGGGAGATGGGGCATGAAGTTATTTCTAGGAGTTGGACACATACCAAGTTTAGCTCAGTTCTGGGCATCTTTGAAATACCTATACAAACTTGTTCCTACCTAGTAACTTGCAACTTTGAATGAAAATGTGCTGGCTTACAGCAACGTGCTATATGTTCTGAATGCCCGAATAGGGAATCTGTGTCAAAACTTTGTTAGGAATTATGTGATCCTTACTAGCTGGAAGTAAGGGAGATGGGGCATGAAGTTATCTCTATGAGTTGGACACATACCAAGTTTAGCTCAGTTCTGGGCATCTTTGAAATACCTATACTAACTTGTTCCTACATAGTAACTTGCATCTTTGAATGAGAATCTGCTTGATTGCAGCAACGTGCTATATGTTCTGAATGCCCGAATTGGGAATCTGTGTCAAAACTTTGTTAGGAATTATGTCATCCTTACTAGCTGGAAGTAAGGGAGATGGGGCATGAAGTTTTTTCTAGGAGTTGGACACATAGCAAGTTTAGCTCAGTTCTGGGCATCTTTGAAATACCTATACAAACTTGTTCCTACATAGTAACTTGCATCTTTGAATGAGAATGTGCTTGCTTGCAGCAACGTGCTATATGTTCTGAATGCCCGAATAGGGAATCTGTGTCAAAACTTTGTTAGCAATTATGTGATCCTTACTAGCTGGAAGTAAGGGAGATGGGGCATGAAGTTATTTCTAGGAGTTGGACACATACCAAGTTTAGCTCAGTTCTGGGCATCTTTGAAATACCTATACAAACTTGTTCCTACATAGTAACTTGCAACTTTGAATGAGAATGTGCTTGCTTACAGCAACGTGCTATATGTTCTGAATGCCCGAATTGGGAATCTGTGTCAAAACTTTGTTAGGAATTATGTGATCCTTACTAGCTGGAAGTAAGGGAGATGGGGCATGAAGTTATTTCTAGGAGTTGGACACATACCAAGTTTAGCTCAGTTCTGGGCATCTTTGAAATACCTATACAAACTTGTTCCTACATAGTAACTTGCATCTTTGAATGAGAATCTGCTTGCTTACAGCAACGTGCTATATGTTCTGAATGCCCGAATTGGGAATCTGTGTCAAAACTTTGTTAGGAATTATGTGATCCTTACTAGCTGGAAGTAAGGGAGATGGGGCATGAAGTTATTTCTAGGAGTTGGACACATACCAAGTTTAGCTCAGTTCTGGGCATCTTTGAAATACCTATACAAACTTGTTCCTACATAGTAACTTGCATCTTTGAATGAGAATGTGCTTGCTTACAGCAACGTGCTATATGTTCTGAATGCCCGAATTGGGAATCTGTGTCAAAACTTTGTTAGGAATTATGTGATCCTTACTAGCTGGAAATAAGGGAGATGGGGCATGAAGTTATTTCTAGGAGTGGGACACATAGCAAGTTTAGCTCAGTTCTGGGCATCTTTGAAATACCTATACAAACTTGTTCCTACATAGTAACTTGCAACTTTGAATGAGAATGTGCTTGCTTGCAGCAACGTGCTATATGTTCTGAATGCCCGAATAGGGAATCTGTGTCAAAACTTTGTTAGGAATTATGTGATCCTTACTAGCTGGAAGTAAGGGAGATGGGGCATGAAGTTATTTCTAGGAGTTGGACACATACCAAGTTTAGCTCAGTTCTGGGCATCTTTGAAATACCTATACAAACTTGTTCCTACATAGTAACTTGCATCTTTGAATGAGAATGTGCTTGCTTGCAGCAACGTGCTATATGTTCTGAATGCCCGAATAGGGAATCTGTGTCAAAACTTTGTTAGGAATTATGTGATCCTTACTAGCTGGAAGTAAGGGAGATGGGGCATGAAGTTATTTCTAGGAGTTGGACACATACCAAGTTTAGCTCAGTTCTGGGCATCTTTGAAATACCTATACAAACTTGTTCCTACATAGTAACTTGCATCTTTGAATGAGAATGTGCTTGCTTACAGCAACCTGCTATATGTTCTGAATGCCCGAATTGGGAATCTGTGTCAAAACTTTGTTAGGAATTATGTGATCCTTACTAGCTGGAAGTAAGGGAGATGGGGCATGAAGTTATTTCTAGGAGTTGGACACATACCAAGTTTAGCTCAGTTCTGGGCATCTTTGAGATACCTATACAAACTTGTTCCTACATAGTAACTTGCAACTTTGAATGAGAATGTGCTTGCTTACAGCAACGTGCTATATGTTCTGAATGCCCGAATTGGGAATCTGTGTCAAAACTTTGTTAGGAATTATGTGATCCTTACTAGCTGGAAGTAAGGGAGATGGGGCATGAAGTTATTTCTAGGAGTTGGACACATACCAAGTTTAGCTTAGTTCTGGGCATCTTTGAAATACCTATACAAACTTGTTCCTACATAGTAACTTGCATCTTTGAATGAGAATCTTTTTGCTTGCAGCAACGTGCTATGTGTTCTGAATGCCCGAATTGGGAATCTGTGTCAAAACTTTGTTAGGAATTATGTGATCCTTACTAGCTGGAAGTAAGAGAGATGGGGCATGAATTTATTTCTAGGAGTTGGACACATACCAAGTTTAGCTCAGTTCTGGGCATCTTTGAAATACCTATACAAACTTGTTCCTACATAGTAACTTGCAACTTTGAATGAGAATGTGATTGCTTACAGCAACGTGCTATATGTTCTGAATGCCCGAATTGGGAATCTGTGTCAAAACTTTGTTAGGAATTATGTGATCCTTACTAGCTGGAAGTAAGGGAGATGGGGCATGATGTTATTTCTAGGAGTTGGACACATACCAAGTTTAGCTCAGTTCTGGGCATCTTTGAAATACCTATACAAACTTGTTCCTACATAGTAACTTGCATCTTTGAATGAGAATCTGCTTGCTTACAGCAACGTGCTATATGTTCTGAATGCCCGAATTGGCAATCTGTGTCAAAACTTTGTTAGGAATTATGTGATCCTTACTAGCTGGAAGTAAGGGAGATGGGGCATGAAGTTATTTCTAGGAGTTGGACACATACCAAGTTTAGCTCAGTTCTGGGCATCTTTGAAATACCTATACAAACTTGTTCCTACATAGTAACTTGCATCTTTGAATGAGAATCTTTTTGCTTGCAGCAACGTGCTATATGTTCTGAATGCCCGAATTGGGAATCTGTGTCAAAACTTTGTTAGGAATTATGTCATCCTTACTAGCTGGAAGTAAGGGAGATGGGGCATGAATTTATTTCTAGGAGTTGGACACATACCAAGTTTAGCTCAGTTCTGGGCATCTTTGAAATACCTATACAAACTTGTTCCTACATAGTAACTTGCAACTTTGAATGAGAATGTGCTTGCTTACAGCAACGTGCTATATGTTCTGAATGCCCGAATTGGGAATCTGTGTCAAAACTTTGTTAGGAATTATGTCATCCTTACTAGCTGGAAGTAAGGGAGATGGGGCATGAAGTTATTTCTAGGAGTTGGACACATACCAAGTTTAGCTCAGTTCTGGGCATCTTTGAAATACCTATACAAACTTGTTCCTACCTAGTAACTTGCATCTTTGAATGAGAATGTGCTTGCTTGCAGCAACGTGCTATATGTTCTGAATGCCCGAATAGGGAATCTGTGTCAAAACTTTGTTAGCAATTATGTGATCCTTACTAGCTGGAAGTAAGGGAGATGGGGCATGAAGTTATTTCTAGGAGTTGGACACATACCAAGTTTAGCTCAGTTCTGGGCATCTTTGAAATACCTATACAAACTTGTTCCTACATAGTAACTTGCAGCTTTGAATGAGAATCTGCTTGCTTGCAGCAACGTGCTATATGTTCTGAATGCCCGAATAGGGAATCTGTGTCAAAACTTTGTTAGGAATTATGTGATCCTTACTAGCTGGAAGTAAGGGAGATGGGGCATGAAGGTATTTCTAGGAGTTGGACACATACCAAGTTGAACTCAGTTCTGGGCATCTTTGAAATACCTATACAAACTTGTTCCTACCTAGTAACTTGCATCTTTAAATGAGAATCTGCATGCTTATAGCAACGTGCTATATGTTCTGAATGCCCGAATAGGGAATCTGTGTCAAAACTTTGTTAGGAATTATGTGATCCTTACTAGCTGGAAGTAAGGGAGATGGGGCATGAAGTTGTTTCTAGGAGTTGGACACATACCAAGTTTAGCTCAGTTCTGGGCATCTTTGAAATACCTATACAAACTTGTTCCTACCTAGTAACTTGCAACTTTGAATGAAAATGTGCTTGCCTACAGCAACGTGCTATATGTTCTGAATGCCCGAATTGGGAATCTGTGTCAAAACTTTGTTAGGAATTATGTGATCCTTACTAGCTGGAAGTAAGGGAGATGGGGCATGAAGTTATTTCTAGGAGTTGGACACATACCAAGTTTAGCTCAGTTCTGGGCATCTTTGAAATACCTATACAAACTTGTTCCTACATAGTAACTTGCAACTTTGAATGAAAATGTGCTTGCTTACAGCAACGTGCTATATGTTCTGAATGCCCGAATTGGGAATCTGTGTTAAAACTTTGTTAGGAATTATGTGATCCTTACTAGCTGGAAGTAAGGGAGATGGGGCATGAAGTTATTTCTAGGAGTTGGACACATAGCAAGTTTAGCTCAGTTCTGGGCATCTTTGAAATACCTATACAAACTTGTTCCTACATAGTAACTTGCATCTTTGAATGAGAATGTGCTTGCTTACAGCAACGTGCTATATGTTC